>NC_139959.1:44924461-45509461 GCF_963454915.1 Gymnoscopelus microlampas | reverse complement strand
ATAGGCCGAGATTTCTTTTTAAAGTCACATTTTAACCCATTAACCCACATTTTAACCCATTAAGCATCTGTGTCACTTTTTAGATTTCTTTAGGCTGTTCAAAAATAGCAGATCTACAAGCTCATAGCGCGGCACCGAGTGCCGCGCTATGAGCTTGTAGATCTGCTATTTTTGTGAAATCATGAAAATTTGTGCAAATCTTTAAATATGTATATTTTTATTTTATTGTATTATTTAGAATTTTTTTTTTTTATCTGCCTCAGGTCTTAAAGGACGACTTCACCCATTTCCAAACTCTCTTCATATAATAGGCCCTCACTAATGTCCATGATAAAATGTTTTTAAAAAAATCTACTTGGTCTGTGTCTCATAGGAGGACTGTGGACAGTCCAGAAACCCGTCTACCAGTGACATCATCATTAGGCAGGATTTGTTTTTTCCAACAAGATTTAAAACATTTTATTTAGATTTTTATTAACGTGAGAACAATGGCTTCTTTTATTGCATTGCAACTTTCCAGGAATACAAAGCCTGCCGTTTCTATTAGCTTGGATTCCCCATCGATGATGTCACTGGTAGACAGGTTTCTGAACTGTCCACAGCTCTCCTCTGAGACACAGACTGAGTAGGAAAACATGGTACCGTTTTATCATGAGCATTAGTGTTTATATTATATGAATATAGGTTGAAAATGGGTGAAGTCGTCCTTTAATGGGTTAATAAGAAAAACTGCCCCTGGGGGTCCCCAGACCACACTTTGAGAAACACTGATCTAGACACTGTTTCTCAACATCAGGTCCGGGGCCCACTAGGGGTCCATATGGACTCTTACAGCAGTGGTTCTCAAACCTGTTCAAGTCAAGGACCCCCAGATTAATATGTGTTTGGGCTGCGGACCCCCATCTGAAAATGTGTTGTGTCAGGGACCCCCATCTGAAAATGTGTTGTGCCAGGGACCCCCATCTGAAAATGTGTTGTGCCAGGGACCCCCATCTGAAAATGTGTTGTGTCAGGGACCCCCATCTGAAAACGTGTTGTGCCAGGGACCCCCATCTGAAAACGTGTTGTGCCAGGGACCCCCATCTGAAAATGTGTTGTGCCAGGGACCCCCATCTGAAAACGTGTTGTGTCAGGGACCCCCATCTGAAAATGTGTTGTGCCAGGGACCCCCATCTGAAAATGTGTTGTGCCAGGGACCCCCATCTGAAAATGTGTTGTGTCAGGGACCCCCATCTGAAAATGTGTTGTGCCAGGGACCCCCATCTGAAAATGTGTTGTGCCAGGGACCCCCATCTGAAAATGTGTTGTGCCAGGGACCCCCATCTGAAAATGTGTTGTGCCAGGGACCCCCAGAGGAGATTTATGTTTACCATAAAAAACTAAATTATTCAAAATGTTCCAACCATTTTCAATACTTTTCTTTTTTTTTAAACAGCAGATCTACAAGCTGACAGCGCGGCACCTTGTGCCGCGCTGTGAGCTTGTAGATCTGCTGTTTTTGTGTAGCCAACGCATAACATTATAAAGTGGTTAAAATGATTGTGATGCTGTTAACTACTTTAGCTGGGGACCCCCTGGAACCCATTTGGTTCCATGTGTACACTCTCAGAGTTACAGACCTGTAAGGGTCCATTTGGACCCCTTGGGGGTCCCCAGAGCTGACATTGAAAAGCGGTGGTCTAGACCAGCGGTTCTCAAAGTGTGGTCCGGGGACCCCCAGGGGTCCTTGAGGGGGTTACAGGGAGGGTTTAAAGTTAAACATATATAAATTGGCGTTTTGAAAATGGCAGATCTACAAGCTCACAACGTGTGAACTTGTAGGTCTTTTCTTTGATTCAGTCATCACCACAGGGAGATCAGATTACATTATATCAGATTAGATTAGATTATATTACATTAGATCAGATTATATTAGATCAAATTATATCAGATTAGATCAGATTACATCAGATTAGATTACATTAGATCAGATTATATTAGATCAAATTAGATCAGATTAGATTACATTAGATTAGACAGCGCTGCACAAACCTCCACATATGTATAAATATGTATCATAAATAGTGATGATGTAAATATCAGTGTCATACGTGTAGAAACACACTCATGTATTTGATATAAATATGTATCATAAATAGTGATGATATAAATATCAGTGTCATACATGTGTGTCTCATGTAGAAACACACTCATGTATTTGATATAAATATGTATCATAAATAGTGATGATGTAAATATCAGTCATACGTGTAGAAACACACTCATGTATTTGATATAAATATGGATCATAAATAGTGATGATGTAAATATCAGAGTCATACGTGTAGAAACACACTCATGTATTTGATATAAATATGGATCATAAATAGTAATGATGTAAATATCAGAGTCATACGTGTAGAAACACACTCATGTATTTCATGTCTATTTGACACAACAGAATGAGGAACAGTGTGTATTTGACTCTGGATTCAAACATCCACTAAATGCATTCATTCATCAATGAAGTCAAATCATTCATTGTTTATCTATTGATTATTAGATCATTGTTTCATTGTGTTGTTTTCATTCCATATTATTCTCATTCTTCATAATGTTTAATTTCATGTGTTATTGTACCATCATTAAAGATGACATCATCTTCTCAGAGAGAGAGAGATTAAGGTCATTTGTAGAATAAACTGTAATTGTTTAATAAATGTTTTGAAAGTCTGTCGTTGTTCCTGTGTATTAATATTATTAGGACATTCTTTCTGTTGTTTGTAGTGGTGGATAGTAACTAAGTACATTTACTCAAGTACTGCATTTTCTTTTACTTTACTGGAGTATATCCAATTTATTTTAAATACCCAGCCAACATGTCCATCTGGGCCCCACATGCATGATGTCACTGTGTACACCTTTAAGACACATGCATGATGTCACTGTGTACACCTTTAAGACACATGCATGATGTCACTGCTGTAACCAGGAAGTGAGGGTAGTGGTTGGCAGCAGGTAGGCAGCATGCCATTATGTTCTTCACTGTTATTTATGTAAAACATTCATTAACCTCCAACACAACTGTGTGGACTTCAGATCATTACACAAGCCAGAGCTTGATCAGTGCGAGAGAAAGAGAGTGAGTGAAAGTGAGGAGAGGGAGGGGAGTCAGAGAGCATATTTCACACACACACACACACACACACACACACACACACACACACACACACACACACACACACACACACACACACACACACACACACACACACACACACACCTAGGAACCCATTCAGGAAAATAAAGAGGAAAACCAGTGTTCATTTTGCTGACTAAGACTAAAAAGATTTTGATATTTAGTCGACTAAGACTAAACAATTTCTGACTAAAATTGGACTAAAACTAAATGATGTGTTATTCAAAAGACTAAATCTAAATTTGCTGTCAGAATGAACACTGATTTCTACCTCCAACAACACTACATGTTTAGGGCAGTGGTGCTGACACATTCTGCTGTTAGCTGAATCTGTCTTGAGAGAGATTACCCACACACACTAACTGAACCTCAACAAGCTGATTGATGCTGACAAGCTTGTGTGGTATCCAGAACTATATCATGTATTATTGGTTAGTAAAAGTATGAGATTTTCAGGTGAAAGCTGTGACCTTTTGGAGATGAGACTGAGAAAGCAAGGTTTGAGTTTGCATTTTGATTTAAATTAGTCACACCCTGAAGATCCTGGCCTTTGTCCTTGAACAGGAGATCCCAGGTCTTGGTGTGAACTACAGCAGTCCCTCAGAGAGCTTTTGGCCAAATCTATTGTTTTCACTGAATTAATTAAGATAGCTTTGTCTCTCTTTGAGAAACTGCTAGCCACACTCAAAATTCACAGGTTTCTCTCAGTGTCACAAACACACATTTAACTGCAGTCTACTTAAAGCTAAATTGAATTGATGTATTATTCTTATTTCTTGGTAAAAGCTTATTTTGTTGTAAGTACACAAGTGTGAACAAATGTGGTTGTGGAAGAAATCAGTTAGTTGCATGTAAACTTTTCTTCTTGACTCTAAGGAAAATGTCAAGTCCTCTTAAATCATCTCTTTTTGTTTAACTCATTCATACAAGGTTGAATACATACATGTGTGGGCTTATATTGAAGGTAATAAGATGATAAACAATGATTTCATAATATGAGCTTGTGTAAAAGTACAGTTTGATAGATACATGTTATGTGTTAAAACCAAGACAGATTGTAATCCATTGTTTGACTGAGAAGGTCCACCTCAAGAGGTCTTTTGTTCCTGGAAACCAGTTTATGAGTGGTCGAGAAGGAGGACGGGGAGGAGGTCCTATGTGAAATGTCTGTCTGTATAAAGTACAATGTTTTGGTGATTCAGGTACACTCTGTGATTGGCAATGCAGGTGTCAATGTCTGTGGAAATAAAAGCATTTCTGTGGACAAACCCTCTTTTCGAACTGGATCCTTGTTCTTCTTGCACTTAGGGAATAGTTATGGAATAGTGTTTTTCCTGTCTGATCAATGGACCAATATACGACATTAAATGGCAACCGCTGTAGGGCCCCGTGTCTTCCGGAGAGTGGACTCATTTTTTAAGTGGTGTTTATTTTCTCCCGTCGATCGGTGGATAAAAGAACCTGTATATTGGTCTTATTTTTTTTCCTTTTTTTTTTGGAGATCCGACGGGACACTTCACTATTTCCTGTGCGGTGATGTGAGGGGTTCCGGTTTTGAGAGGAGGGGTCGCTTACATGTATGTGGCGCCTTGCGTACATTTAAACGACAAAAATTGATTACGTGACCTTACTTCCTGGTCTTAATGTAGTAAATTTGCTTATTATGTAGAGTCTCTTCATCCTGTAGTCCTTTACGAAGTAAGGATGGAGGACAGTACATTTGGTTATTATTTAGTCTCTTCATCCTGTAGTCCTTTACGAAGTAAGGATGGAGGACAGTAAATTTGCTTATTATGTAGTCTCTTAAATCCTGTAGTCCTTTACGAAGTAAGGATGGAAGACAGGGCTCTTTAGGGCCAAATACTTTCCAACCTTTAGTCAACACTTTCTAAAAATGTTGCTATGTTTATGGAATTAAAGCTAAAGACTCCGGTTATTGGTTATAGGATCTGATCGGGCTTATAATACACCGGCTCCGTAGTTAAACACGATGCTTTTTCTGGGGCGTCTAAAATGTCTTTTTAAATGATGATGATGATGATGATGAGGATGAATGTTGTATGACTGATGATGGTGAGTTTTGAGTTGTTTTGATTAGAGATGGGAAGGCATTTTTATCTCTTTTTCTTGCTTTTTTTGTGATGGGAAGTGGACTTGTAGTTCTGCTGATTTTCCTGACTTCTGTGTTTCATTTTGTTGCAGTCCTTTCGGTCCGCTTGGTGAACACAACTTTGTGGTGACATGGCCTTTCTGGGGCTGTGTACTACTATCTTAATATCACTTTCGTGGTATGCTATCACTTTCGTGGTATGCTACTCTTATTCCTGTGAGTATATGTGTTGGTCATGTTAGTAGATTGAATGTTTGTGATGAGTCTTTTTCGTGTGGAAGGGTGGTCTTGTAAGGTGTGTGTGTGTGTGTGTGTGTGTGTGTGTGTGTGTGTGTGTGTGTGTGTGTGTGTGTGTGTGTGTGTGTGTGTGCGTGTGTGTGTGTGTGTGTGTGTGTGTGTGTGGATGTTTGTTTCTTTTGTTTTGTTATTTTGTCTTGTTGTTTTGAACAACACAATGAGTTTTGACTGTTGTAAGAGCTTTCGGTTGTAAAATGCAGGAATTTTTCAATGGCCTGCTTTCAAGGGCTTTTTTGCAGATTGTACACGCTTATTCTGTGGTTTTCTGTGTTTATAAGTGTTGTTCGTTGACACGTGCGATTTTTTTCCCTGGGGGGGAGCGCGGTCTGTACTTGTGTCTTGAGGAGGTGATTTTGTTTTGTTTTATTTTGGCTGGATGTTGAGAGTTTTTCGGTACGTCTGTGTGTTTGGAATAGCTTGGCTTCAGTGTTGATTTTTTTAGGTGTTCTTGGTGGGATTTCACTTTTTACAACACATTTTTGGAGTAAGTGTTGTAAGAGGGGAGAGATGTGAAATGATTGTTTAAATATTTAACTGATGAACAGAAACATAACGATTTAGTCTAAATGATAGTGAAAATAATCTTTGAACTGTTAAAGTAATCTACAAAAGAGGACAGTAAAGAAGTGAATTTAGAAAAAAGGAAAATTGGAATGTTACAGTATAAATAAATAATAAGAGCAAAGGTTACATTTGATCAACTATAGATTTGTAGAGGTCCGTGTGAAGATATTTAAATGATTGATTCAGTTTGATTAGTGCTTTATTCATGGCGGTTTAATTGTTTGACTGGTCTCTAGTATGTTGTTGTGATGTGCTGACCCTGTTGTGTTGAGATCAAGGTTTTTCTTTGAGAGATTATGACCCATGAGTGCACGCGTGGGAGAGTCGCTACTTTGGCCAAGAAGCGAACTCGTTCATATTCTTTTCGGGGTGAAATTGAGATTGAACACGACTGGAGTGGCATGCCGCGGCTATATGTTGGATCTGTCAAATGATTCTCTAGCTATTGAGGAAACTAATTTGTTCGCGACACAAACGTGCCTTGGTTGATAGACATATTTCAGTTGAACTAAGCCAATGAATGATGCACAAATGGAGCTGATTTTGAAACTAAGATTTTGTATATAATTGGAGGTTAAAATGGAGAATTAAGCCATGTGCGTTAGACAAGAGATTTAGTGATCCTTATTTCTGCTACAATGATTTGGAATTTAGTTTACTTTGTAGGAGAATATAAGGGCAGGTCCATTGTTGGCCTTCTGATGGCTAGGAGAAGGTATTAGACTTTTTTCTTTGCAGGTTTTCTTGAAAAAACACGGACTTTTCTCTTTTGTGCTAAAGTGTAACTGTAAATTTTGCCTTAAATTGAGTGACAGCCTTTAAACAGTTCCCGGTCTGGATCACTATCCTTTTTAATCTCACGGATCGAGTATAATATTCAGAGTTTCGATAAGTGAACTAAATACTTAATTCAGTGGTTCACCACTTGGGCTAAAATGGGCTGGACCTCTCATTTGGCTAAAAGGACAGATTGCATTTTATTATCTAGTCATACAGTATGAGATGCTCTGTGTCTTTCTTGAAAATTACCATACCCTTTGTTTTCTTATCTCTGCTAGGAGTCAGGAGCTGAGAGAGATAGAATATTCAGCCCAAATCGCAGAACTGAAAGGTGAGTGTTGGTTGATGTTGATTACAGGGGTGGAAAGAGAAGTTTTCTGGTGCAGACCTAAGTAATTAGTATAGTTTTCAATAGTGGCAGACCTTGAGGGCCACAATCTGTGTCTGGGGGGGATTTATCCTCGTGCTCAAGAAGCCAACCGTAGGATTAAGGTAGACAGATTAGTTAAAAATTGACAGACAGAAAGGGGGGGTCTGCTCCATCTTTGCTTAAAACTGCTCTACGCCCTTGTGACGAAACATCACCAGCACTGACGTTTTGTAATCTGTACTTAAGTAAAATTAGATTTGGTATGCTTTAAGGAGTGTACACATTTTGAAAGTATTGAGAGTAAAAGTTCTGTTATTACTAAATTTAGGATTAAGAGGGGAACGTTTATACAGATATATTGTTAGGAAAATAGAGTTAAATAGCTGCTAACACAGTAAAAATGGTATTAACTATTAAGAAAATGTTAAAAGTTGTGGTAAATGAGTAACAAAATGGGAATCATTGTTTTGTAAAATATAACAAGGAGGAAAGGATTAGAATAAAGCAATAAAGTAGATTATAATGTGAGATTGGGTCAATGTTATGTAGGAATGAAATGACTAAATCATAGCTACAATATACTATTTGTTTGATAACACCTTTGTAGGCAAGAGGCTGAATTTTATGCCGTCATATGTTTAGATTCTGTAGGAACGTTTTTGCCAAGTATTTTCATGCCAGGAATTGAGTTGGAGAAAGCTGGAGAAAGTTGGAGACACTGATCAATGCTGTAGGCTACCAGAGGGGAGACCTTATCTGAGTGGTTGGTGAACCTGTCTGGGGAGCCATGGACCGAATGGAGCAAGCCAAAGATATCAGGACAGCTGCTCTACGAAAATGGTTCACAGACGGGGCCCATCAACACTCCACTGCTTCTACTGAGATCTACCGTTTCAATCCGACATCATCTAGACAGCTCTGCGTCATCGTATCAGCAGGGAGAGGGATGCGATGGAGGTCAACTCGTCAACCCAGCTCTGCAAACGTCCATGACAAGGTCCGGTTTGACAGCTCAGCAGGAGGCCTACGACAGGAGAGGCATGGTTTTGACAACTCGGCAGATAAGGAGCGGTGAAGGACTGCAGAAGTATAGAGCCACAGACATCAAGCGGACGGCTAGATGTTCCAGAATTGAGATCTACGGGCCTTTGAGATTCAACAAAATGTCATCTGCAGATTGGAGGTTACTACATATGGGTGGATAGTCCCATTTGTTCTTTGTCTGCGTCCAGCGCTGAAAAGTAGCTGTGGTCGCATACCAAAAGGCAGTGATTTCAAGGTTACAGGAGGTTGCCTGGTGAAAGTCTTTTTCGTGGCTTCAGTTTTTTGGACAATGAGGAACAGTTTTTGTTTTAAGGACTGATTATTCTCCAGGTGCAAACATGGACATTCAAAAAAGAAGAGTTTTGCCAACATTGCGTTGTTAGCTCAGGCGAAAAAAGAAAAACAGGATCATTCCTGTGCGCGTGGACACTATTGTGACACTTTTTGTTAAAGGATGTTATATGATGTGTTTTGAACAGTAACCCCATGAAGATTGTTTTTCATTTCCCTTTGTTTACAGAAGAACTAAGCGTTCGATTTGTTACTAGTGTCTTAACCCACCAGAGGGGTCGCTATTATGCTAACCCATACACAGGAGAATCTGTTTGTCTAAAATAGATTTTGGAGATCACCTTCAAGTAAAGATTGATAAAGTTTCTGGATATCCCTTTTTATGGAGGATTATTGATATTCCTCCAAGAGGGGAATTATGTGGTATCCAGAACTATATCATGTATTATTGGTTAGTAAAAGTATGAGATTTTCAGGTGAAAGCTGTGACCTTTTGGAGATGAGACTGAGAAAGCAAGGTTTGAGTTTGCATTTTGATTTAAATTAGTCACACCCTGAAGATCCTGGCCTTTGTCCTTGAACAGGAGATCCCAGGTCTTGGTGTGAACTACAGCAGTCCCTCAGAGAGCTTTTGGCCAAATCTATTGTTTTCACTGAATTAATTAAGATAGCTTTGTCTCTCTTTGAGAAACTGCTAGCCACACTCAAAATTCACAGGTTTCTCTCAGTGTCACAAACACACATTTAACTGCAGTCTACTTAAAGCTAAATTGAATTGATGTATTATTCTTATTTCTTGGTAAAAGCTTATTTTGTTGTAAGTACACAAGTGTGAACAAATGTGGTTGTGGAAGAAATCAGTTAGTTGCATGTAAACTTTTCTTCTTGACTCTAAGGAAAATGTCAAGTCCTCTTAAATCATCTCTTTTTGTTTAACTCATTCATACAAGGTTGAATACATACATGTGTGGGCTTATATTGAAGGTAATAAGATGATAAACAATGATTTCATAATATGAGCTTGTGTAAAAGTACAGTTTGATAGATACATGTTATGTGTTAAAACCAAGACAGATTGTAATCCATTGTTTGACTGAGAAGGTCCACCTCAAGAGGTCTTTTGTTCCTGGAAACCAGTTTATGAGTGGTCGAGAAGGAGGACGGGGAGGAGGTCCTATGTGAAATGTCTGTCTGTATAAAGTACAATGTTTTGGTGATTCAGGTACACTCTGTGATTGGCAATGCAGGTGTCAATGTCTGTGGAAATAAAAGCATTTCTGTGGACAAACCCTCTTTTCGAACTGGATCCTTGTTCTTCTTGCACTTAGGGAATAGTTATGGAATAGTGTTTTTCCTGTCTGATCAATGGACCAATATACGACACTTGTCTTTTACTTTAGTTATTATAGTCAAACCATATTAATCTCTTTACCTGTTTGTTTCTCTGTGTCCAGGTGTGAGGGAGGTGGTGATCAGGTGTCCCCTCAATCACATACAGTGCATCGAGACGAGGAAGTGCATCCACTTCAACAAGCTGTGCAACGGGGCCCAGACTGTGACGACGGCTACGATGAAGGGTTCCACTGTCGAGGTAGGAGGATGACTGATTTCACTCATTTGGATTCCATGATAGAAGCCAGCATGTATTCTATTGCATTGGTTCTCAAGGACCCCCAGGGGTCCTTAAAGGAGTACCAGGGGGTCCCCAGCTAAATGAAGGATAGTTAGGAACTAAATGTTGTGTAACACAAAAGGTGACTGATTAGGTGGTAGGTTCTGTGGATGCTTACAGTGGCAGCTAAAGGATTTTTTGGGTGCAGTCTTCTAGATGTAAACATGTAAAAAGCATTTAAAGCTAAACCTGTACAAATGAAACTGAAACTGAAATGAAAACATTTTTACACTCTCAGAGTTAAATTAACATTGATTTTACAATATAAGTTGGGGTCCCAGAGATATAAATGCCATTACATGGGGGTCCGTAGCCTTAATGCATGTCAAACTGGGGGTCCTTGAAATTAAAATGGTTGAGGATCACTGCTAGAGCCGTATAAAGAATCTTCTCTTATGGGGGTCCCTGCCATATCTTTTCAAATGGGGGTCCACGGGCTAATAAGTGTCAATTTGGGGGTCCTTGACATGAAAAAGTTTGAGAACCACTGCTCTATTGCAGCAGTGGTTCTCAAACTGTTTTGTGTCAAGGACCCATTTGAAAAGACATGCCAGGGTCTCAAACATTTTAATTTATTGGGGGTCCCAATCTAAAATGTAATATCATCGTCAGTGTTAATTTAACTTTGAAAGGGTACAAATGGAACCATATGGACCGTTAGGGTCCATTTGGTTCCATTTGTACCCTTTCAGAGTTACAGGCACATAAGGGTCAATTTGGTTCCTAACAATGAATTTGGCTGGGGACCCCCTGGAACCCCCTCAAGGCCCCCCCCCCCCGGACCCCACTCTGAGAACCGATGTTCTATGGAAGCATGTTTAGCTATTTTTGGTTATTAATTTCAGATTAGAGCATTTGAAGTGGTCAAACAATATGTTGGAGAACAATGGCTTCCATTATAACATGCTAACTCCCATTGATAAAAAGCCTGCAGTTTCTATTAGCTTGGATTCCCCATCGATGAGGATTCAGTATCATGAGCATTAGTGAGGACCAACTGAAGATAGGTTGAAAATGGGTGAAGTGGTCCTTTAAGTCAGTGGTTCTCAAAGTGGGGTCCGGGGACCCCCAGGGGTCCTTTGGGGGGTTCCAGGGGGTCCCCAGCAAAATATGTTAATATAGCATCGCAATGATTTGAACCACTGTAACCTTTTATACTTTGGCTTTTCAAAAATAGCAGACCTACAAGCTCATAGTACGGCACCGAGTGCCGTGCTATGAGCTTGTAGATCTACTAGTTTTTGAAAAATTGTGAACATTTCTGCAAACCTTTGAATATATATATTTTAAAGCGGACATTTGTAACTCGAATCTTTGCTTTTGGGGGTCCCTGTAACAATATATTTTGAGATGGGGGTCCGCGGCCAAATACATACCATATTGAAGATTTAAAAAAAATAGCCGATATACATATCACCACGCGTTGTGAACTTGTAGATCGGCTATTTTCAAATAGCCAATGTACCATAATATGGACTCAAAGTGGTTCATGCTATACCAAGTCATTTCGCTATCATGCAACCAGTCACTTCTTCTTTTTTGGCTCGTTTTCATAGACCTGTCTGCTTGTTTCAGCTTGTGTGTGTGTGTGTGTGTGTGTGTGTGTGTGTGTGTGTGTGTGTGTGTGTGTGTGTGTGTGTGTGTGTGTGTGTGTGTGTGTGTGTGTGTGTGTGTGTGTGTGTGTGTGTGTGTGTGTGTGTGTGTGTGTGTGTGCGTGTGCCATGGTGTACCTTGGCCTCCTTTGCATATGCTGTTGAAACGAGTCCTACTTTGTGTGCATTGGCACCAGGGCTGAAAATGTCAGAGCTCCAATACAATAATGCTTTTGCATTGATGAATTGACTTTGGTAGGCTGCCTGGGAGGGAGAGGAGATTCACAGAGATTAAATTAATATTGATCTCCCAAGTGGGTAAACATTATAACAGTGTGATATAAGTCTGTTTGAGTTTTAAAATGGATCATTTAAATGTATGTTTTTTTAGGGTATCTATCACCCATTAAATGAATGGAGTTTTGATTCATTCTTTGTTTGGTGGGTTTGTAAATCTTTTTGGGCCGGTGGTGCAAATGCAAAACTCAAGTTTTTTTGCATACTCTCAGTCTCTAGTTAAATGAACACTCAGGATTTTAAGCGTGTTTGACGGCATTGATGGTTAAAGGAACCATCCTGTAACTCTGTGGTTCACAAACTTGGGGTCGGGACCCCCAGGGGGGTCCCTAAATTATTTTGGGGGGTCCCCAGATGGTTAGCTTAAGGTGCAACATTGATTTCTCACTCAGCAGTAAACACACCAACATACAGTATAAGTGTATGGGTATCTGCACATTTAGTTACAATTTAATCATTTTTAAGGCCTTTTTAATACCAAATTGGCCTCACAATGCAAGGCTTGTAGATCGGCCATTTTCACAATATTAATCTGTGGAACCGAGTCAAACGAAATGTAATGCCTACACTTCCAAGTGCTTGTCAGGTTGGGGGGCCTGCAGTTCAAATTGATTATTGATTATTTTGGGGGGTCGCTGCCTGAAAGGTTTGGGAACCCTTGCTGTAACTGGTTGGATTCAGCACTATAACTTCACTCCATCCATAGCAACACAGATATATATGGATATCTATTATTTACAAAAAATAGATCCATCATCTCCATCAAACTTATAGTAACTGGTAAAGTACATTTATTAATGCGTCGCATTGTGAGCTTGTAGATCGGCTATTTTCAAAAGATTAATTCATTATTTATACATTTTAAAACATAATGAATACTTACTACTTTTGGTACTTAAATACATTTTGATACCAATACTTATGTACTTTTACTCAAGTAAATATTAAATTGATTTTATTTTTTTGTAATAATGATCTGCTCTCCTCCCAACACACACACACACACACACACACACACACACACACACACACACACACACACACACACACACACACACACACACACACACACACACACACACACACACACACACACACACACACACACACACACACACACACACTACAAAAAAGGACCACGATGGATATCCTTTTAACAGATGTTTATTCATTAGTGCAGTACTTGAGTACATGTACTTAGTTACTTTACACCACCGGTAAACACTGAACTGTTTCTCTCTCCACCTCCTGCCACTCAGGTTGAAGAGAGCATCGCTGCATGTCTGGCTGACATCTCACAGTGGATGTCCTGTCTTCTCACCACCTCAAGCTGAACCCAGACCAGACTGTGCTTCTCTTCTTCTCAGGTAAGTCCTGCTCCATGCAGGACCTTAATGTGGGGCATTGCAGCTTGGCAGCCCTTGAGGAAGTCAGACAATTATCTTAGCTCCTGGCCATCTTTAACGCTTATTTTTGGCCAAGCATGCAGCTTGTCTGTGAAGGACTTTCCAATCAGGAATAGGTTTCCAAACCGTTCTTCTAACAGCTGCCAGGCTGTGTCATATGCTTCTTCTGTACCTAGTAGGAAGAAACCTTCAACTGCTTTCTGTGCAGCAGCACCACCTAGGTACTTTCTCAGGTAATACAGTTTTTCGTTCTTTGGAATGTTTTTCTTGTCAATTAACGTCTTGAAAGACAGTCGCCAGTCTTTGTATCTCAAAGGATCTCCGGTGAATACCGCAGGCTCTGGCGTTGGAAGACGATTGGCACTTATAGCTTCTGCTAGCACTTTGACAAATTCAAGAGTGTTCTGCTCTTGGGGCAGTGTGTGTGTGTGTGTGTGTGTGTGTGTGTGTGTGTGTGTGTGTGTGGGGGGCAGGGGCGTTGCGCTTGTTGCAGCTTGAGGTAGACTTTGGGGACGAGGGGCTTGACTTGTGACTTGTTGATATTGGGGAATGCATGTAACAAAAGTATTGCCATCAAAACATACCTAAAGTATCAAAAGTAAAAGTACTCAAATGTTTGAAAATAGCCGATCTTCCAGCTCACAATGCGTCACGATGCGACGCGTTGTGAGATTGTAGATCTGCTATTTTCAAATAGCCTATGTATAAAATAGGGCTGAAGTGGTTAATACATGTTTATATAATGTAATGCTATATATATGCAAAGTAACTCAAGTTTTCAGATAATTGTAGTGGAGAAAAAGTACAATATTTGCCTCTGAGATGTAGTGGAGTAGAAGTACTGACAATTGGAAATACTCCAGTAAAGTAAAAAATACCTGAACATTGATTTTAAGTACAGTACTCAAGTAAATGTGCTTAGTTACTTTCCACCGCTGGTTTGAAGTGATCAAACTAGTAATAGAATACATGTTTAGTATCTTCCATAAACATGAAGCTTAAAGCTTCAATCTGTGATTTCTTCAACCTGTCTGCTGTATTTAGAACAGCAGCGACATGATAATGATAACAGTGGTGTAAAGTAACTAAGTGCATTTACTCAAGTACTAATTTTGAGGAACTTTTACTTGACTGGACTATTTCCAATTTGCAGTACTTTTCCTTCTACTCCACTACATCTCAGAGGCCAATATTGTACTTTTACTCCACTACAATTATTTGAAAACTTTAGTTACTTTTCAGATATAAATGATTACATCATAAAACATGCATTAAAGGGAATGCATGTCATGGTGTAATTGCAAATTACACCATGATGAGTCATCATGGTGTAATTTGCAATGTTAAACCCACAATCAATCCTCCAGTTCAAGGCAACACAGAAAGGGGGGAACTTTTTTCTTATTTCCACACAACTCCTTTATGCTATATTAATGACATAGTTAAATATTGAAAAGGGGTGGATTTCCCCTTTAACCACTTTAGCCCTATTTTATGCCTCGGCTATTTGAAAATAGCCTATCTACACGCGTCGCAGCGCGACACGTTTTTTAGATTGGCTATTTTCCAACATTTTAGTACTTTTACTTTTGGTACTTGGAAGTACATTTTGATACTAATACTTTTGTACTTTTACTCAAATTCTTTTTGAATTCCGGACTTTTACTTGTAACAGAGGTTGCAGTATTGATACTTTTACTTGAGACATACTTAAGGCCAGCTACACACTGCAGGTCCGATATTGGTCCGATATTGCTGTCGCCGACCTTTTTTGGCGCTCGCCGACAAAACCTCCCGAACTGACGCAGATCGGCCTTTGATCTGCGAGATAATGCTCGCTGTGTGTGAAAGGCTCCGCGACACGATGTGGCCGCGGTTCTCCGCTCTGCGACGGCTTTCCGACCGTTTTCAGATAACTATAATAATAAGTTAGATATTCAGGTGTCTCGCAGACTGAAAATCATGCAATGTGAAAGGGGCTCCGATCAGCTTGCGAGGAGATGCACGCTACAGCCAATGAGAGCACATTACAGCCACCGTGGCTATGGAAGGTCTGTGGACCTGACCACAACAAACACATCCTCATCATCCCCCGCATAGTTACCGTCCAGTCCTGTATTAAGTTAAACATTATTATAAAACGGAATGAGTGAGAGAGCGTGCTAGAAGAGGGGCTGTTTATTTGAGACTATTGCACAGAGATAGAGAGAGAGAGAAAGACATAGAGCGAGCAATCTGTATGTGTGTGTGTGTGTGTGTGTGTGTGTGTGTGTGTGTTCAAACAACATTAGGAAACAAGGCCAAAAAAGCAACTACACTTTCAAGCAACTTTACAGAAAAACAATCCCAAAGATCTTATCTTATAATAAGCGGACATGGCAACTCTGTGCGCTTTTAGAGAGAGAGAGAGAGAGAGAGAGAGAGAGAGAGAGAGAGAGAGAGAGAGAGAGAGAGAGAGAGAGAGAGAGAGAGAGAGAGAGAGAGAGAGAGAGAGAGAGAGAGAGAGAGAGAGAGAGAGAGAGAGAGAGAGAGAGAGAGAGAGAGAGAGAGAGAGAGAGAGAGAGAGAGAGAGAGAGAGAGAGAGGGGGGTGTAATTTCAATGTGTTTTCACACCCAGCAGAATATTGAAGCTACACACCGGTCCAAGTCAGATCCTGAACTACACAAGGTAACTTTCAATTGATTGTAGCAGTGAGCAACATGGGTTTCAATCTCTCCCCTACAGTGAAGCCGTAATCTGGGCCAAGAAAATGTCTTGACTCTACTCCACCTTTCAATTGACTATAACAGTAATCCTCAATGGTGATGTTGCAAGTATGACATGTAGCCTAATTACCTTGTCTTTCACCAACAGGAAATCTTATCAGAACTCCCAGGAGAAAGTCACAGGATTCCAAAAGGTACATTTTTTGATAAAGTTTGGAAGTCATCTTACTCTGGCAAAGATTTAATTGGGGAGAGATAATGATGTTGAACTTGAAAATGAAGATCTGCACCAGCCAAAGTATAGCCTCAAATTCACAGGCAGACTGTCACATGGTTTGTTTCTTTCAGTTTCCCATGTCGGAGAAAAGTATTATTTATCACTTTTTTAACACTTACGTGTTAGTGTATTATTTCTGTTTCATATCAACATAATTGTCTTCTTTGCAGGTTGGCAGAGTGTGCCGTTTTTCTTTTTGCAATTTAGCGTTGCGTTTTCTTTTTGTTTCAGACTTTTGACCAATGCCCTGATGAGTCCTTTCTACTTGCATGGACAGCAGGAGAGAGCTTTCAAAAGTACTGCCTTCTATCTGTCATCAAAGGTAAAAATAACTTTGTCAGTGCTAGTTATTTGTTGATTGCTTATTCACGTTGTAAACGTGTGACTGACATATACTAGATAACCTCTGTAATGTCTACTGTCAGCCTGAGAGTTATTCGTCATTGTTTTGACTGCAGAAGCCGTTCAGAAGACATTCAGAGAGACAATGGAGAACCTGGTCAGCGCTGCCATCTCTGACCACTTCAAGCAGGCGCCTGGTAGAAGTGGTGGAGGGGGTTACAAGAAGAAGAGGACAACGCCTTGAAGCAAATCCAATGTTATTATTTGATCAAAACATGTTGTTAAGACTTGTCTTTTCTAGTTGTTTAACCCATTAGGACAGGGAACGCATCTGTGTCACTTAAGATTTATTCGGCTATTCAAAAAAACAGCAGATCTACAAGCTCATAGCGCTTCAGATATTCATTCAGATATTATAATACAACAAAAAGGCTAAATGGCACCATCAGCATCTTCAGTGATGTTGTAGTAGCCTACAGGTGTAAACGTGTGTTTACAAGAAAACATAAGAAGTGGGTTTCAGGTGAGCTGATTTGATTCTGAACAAAGCCAATACACACAGTTGTCAACAGTTTCAGTGAAATTGTTAATTTCTTAACTCATTAATAACATTTCATGTAATCATACAACAGGACAAAGGTGACACACTCAGCAGGGTACACAGCACTGCAGGGAGTTGCACCCTGGATCCAGTAGGGATGCCACAATCTGACCTTCAGCCAATTCGAAATTCGGACAGCCCTGGCGAATATTTTTCGATTATTCGACAGCGCCGTTTTTTGAAAAATATTTTTCAAAAAAAAAAAAAAAAAAACATTTTTTTTTTCTTTCTTTTTTTTTCGCTCCTGTTTTAGCATTATTACGGTAATTTCCGGGTTGCGCGGCCCAATTATTAGTTACGTTAATGTTTGGGCTGGGATGCTTTCCAGCAGGGGCCTCAGTGCGGCTGCAGAGTTCATGTTTGGGCTGGGCTGAAACAGTGAAACGCTCTGAAACTGTGGCCATTTACAATTATTAAGACTATAATATTACTATTATTAATATTAGCATATATTTTGATTGAAACTAAGGCATACAAAAGTAAAAAGTAAAAAAAAAAAAGTTAAAAGTTAAAAAAAAAAAAAAAAAAAATTGAATAATTAAAAAAATATATATATAATTAAAATCGAATTTTAAAAATCATTTTCGATTATGGAGACTGTAACGAATATTCGAAAATTCGAATAATCGGTGGCATCCCTAGGATCCAGCAGACGCTAGAAGTACTACTACCAGTGCTTGTTGGCTTTGTGACACACCACCATGTCTTACTTGCATGTGAATACAGAAAATATTAAAAAAAGGGCTGAATAGCCGGTGTAAAAACACAAATTGGCTGATTACAAGCCAATCTACAAGCTTGTAGATCAGCTATTTAAAAACATTAATGAAGTGTTTTGGAATATTTGCATACATAACTGTCTCAAATAGGAACACACAGTATCCCCTGTCACAGTGGTTCTCAAACCTTTTAATTTCAAGGACCCCCAGTTTGATATGCATTAGACCAAAGACCCCCATTTGATAACATTTTCTATATCTCTGGGACCTCAATCTATATTACAAAATCCTATCGCTCAGAGTGTACAAATGGAACCAAATGGACCCAGGGGTCCATTTGGTTCCATTTGTACACTCTCAGTGCCCTATAATGTACAATAAACAAGAGCATGGGGGCCTAGACATACACAAACAGATCAGATACAGTGATTAGAATCAACATCTACAATACATTACATTGTCTGAAACAGTCCATCACTAATTAGATTTCTCCTCATTTAGCAGTATAATATATATCATGCATGTTACACTGAGCGGTTTACAGAACCCCCCACACACCCCAGATGGAGGTAAACATGTGTTGACCAACAACACACATTGACCCATGACCACAAAATATTAAACTGTCATGTTAAATAACAGTACAAAAACGGAGCTAGAGCTCTTTCCCTCAAACTGCTATATAATAACCAAGCTAAAATATATTATAAATAATATGAAATATAAAATCGGAGACTAGATATGACTGTTTGTTAGCTTTAAGCAGCTTTCAGCCCACTATAAAGCCTGCAGCAGCAGCTATATGAAAACAGCAGTTACAGTCAGCCCAATACACACTCATAACATCCCAGATTGATCTAACAATGAATCCACTGTCCATTCATCAGCTCACCAGGTTATCTGAGCACACAACCGTTATCTTTACAGTGTTATAAACGGTCCCATACAGCCTTTAAACCCCTCAATAAATGACGCTAACGCGCTAATTTCGCTAGCATCTCCTCCTTTCAACAAATAAGAGCCTTAAACTAAGCTAAATGTATATTTAAAATCATATTAAACATAACATCGTCTTCCTTAGGGACTAGGGAGTATATACTGATCAATGATTATGTCCTATTAGCACAATTGGAGCCATTTAAACGTCTGTTTACAACGTTAGCATAGCATCCCTTTGGTCATATAAAAAAAAGAAACATCTGTCAGTTCAAACACACAATGTTACACAATGTGTTAAGTGCCGTTTTGTGACGTTCTGTGGAAAATAAAAGGCACCTTTACCTGTCTGCTGCTGCTGTCTGACTATGCTCTCACCAGTGGATCTGCTGTTTTCATACTGACGATGTAAACAGTAGGTTTAAAAGGCCAGCCGCTCGTTTCACTCCCAAACCTGGCAACGCTGGCCGTAACGGAAGGCTGCGACGGAGATGTAAGAATCCACGGCTTGATGTCATCAAAAGCTCATAAAACATCAAATCTAAACGTTATTGGGTCCCAACCAGCACAAAGAGACCATCCGTTGGGGCTCGCGTGGCCCATATAGTCCACACAGTCGCTTCTTTTGGGCTTTGTTTTCCCAGACCGGGTCGCTCGATTCTCTCCCACAGTCTGGCAACGCTGGCTGCAGCGGGCCCGGGCCCGGGCGTGCCCTCTCGCATGTACGCATGTCTGCTTGTCAGACCAATCACAGCCCTTGCTGACTTTGTCCCTCCCCTTAAATCCACGCCTCCTGCGCTGCTCGTATCACTTCTCATGTTATCGTGCGGATGCTACGTCTCTCCGTCCGATGAGAGATTACTATGGAAAGTGTTCTACTTGATGTCGCTTCATATTATATCACTGATCTACTTTCATTTCGTCGTCTTTTGTCTGAGGTGAGTAATATTACTTTATATGTACTTTTTTTCCGCCTTTATTACTTTATATATTTTTTCCGCCTTTTTTGGAACCTACATCTACGTTCATATTTCAAACACAGTTTTTACCCCATGGCCACGGATGTTATAATTATGTACGGGCCCTCAGAAGTAGCCGTATCTTCCGTATTGCAGCAGCAGTACTAGTTTATTTTGGGTGTGCAGCACTATAAAACCTGTTTATTCTGAGTACTAGTTTATTTTGGGTGTGCAGCACTATAAAACCTGTTTATTCTGAGTAAGCAGTACTAGTTTATTTTGGGTGTGCAGCACTATGAAACCTGTTTATTCTGAGTAAGCAGTACTAGTTTATTTTGGGTGTGCAGCACTATAAAACCTGTTTATTCTGAGTAAGCAGTACTAGTTTATTTTGGGTGTGCAGCACTATAAAACCTGTTTATTCTGAGTAAGCAGTACTAGTTTATTTTGGGTGTGCAGCACTATAAAACCTGTTTATTCTGAGTAAGCAGTACTAGTTTATTTTGAGTGTGCAGCACTATAAAACCTGTTTATTCTGAGTAAGCAGTACTAGTTTATTTTGGGTGTGCAGCACTATAAAACCTGTTTATTCTGAGTAAGCAGTACTAGTTTATTTTGGGTGTGCAGCACTATAAAACCTGTTTATTCTGAGTAAGCAGTACTAGTTTATTTTGGGTGTGCAGCACTATAAAACCTGTTTATTCTGAGTAAGCAGTACTAGTTTATTTTGGGTGTGCAGCACTATAAAACCTGTTTATTCTGAGTAAGCAGTACTAGTTTAGTTTGGGTGTGCAGCACTATAAAACCTGTTTATTCTGAGTAAGCAGTACTAGTTTATTTTGGGTGTGCAGCACTATAAAACCTGTTTATTCTGAGTAAGCAGTACTAGTTTATTTTGAGTGTGCAGCACTATAAAACCTGTTTATTCTGAGTAAGCAGTACTAGTTTATTTTGGGTGTGCAGCACTATAAAACCTGTTTATTCTGAGTAAGCAGTACTAGTTTATTTTGGGTGTGCAGCACTATAAAACCTGTTTATTCTGAGTAAGCAGTACTAGTTTATTTTGAGTGTGCAGCACTATAAAACCTGTTTATTCTGAGTAAGCAGTACTAGTTTATTTTGGGTGTGCAGCACTATAAAACCTGTTTATTCTGAGTAAGCAGTACTAGTTTATTTTGGGTGTGCAGCACTATAAAACCTGTTTATTCTGAGTAAGCAGTACTAGTTTATTTTGGGTGTGCAGCACTATAAAACCTGTTTATTCTGAGTAAGCAGTACTAGTTTATTTTGGGTGTGCAGCACTATAAAACCTGTTTATTCTGAGTAAGCAGTACTAGTTTATTTTGGGTGTGCAGCACTATAAAACCTGTTTATTCTGAGTAAGCAGTACTAGTTTATTTTGGGTGTGCAGCACTATAAAACCTGTTTATTCTGAGTAAGCAGTACTAGTTTATTTTGAGTGTGCAGCACTATACAACCTGTTTATTCTGAGTAAGCAGTACTAGTTTATTTTGGGTGTGCAGCACTATAAAACCTGTTTATTCTGAGTAAGCAGTACTAGTTTATTTTGGGTGTGCAGCACTATAAAACCTGTTTATTCTGAGTAAGCAGTACTAGTTTATTTTGGGTGTGCAGCACTATAAAACCTGTTTATTCTGAGTAAGCAGTACTAGTTTATTTTGGGTGTGCAGCACTATAAAACCTGTTTATTCTGAGTAAGCAGTACTAGTTTATTTTGAGTGTGCAGCACTATGAAACCTGTTTATTCTGAGTAAGCAGTACTAGTTTATTTTGGGTGTGCAGCACTATAAAACCTGTTTATTCTGAGTAAGCAGTACTAGTTTATTTTGAGTGTGCAGCACTATAAAACCTGTTTATTCTGAGTAAGCAGTACTAGTTTATTTTGAGTGTGCAGCACTATAAAACCTGTTTATTCTGAGTAAGCAGTACTAGTTTATTTTGAGTGTGCAGCACTATAAAACCTGTTTATTCTGAGTAAGCAGTACCTATAGTTTATTTTTAGTGTAGTAAATAAATGACCTTGAACTGAGAATTCTATAACTTAAATGCAATGTTTAATTCAATTTCCTTTAACTGAAAATTATACTATATAACACTTAAACAATATAATAACAATCCCCAAAACAATGCATTGAGGACACTCACTGGGTTGATTCAACATTTATTGTCCAATGTCATGAGCACCAGGCAGAACCATCTCCATGTTGACATTTATGATTTAGTAAATGATGAATGCCCCACTTCATCATCATACAGTGTCACACAAAAGTAGACGATACAAGCTCAGAAGTGTAGCGGTTTGAAAATGGTACCTTTCTTTGTGGTTGCTGGGGTGCCAGTCAGGGCGGACCTGACAATAGTAATTTAATAAACTTGAATAATAACAATTAAGCAAAACTCAAACGCTACAAAGGGTGCATGTATCTAGTCAAAACCATCTCATGAACCCTTGCAACTCAGAAGTAAACCATAAACCAATGTTAAGTATCAGAAACCTTGAATGCACACAGGGAAAACACTGTTCACAAAAGTAATAATAAGTAGACACAACACAGAGAATTTCAGTTGAGGTCTTTTTTTTGTATTCAAAGTCAGGGGAGCAAGGGAATTCAATCACAGTCAAGAGTAATCCGTTTTTCAAAGAAATCCACTTCAGGTTTTCACTTCCCACAAAGCAAAACCCAAACTCATCAAAATCCCTTTAAGGTACTCTGTACCAAAATCAAAATAATAATACCAAAATCAAAATAATAATTCCCCAAAAATAACTCCCAAAAAGAGTTTAAATCAAATAATAATTCGGAATTCCTCTTCTTAGACAAACAGATTTCTGACCGACCTGTGACTCCCCTCCAGGGAATCCTGACCGGAATTTGGCCGATGCCGTTTGGTTTCCGTTCCTTTAGCAAACAAACAACAGCACTCAGTGAAGCTTAGCGATGCTGCAGTTAGCCTTTGTCTTCAGATGCGGGGACTGTGGAGACCTCTGGGAAGGACTGCAGAAGGTCTTCCATAGCGTAAACGCAAAAGTAACTTAAACTGGCAGCTAACTAAAACAAGGTCAGGCTAAACAGCTCCGTGGTGTGGACCCACACTTCCTCCTTCTCTCCACACACCTCTACTCACTCCTCCTCCATTCATAAAAAGACGTCAGGCTGCACGTTGATTTGCTGCGGGTGAGTGAGCATTTTCCCGTGGCTGATTCAACGGAGTAGTGTGTATATGGGCGTGCGTGTTTTATTTGAGTGACAATAGAAAATGACGGTGGCTCCCTACGGATCGTCACAGAAGGTATAAAAGAGCTTTTGAACAAGGTTGAACCAACATATTAGACAGATTTGTGTTGAACAATACATTTGTAAGACATTTTAGCTGATGACTGTCTTCTCCATTTTGTCTCAAATGTACAGCCTTCTGTCTCTGAACAATACCGTTTTGTACGGTAAACATCTGTCTGTAAACAATACTGTCTTGTACAGTAAACATCTGTCTGAAACAATACTGTCTTGTACTGTAAACACTAAACATGTCAGTTTAAAATTGTAAAACATATACAACTTTAGCTTGAACAAAGTGCACAATTGTAAATAATAAATGTAAATAAAATAACATCCTGTCGCATTACAAAAACAACTAAGGTGCTGTACGTGCATGTTTTTTTTTCCCTCCCCCGAGGAGAGGATGGATAGAATAGAAGGAGAGGAGAGGGGGGAGACACTGTCTTCTATGAGGAGAGGAGAGGATGGATAGAATAGAAGGAGAGGAGAGGGGGGAGACACTGTCTTCTATGAGGAGAGGAGAGGATGGATAGAATAGAAGGAGGAGAGGGGGGAGACACTGTCTTCTATGAGGAGAGGAGAGGATGGATAGAATAGAAGGAGAGGAGAGGGGGGAGACACTGTCTTCTATGAGGAGAGGAGAGGATGGATAGAATAGAAGGAGAGGAGAGGGGGGAGACACTGTCTTCTATGAGGAGAGGAGAGGATGGATAGAATAGAAGGAGGAGAGGGGGGAGACACTGTCTTCTATGAGGAGAGGAGAGGATGGATAGAATAGAAGGAGAGGAGAGGGGGGAGACACTGTCTTCTATGAGGAGAGGAGAGGATGGATAGAATAGAAGGAGAGGAGAGGGGGGAGACACTGTCTTCTATGAGGAGAGGAGAGGATGGATAGAATAGAAGGAGAGGAGAGGGGGGAGACACTGTCTTCTATGAGGAGAGGAGAGGATGGATAGAATAGAAGGAGAGGAGAGGACCAAGGGGAGACACTGAGCTGTCTTCTATGAGGAGGATGGATAGAACAGAGGAGAGGGGAAAACAACATCTCGCTAAACAATACTGTCTTTTAGTGTAAACATGTCAGAAAACTTATAAAACTTTAGCTCAAACAAAAGTTTTGATACTGAACTGCAGAACATAAAGAGCACTTTTTTGTTTGTAAATAAAATAAAACATCCTGTCACATCACATCTCCAAAACAATTAAGTTCTAGGATAATTCATTATCCTAGATTCACCCCCTTTTCCACAGCTGCCTATACTATGAGCATAATATATACCGTTTAAGTGTAACAAATTGTTTGCCTCTAACTAACTACAAGCTCAAATGCTCTAAGATGTTCATCATACCATGAGGTCATATTTCTGCAGACAAATACTATGTCAGTATTGATCACCACAATCGTAGCTATTTGTCTGAAATCTGGACTCCCTGAGCAAGAGCCAAATTCTGGACATTCTTGTCATAGAGATAGCTCTGCACATTTTCAGGGAATGAAGCAACCATCACAGACTTAACTTTGTTAATTTCAACGGATGGCTTGACAAATCTGGCAGTGCTTTGGCCTTAATCTTTCATTGGGGAAAACTTTCTGAAACAGTTCTGTGTTCTGAGATTTTGCAATCGAGATAGCACACAGACTCTTCTGTAAAGCTAGTAGACAGTGACAATTCCACTATGTCTTTTAAGTTCATCAACACCTCCCAAGTTTCATCCCCTTCTGGTATGTGATGACCAATCAGTAGTGGCAGAACACGGATAAGTGCCCAATTTTCATGTCCATTTCCTCCAATTGTTCCATTTGAGGAAAATGTTCTTTTTATGGGCTGGGGTTGATTTGTTCTATCTGAAAACGTGTATGGAAACCGTTTAATAGCCACATTCAGGGTATCTAGTGAGAAGTATCCCTTAGATATCAGTGCAGTCAGGCCCAAAGCCAATTCAACAGGAACAATACCCTTAAGAAGATCATGCAAAAGGTCGGGGGCGAAACCTTCAATGACATGGAAATGTTCTAAGCTGTCACTAAGACAACAGCTTCCTTTTACACCAGATTCTCTAGCCTTAGCCTTGGTAGACTGCTGCAATACATCTAACACATGTCTGTCGTGATTTTCTTTGGTTCTTGGTTGGAATGGGCCCCTTCGTACTTCATTAATTTGTATTTCCTCCCTCGTGGCCATACAGAATCGACACATCTGACTGACAGTGAAGCTTTCCATAAATCCTCCCAAAGAATGGGCTGCTAAATTGTCTGCTGCAACAAATGATACGGTGCCTTTTATGCTTGCTCCCAAATGTTCTATATACACACCATGTTGCTCAAGAGAAACAAGGTCTTGAATGAGAGGGCGAAGAACGTCATCATAACCATAATCTTTGACGTAGTCAGTCTTACAAAGCAAAGCAAGCTGAATGGAATGTAGAGAGGAGCGATATTTAGCGTCCAGATTACCAAGTACCCAGTAGATGGCACATAGCTTGTGTTTATTTCTGGAGGTTCCTAAGGGGTTAGCCACCTCAAAATCATCTATGTACAAGCGAAGAGCAATTCTGAATTCTTCCCCCGTCAAGAATGAATTATCTTTAAAGTGGGAACCATCTCTATCAGATTTGTATACCTGTGATGGCGACAGGTTTCTCTCAGGTGACATGGCCTTATCCAAAATGTCTCTATTGCTTAGCAATGACTGCAGCATTTTTAGCAGGGGGACATACATAAAGGTTTCTTTTTTTTTTAAAGAGATACTCAACTGGCGTTACCACTGAGAATTCCCTTAATATGTATGATGTTCGCTTGCTAGTAGTTGACAATGATCCCCCAGGAGAAGTGCATTTCATGAATACATTACTCTCGGTAACTACTCTATCTATGGCACTCACTAAAGTGTCATCAACATGTCCACAATGCTTACTCAGTATTTCTTTAATTGAGTAATGTAACAATGGCCGTGAAAGCAAATACAATTGGTTGATCTGCTCTATAACCTCTTGCTGGGCAATTTCAGAGATGTTTAGAATTGATGACATTTTCAGAAATAGAGCAGCTACATTCTTTTCCAACTGACACTCCAAGTCTTCCACATTTTCACTGGACTCAGCAACATCAAACTCATTAGAAGCTTCAGGGACACTATCCTCAGGTTGAACATCTACATTAGGCACATTTATTCAATAACATTCTCACAAAATATTTCAGGTTTCAATGTCCTCTTACTGTGCATTGGATGCTCTTTACTTTTGTGTGCATTAAATGTGGTTTTAACATTGCTCTCAAAGTAACAACCTTGATATGGACAATTAACCTTTTGATTGAGGTTAATATGTCTACGCAAATGTGTGAAAAAGTCAGCTTCAGTGCAAGGCTCTACAAAATCACACAGCTGACAGTGGAATGCAGTGTCACTCACTATTCTTTTTTTTTTAGTGTGCCATTTTGATAAGTGTACTTTGAGAGCATTAAAAGTTTTAAATGTGCAGATGCAGTCCTTGTGGAGGCATGGAATTGATGATGTTCGAGTGTGGCACCCATGTTTTAAGCGGTAATGCTTCAGTAAGAGGCTTCTCTTGTCATCCGCAAATGAGCAGTACTTACAGGTCCACTGCATTCGAAGATCTGAAGCGGAGAAGAAAAGAGAAAAAAAAGACTATTAAATCATCTCAACAATGGGTATACACTTTCCTAACAATGTTGTGATGACTCGGTTCATACTGTGGGATGCAGGACGTGGAGTGATTTAAAATGAGTGCGCCAAAACACACCTGGCAATAATGAATACACAGGTAATGCAGGCGTTAAGAAAAAAAAAGGAGCAATCATCGCTTTACTAAATTTGACATAATACTCAAACATGACAACGCCAGATTTTGGAGGGGGGGGGGCAACCTTTAAAGAGACAGGAGGACAACCCAAGCTGTCTGTAGAGGTGCAATATGTTGAGTTAATCGTTGTTTAATACGATCAGATTGCATTTTTCTGTCTCATGGATGGCATATCAGTTTCCCATATGAATTGGAAACAGACAGCTCATGTCTTTCCAGTTCAAATGTGCAGTTGAGCCAATCAAATGAAACTTTTGGAAAATCATATGGAACAGGAAACATATATGCCTCCTTCTGGAAAAGAGAACTACAGAAATGCAGTCTATTGCAACTTATAAGTTCAGTTAGGCTCCAATCCAAGTTACTTGTGTCTGCAATACAATGAATTCAATGTTTTAAACAGGAACAAGATAGTGAAAGGTTAAAAACATTCCTTTGATTCTTTTTAATACAGTGGTGTTCTGGGTACTCAAAGTTGGTTTATAGAAAATAATAATAATAATAAACTTAAGATGATAACTAGTTAAAGGTAAAAACTAAGCAAACTAAATAATTAAAAGCAAAAGGCAAGGAGGCATTTGAGTCGGTGGGGTTTGAGGGTGGCTTTAAAATCAGCTTTTACTCAAAATGAATTGTTCAATGTGAACTGGAATATACGACACTTAAGAAGAGAGAGAAGCTAAGCCAACACTGAACTTTTGTGATCTACACCAAATAGCCAGTCTACAAGCTCACAACACATCACGACTTGTTGCAAGCTTGCATGTCGGCCATTTTGGGCAAATGTATCCCCCAGAATAATGTCTCAGGGGTTCAATTGGTTAATGTTATACGTGTAGACATTAGCGTACCTTTAAATGCACAGTGAGGAGGCTCAGAAGGCGGCTCAGGGAGGATGGACAGACACGGACCAGCTGTAATGGTCAGCCAAGCTAGAATGCAGAGCAAGAAGAGAGAGAGAGAAGTTAGGCCAACACTGACGTTTTCTGATTAACACCAAATACAAAGTCTACAAGCTAACAACACAGCACGTCTTGTGGCAAGCCTGCATATCTGCCATTTCAGACAAATGTAGCCCCCAGAATAATGTCTCAGGGGTTCCATTGGTTAATGTTATACGTGTAGACATTAGCGTACCTTTAAATGCACAGTGAGGAGGCTCAGGGAGGCGGCTCAGGGAGGATGGACAGACAGACACGGACCAGCTGTAATGGTCAGCCGAGCTAGAATGCACAGCGAGAAGAGAGAGAGAAGTTCAATGCACAGGGAGGAGGCTCAGGAAAAAGTTTGAGAATCCCTGCTCTAGTCTGTAGTAGAGCCTGTGCTATCATATGTTCCTCTACATTAAATGTTTTTGCCAAAATTGCAGATCTACTTTGAAAGCTTAACGTGTTGTGAGCTAGTATAATCAGCCATTTTTGCTAAATGTTCACCCCAGAATATGGACTCTAAGGTTCAATGTGTAGACATTAGTGTGGGTGAGAATACCTTTGACTGCCCTGGAGGGAAAAAAAAGGCACAAAATCACTTGAATAGGACACATATGAAGATAACAATTTAAGCCAACATGTACACCAGGAGATTAATTGTGCAAAATTGTGCAATGTATGGACATTACTGTAGGTGAAAATACCTTTTACTTCTGCGATGGTGGGACAGATGGTGCAGGTCTGGTCACCAAATATTTTAGCCTGAAATACATTTACATAATTAAGGCATAGCGCAATGAAAAATACGTTTCTCACACTTTAGAGCATATCTGAGGTCTTAATATGGACATACCCAACAATAGCTGCCAAAAAATCCATTTGTGTATTTATTTTTATATCAAAAGTCCAATCTTAAATACATCATGTGAACGAAAACATGCTGCGTGATGACATAGATAATAGACCTGTATGAATATAAATGGCTTGATTCCCATAGCTCAGTGGTTCTCAACCAGTGGTCCAGGGACCACCAGTGGTCCTTGAGGGGGTTCCAGGTGGTCCCCAGATAAATTATGGAGTTGGTAATCTTTATAATAATAAACTTTATTTGTATAGCACCTTTCATGACATGAAATGCAGCGCAAAGTGCTTTACAGAGCAAGAATACAGTTATAGTTACAACCAATTTAACAATAAAGCAAACAAAAATAAAATAAAATAAAAGCAAAAGCATAAAACATTAGAATTGGCAATACAGTGAGGGCTTAAAAATCAACCAAAGAATCAGCTAAAAGCAATAGTGAAGAAATAGGACCCCCAGGGGTCCTTGAGGGGGTTCCAGGGGGTCCCCATCAAAATGTGTGAATATAGCATCACAATAAATGTATAACTTTTATACTTTGGCTATTTTTGAAAAGTCTTGGAAGATTCGTGCAAATCTTTGAATATATATTTTTATTATTATTCTGGAGGTCCCTGGCACAAAATGTTTTCAGATGGGGGTCCGCGGCCAAATATATATCAATTTGGGGGTCCCTGGCATGAAAAAGTTTGAGAAGCACTGGTCATAATCTCATCAAATGGTGGTTCTGTGGCTCAAATGCAAAATAAATAATGGACCTTGATATGAAAAAGGTTGAAAAGCACTGCTAAAGCACGCTAAAATAGGTATCTGATAACGTTATAGGTTAGAAATAAGCAACTTGGTACCAAACATTCTCACGTGGCGCACAAATGTTTGTAGCATTGTAGCAACATTAGCTGAGCTCCACACGACACGTCTCCATTAACGGCTTAATCTACATTGACGTTCAGATTTCTAATATAAAGCACTTACCCCATGGCCACCGATGTTACTATTATATACGGATAATAACCCGTTTCTTCCGTATTGATCAATACAAATACGTTTAATCCAACCAGTGGCCATTTCCTCATAGTTATAATGTATGAGCGTGCAGTACATCTCCTAACCGATAGGATCGCATAGTTGAAAGCATATGCAAGAATACGGAGAAAATGGCCAAAGATCGGATTAAAATGCTTTTTACTGAACAATACGGAAGATACAGTTACTTCTGAGGGGTCGTACAGTATTGTAACATTCGTGGCCATGGGGTAAACACTTTATATTTGAAATATTAACGTTTTTGTAAATGTACTGGCCGTAAATGGAGAAAGTGCAAACACCAGGTGTAAGTTCATCCAGGACTGTCATGATATGACGTTATAGCAAACAACGTTTAAAAAAAAACATAAACCTCGGTGAATTTCACCACTTCAAAAAGATTTGAGCAAGGATAACATTAGTGCAGGAACCAAAAGCCCAAAAGTTGACTATACCCCTCCCCGGAGTAGAACAAAACGGGACATTGTTTTTTCATATCTTTAGGATGTCGCCTTCGTGAAATGGATTGTCCCAAGTTTTACTTTTACTGCAAAAGTCATGAAATTGATCCATGAAGTGACTCACCACATAGGCAAAAAATGCCTATGCTGAAAGTGGGAGATCCAAGTAAATCCTCTTTCATTTTCTACCTGCTGGTTGTTTTTAGATCATACTTGCACAGATGGTACAGGTAGTGTCCCTACATCCCAAAACAATCAGAATGCCAATATGTGGTTCTATTGTGAATCAGCAGCCTTTTATATAAGGCCTTAAATAGGCGGAAATAGCAACAAGTTGACTTTTCTGAGCAATATGTACTTGTAACTTTGGTCCAGCTCTTTATCAGGGGTAGAATAGATGTGACATTGTCTTTAAGATGTCCACTTCCTGAAATGGATGGTCAGAAGTTTTACTTTTACTGCAAAAGTCATGAAATTCATCCACAAAGTGACTCACCACTGCCAAAACACGCCTACCCTGAAAAAGGTCAATCCTTTCTCATTTTCTACCTGATGTTTTTTGTTTTTCATCATACTTAAACAGATGGTCTACATGTAGTGTCCCTACATCCTAAAGCAATCAGAATGCCAATATTTGGTTCTATTGTGAATCAGCAGCCTTTTATATAAGGCCTTATTATAGGCGGAAATAGCAAGAAGTGGACTTTTCTTAGAAATATTCACATGGAATACTGGTCCTACCCTTCTATCAGGGGTAGAAAAAAACTTCACCTTGTTTTTCCATAACTTTGACTTGTCCTCTTATTAATTTTTATATTATATTAATTATATTAATTTTACTATTAATGCAAATGAGATGAAAGTAGTGGCGGTAAAAAAAAATTGTTCCCCCAAAAACCTGTTAGGAGTACGTTTCAGGCAATTTAAAGTTGATTGGTAGTGACTTTTTTTTTGGTCCCTAACATTCATCGAGCTCTGGACTTAGTATTTTTTTTTTTTAGTTTCGGTAGTGACACCATTGTGTCAAAAAAAAAATGTTCCCCCAAAAACCTGTTAGGAGTACGTTTCAGGCAATTTAAAGTTGATTGGTAGTGACTTTTTTTTTGGTCCATAACATTCATCGAGCTCTGGACTTAGTCATTTTTTTTCGTTTCGGTAGTGACACCATTGTGTCACTACCGAAACGAAGTTAAATCCGAAAAAAGCACTAATTGTGGAGGCCAAAAAAAAAAATGTTCCCCCAAAAACCTGTTAGGAGTACGTTTCAGGCAATTTAAAGTTGATTGGTAGTGACTTTTTTTTTGGTCCCTAACATTCATCGAGCTGTGGACTTGGTAATTTTTTTTTCGTTTCGGTAGTGACACCATTGTGTAAAAAAAAAAATGTTCCCCCAAAAACCTGTTAGGAGTACGTTTCAGGCAATTTAAAGTTGATTGGTAGTGACTTTTTTTTTGGTCCCTAATTCAGGCAATTTAGAGTTGATTGGTAGTACTTTGTAGTGACATTTTTTTTGGTCCCCAACATTCACCGAAACGAAAGTTAAATCCGAAAAAATCACTAAGTGTGGAAAAAATCGTCCCCCCAAAAACCTGTTAGGAGTACACTCGGAGCATTGTGCAGTTCAGAAGTGAGTATATCCTAGGATATACTAGCGCTTTTCCTGCCCGTCATCCTCCACCCTTCACATGTCATCATTTTGAAGCTTAGGCTACTTAGGCGACTAACCAAGAGGCAACTTGAAGACCTGTTGAGTGTTGTTCAAGTGTGTATTTGCACTTCGTGAAGAAAAAAAAGCTGACATGGCCAACGAGCTCAACTACATATTCTCCCACGCCCAAGTTCCCAAAAATAATCTCCTGGTCACAAGTTGGTGTACAAATTGAATGAACACTGGGGATTTTACGTTGTCCTCTTGCGTGTCTAGGACCAGCTGTGTGGGCGAGATCCCACCCTCGTCGATGACCATCCTGACCGAGCTCACCCAGCTCAGCAAGACGACCAACGCCATTCAGCTGAATGAAAATGGTATGTGGCTACAGCACACATACAAAGATGCCCCATGTGAAACCGTTAAGTCACCACTTAATCATTAAGGGGTGACTTAGCAGGATGCATTAAGGTTTAATGCATCCTGCAGCAGCTATATTAATTCATGACCAACTGAAAATAATTGATGCCCAAATTATTTTACACTCCCCCAGGTGCTGATAGCCTCCCACCTGCCCTCCTATGAGCTCAGGCACAACCAGGTGGCCTACACTTGACGGACAGCACTTCAAACTCAGGGTGGAGCGACAGCACCTGACAGTCCATGTCATAGGTATGGTATGAGCTCAATACCCTTGATCTGCTAATGATTTGTGAAATGTTTCAGTTCCAGAACTGCAGGCACTGAGGCAGCATGTGGGCGACCTCAATCACTCTGTTGGGACAGATTTGACAAATTTAAGTAAAGACCTCACCCAAGTAATGCCATCTTTTTAACTTTAACCTGGTTACTAAAAGTTTTATGAGATTACAATTTCATTTGAGATAAACAAATGGTATGTTGTAATGCAAATGAGCTGAAAGTAGTGGCGGTAGTGACACCATTGTGTCAAAAAAAAAATTGTTCCCCCAAAAACCTGTTAGGAGTACGTTTCAGGCAATTTAAAGTTGATTGGTAGTGACTTTTTTTTTTGGTCCCTAACATTCATCGAGCTCTCGACTTAGTCATTTTTTTTTTCGTTTCGGTAATGACACCATTGTGTCAAAAAAAAAATGTTCCCCCAAAAACCTGTTAGGAGTACGTTTCAGGCAATTTAAAGTTGATTGGTAGTGACTTTTTTTTTGGTCCCTAACATTCATCGAGCTCTGGACTTAGTATTTTTTTTTCGTTTCGGTAGTGACACCATTGTGTCACTACCGAAACGAAGTTAAATCCGAAAAAATCACTAAGTGTGGAGGCCAAAAAAAAAATGTGTTCCCCCAAAAACCTGTTAGGAGTACGTTTCAGGCAATTTAAAGTTGATTGGTAGTGACTTTTTTTTTGGTCCCTAACATTCATCGAGCTCTGGACTTAGTAATTTTTTTTTCGTTTCGGTAGTGACACCATTGTGTAAAAAAAAAAAATGTTCCCCCAAAAACCTGTTAGGAGTACGTTTCAGGCAATTTAAAGTTGATTGGTAGGGACTTTTTTTTTGGTCCCTAACATTCATCGAGCTCTGGACTTAGTATTTTTTTTTCGTTTCGGTAGTGACACCATTGTGTCACTACCGAAACGAAGTTAAATCCGAAAAAATCACTAAGTGTGGAGGCCAAAAAAAAAATGTGTTCCCCCAAAAACCTGTTAGGAGTACGTTTCAGGCAATTTAAAGTTGATTGGTAGTGACTTTTTTTTTGGTCCCTAACATTCATCGAGCTCTGGACTTAGTAATTTTTTTTTCGTTTCGGTAGTGACACCATTGTGTAAAAAAAAAAAATGTTCCCCCAAAAACCTGTTAGGAGTACGTTTCAGGCAATTTAAAGTTGATTGGTAGGGACTTTTTTTTTGGTCCCTAACATTCATCGAGCTCTGGACTTAGTAATTTTTTTTTCGTTTCGGTAGTGACACCATTGTGTCAAAAAAAAAAATGTTCCCCCAAAAACCTGTTAGGAGTACGTTTCAGGCAATTTAGAGTTGATTGGTAGTACTTTGTAGTGACATTTGTTTTGGTCCCTAACATTCATCGAGCTCTGGACTTAGTACATTTTCTTTTTTCACCATTGGGTCACTACCGAAACGAAAGTTTGTCCCTACCGAAACGAAAGTTAAATCCGAAAAAATCACTAAGTGTTGAAAAAATCGTCCCCCCAAAAACCTGTTAGGAGTACACTCGGAGCATTGTGCAGTTCAGAAGTGAGTATATCCTAGGATATACTAGCGCTTTTTCTGCCCGTCATCCTCCACCCTTCACATATCATCATTTTGAATTTTAGGCTACTTAGGCGACTAACCAAGGGGCAACTTGAAGACCTGTTGAGTGTTGTTCAAGTGTGTATTTGCACTTCGTGAAGAAAAAAAAGCTGACATGGCCAACGAGTTCAACTACATATTCTCCCACGCCCAAGTTCCCAAAAATAATCTCCTGGTCACAAGTTGGTGTACAAATTGAATGAACACTGGGGATTTTACGTTGTCCTCTTGCGTGTTTAGGACCAGCTGTGTGGGCGAGATCCCACCCTCGTCGATGACCATCCTGACCGAGCTCACCCAGCTCAGCAAGACGACCAACGCCATTCAGCTGAATGAAAATGGTATGTGGCTACAGCACACATACAAAGATGCCCCATGTGAAACCGTTAAGTCACCACTTAATCATTAAGGGGTGACTTAGCAGGATGCATTAAGGTTTAATGCATCCTGCAGCAGCTATATTAATTCATGACCAACTGAAAATAATTGATGCCCAAATTATTTTACACTCCCCCAGGTGCTGATAGCCTCCCACCTGCCCTCCTATGAGCTCAGGCACAACCAGGTGGCCTACACTTGACGGACAGCACTTCAAACTCAGGGTGGAGCGACAGCACGTGACAGTCCATGTCATAGGTATGGTATGAGCTCAATACCCTTGATCTGCTAATGATTTGTGAAATGTTTCAGTTCCAGAACTGCAGGCACTGAGGCAGCATGTGGGCGACCTCAATCACTCTGCTGGGACAGATTTGACAAATTTAAGTAAAGACCTCACCCAAGTAATGCCATCTTTTTAACTTTAACCTGGTTACTAAAAGTTTTATGAGATTACAATTTCATTTGCGATAAGCAAATGGTATGTTGTAATGCAAATGAGCTGAAAGTAGTGGCGGTAGTGACACCATTGTGTCAAAAAAAAAATTGTTCCCCCAAAAACCTGTTATGAGTACGTTTCAGGCAATTTAAAGTTGATTGGTAGTGACTTTTTTTTTGGTCCCTAACATTCATCGAGCTCTGGACTTAGTAATTTTTTTTTCGTTTCGGTAGTGACACCATTGTGTCAAAAAAAAAAATGTTCCCCCAAAAACCTGTTAGGAGTACGTTTCAGGCAATTTAAATTTGATTGGTAGTGACTTTTTTTTTGGTCCCTAACATTCATCGAGCTCTGGACTTAATCATTTTTTTTTCGTTTCGGTAGTGACACCATTGTGTCAAAAAAAAAATTGTTCCCCCAAAAACCTGTTAGGAGTACGTTTCAGGCAATTTAAAGTTGATTGGTAGTGACTTTTTTTTTTGTCCCTAACATTCATCGAGCTCTGGACTTAGTAATTTTTTTTCGCACCATTGTGTCAAAAAAAAAATGTTCCCCCAAAAACCTGTTAGGAGTACGTTTCTTTTTTCGCACCATTGTGTCAAAAAAAAAAATGTTCCCCCAAAAACCTGTTAGGAGTACGTTTCAGGCAATTTAAAGTTGATTGGTAGTGACTTTTTTTTTGGTCCCTAACATTCATCGAGCTCTGGACTTAGTAATTTTTTTTCCGTTTCGGTAGTGACACCATTGTGTCAAAAAAAAAATGTTCCCCCAAAAACCTGTTAGGAGTACGTTTCAGGCAATTTAAAGTTGATTGGTAGTGACTTTTTTTTTGGTCCCTAACATTCATCGAGCTCTGGACTTAGTACATTTTCTTTTTTCACCATTGGGTCACTACCGAAACGAAAGTTTGTCCTTACCGAAACGAAAGTTAAATCCGAAAAAATCACTAAGTTTGGAAAAAATCGTCCCCCCAAAAACCTGTTAGGAGTACACTCGGAGCATTGTGCAGTTCAGAAGTGAGTATATCCTAGGATATACTAGCGCTTTTTCTGCCCGTCATCCTCCACCCTTCACATATCATCATTTTGAAGCTTAGGCTACTTAGGCGACTAACCAAGGGGCAACTTGAAGACCTGTTGAGTGTTGTTCAAGTGTGTATTTGCACTTCGTGAAGAAAAAAAAGCTGACATGGCCAACGAGCTCAACTACATATTCTCCCACGCCCAAGTTCCCAAAAATAATCTCCTGGTCACAAGTTGGTGTACAAATTGAATGAACACTGGGGATTTGACTGTGTACGTTGTCCTCTTGCGTGTCTAGGACCAGCTGTGTGGGCGAGATCCCACCCTCGTCGATGACCATCCTGACCGAGCTCACCCAGCTCAGCAAGACGACCAACGCCATTCAGCTGAATGAAAATGGTATGTGGCTACAGCACACATACAAAGATGCCCCATGTGAAACCGTTAAGTCACCACTTAATCATTAATGGGTGACTTAGCAGGATGCATTAAGGTTTAATGCATCCTGCAGCAGCTATATTAATTCATGACCAACTGAAAATAATTGATGCCCAAATTATTTTACACTCCCCCAGGTGCTGATAGCCTCCCACATGCCCTCCTATGAGCTCAGGCACAACCAGGTGGCCTACACTTGACGGACAGCACTTCAAACTCAGGGTGGAGCGACAGCACCTGACAGTCCATGTCATAGGTATGGTATGAGCTCAATACCCTTGATCTGCTAATGATTTGTGAAATGTTTCAGTTCCAGAACTGCAGGCACTGAGGCAGCATGTGGGCGACCTCAATCACTCTGCTGGGACAGATTTGACAAATTTAAGTAAAGACCTCACCCAAGAAATGCCATCATTTTAACTTTAACCTGGTTACTAAAAGTTTTATGAGATTACAATTTCATTTGCGATAAACAAATGGTATGTTGTAATGCAAATGAGCTGAAAGTAGTGGCGGTAGTGACACCATTGTGTCAAAACAAAAATTCCCCCAAAAACCTGTTAGGAGTACGTTTCAGGCAATTTAAAGTTGATTGGTAGTGACTTTTTTTTTGGTCCCTAACATTCATCGAGCTCTGGACTTAGTAATTTTTTTTTCGTTTCGGTAGTGACACCATTGTGTCAAAAAAAATGTGTTCCCCCAAAAACCTGTTAGGAGTACGTTTCAGGCAATTTAAAGTTGATTGGTAGTGACTTTTTTTTTGGTCCCTAACATTCATCGAGCTCTGGACTTAGTAATTTTTTTTTCGTTTAGGTAGTGACACCATTGTGTCAAAAAAAAAAATGTTCCCCCAAAAACCTGTTAGGAGTACGTTTCAGGCAATTTAAAGTTGATTGGTAGTGACTTTTTTTTTGGTCCCTAACATTCATCGAGCTCTGGACTTAGTATTTTTTTTTTTCGTACAAATGTACAAATTGAATGAACACTGGGGATTTGACTGTGTACGTTGTCCTCTTGTGTGTCTAGGACCAGCTGTGTGGGCGAGATCCCACCCTCGTCGATGACCATCCTGACCGAGCTCACCCAGCTCAGCAAGACGACCAACGCCATTCAGCTGAATGAAAATGGTATGTGGCTACAGCACACATACAAAGATGCCCCATGTGAAACCGTTAAGTCACCACTTAATCATTAAGGGGTGACTTAGCAGGATGCATTAAGGTTTAATGCATCCTGCAGCAGCTATATTAATTCATGACCAACTGAAAATAATTGATGCCCAAATTATTTTACACTCCCCCATGTGCTGATATCCTCCCACCTGCCCTCCTATGAGCTCAGGCACAACCAGGTGGCCTACACTTGACGGACAGCACTTCAAACTCAGGGTGGAGCGACAGCACCTGACAGTCCATGTCATAGGTATGGTATGAGCTCAATACCCTTGATCTGCTAATGATTTGTGAAATGTTTCAGTTCCAGAACTGCAGGCACTGAGGCAGCATGTGGGCGACCTCAATCACTCTGCTGGGACAGATTTGACAAATTTAAGTAAAGACCTCACCCAAGTAATGCCATCTTTTTAACTTTAACCTGGTTACTAAAAGTTTTATGAGATTACAATTTCATTTGCGATAAACAAATGGTATGTTGTAATGCAAAAGAGCTGAAAATAGTGGCGGTAGTGACACCATTGTGTCAAAAAAAAAATTGTTCCCCCAAAAACCTGTTAGGAGTACGTTTCAGGCAATTTAAAGTTGATTGGTAGTGACTTTTTTTTTGGTCCCTAACATTCATCGAGCTCTGGACTTAGTCATTTTTTTTTCGTTTCGGTAGTGACACCATTGTGTCAAAAAAAAATGTGTTCCCCCAAAAACCTGTTAGGAGTACGTTTCAGGCAATTTAAAGTTGATTGGTAGTGACTTTTTTTTTGGTCCCTAACATTCATCGAGCTCTGGACTTAGTAATTTTTTTTTCGTTTCGGTAGTGACACCATTGTGTCAAAAAAAAAATGGTTCCCCCAAAAACCTGTTAGGAGTACGTTTCAGGCAATTTAAAGTTGATTGGTAGTGACTTTTTTTTTGGTCCCTAACATTCATCGAGCTCTGGACTTAGTTTTTTTTTTTTTCGTTTCGGTAGTGACACCATTGTGTCAAAAAAAAAAATGTTCCCCCAAAAACCTGTTAGGAGTACGTTTCAGGCAATTTAAAGTTGATTGGTAGTGACTTTTTTTTTGGTCCCTAACATTCATCGAGCTCTGGACTTAGTCATTTTTTTTTCGTTTCGTTAGTGACACCATTGTGTAAAAAAAAAAAATGTTCCCCCAAAAACCTGTTAGGAGTACGTTTCAGGCAATTTAAAGTTGATTGGTAGTGACTTTTTTTTTTTGTCCCTAACATTCATCGAGCTCTGGACTTAGTCATTTTTTTTTCGTTTCGGTAGTGACACCATTGTGTCAAAAAAAAAAATGTTCCCCCAAAAACCTGTTAGGAGTACGTTTCAGGCAATTTAGAGTTGATTGGTAGTACTTTGTAGTGACATTTTTTTTGGTCCCTAACATTCATCGAGCTCTGGACTTAGTTTTTTTTTTTTTCGTTTCGGTAGTGACACCATTGTGTCAAAAAAAAAATTGTTCCCCCAAAAACCTGTTAGGAGTACGTTTCAGGCAATTTAAAGTTGATTGGTAGTGACTTTTTTTTTGGTCCCTAACATTCATCGAGCTCTGGACTTAGTCATTTTTTTTTCGTTTCGGTAGTGACACCATTGTGTCAAAAAAAAATTGTTCCCCCAAAAACCTGTTAGGAGTACGTTTCAGGCAATTTAAAGTTGATTGGTAGTGACTTTTTTTTGGTCCCTAACATTCATCGAGCTCTGGACTTAGTCTTTTTTTTTTCGTTTCGGTAGTGACACCATTGTGTCAAAAAAAAAAATGTTCCCCCAAAAACCTGTTAGGAGTACGTTTCAGGCAATTTAAAGTTGATTGGTAGTGACTTTTTTTTTGGTCCCTAACATTCATCGAGCTCTGGACTTAGTCATTTTTTTTTCGTTTCGGTAGTGACACCATTGTGTCAAAAAAAAAAATGTTCCCCCAAAAACCTGTTAGGAGTACGTTTCAGGCAATTTAAAGTTGATTGGTAGTGACTTTTTTTTTGGTCCCTAACATTCATCGAGCTCTGGACTTAGTCATTTTTTTTTCGTTTCGTTAGTGACACCATTGTGTAAAAAAAAAAAATGTTCCCCCAAAAACCTGTTAGGAGTACGTTTCAGGCAATTTAAAGTTGATTGGTTGTGACTTTTTTTTTTTGTCCCTAACATTCATCGAGCTCTGGACTTAGTCATTTTTTTTTCGTTTCGGTAGTGACACCATTGTGTCAAAAAAAAAAATGTTCCCCCAAAAACCTGTTAGGAGTACGTTTCAGGCAATTTAGAGTTGATTGGTAGTACTTTGTAGTGACTTTTTTTTGGTCCCTAACATTCATCGAGCTCTGGACTTAGTCATTTTTTTTTCGTTTCGGTAGTGACACCATTGTGTCAAAAAAAAAATTGTTCCCCCAAAAACCTGTTAGGAGTACGTTTCAGGCAATTTAAAGTTGATTGGTAGTGACTTTTTTTTTGGTCCCTAACATTCATCGAGCTCTGGACTTAGTCTTTTTTTTTTCGTTTCGTTAGTGACACCATTGTGTAAAAAAAAAAAATGTTCCCCCAAAAACCTGTTAGGAGTACGTTTCAGGCAATTTAAAGTTGATTGGTAGTGACTTTTTTTTTTTGTCCCTAACATTCATCGAGCTCTGGACTTAGTCATTTTTTTTTCGTTTCGGTAGTGACACCATTGTGTCAAAAAAAAAAATGTTCCCCCAAAAACCTGTTAGGAGTACGTTTCAGGCAATTTAGAGTTGATTGGTAGTACTTTGTAGTGACATTTTTTTTGGTCCCTAACATTCATCGAGCTCTGGACTTAGTTTTTTTTTTTTTCGTTTCGGTAGTGACACCATTGTGTCAAAAAAAAAATTGTTCCCCCAAAAACCTGTTAGGAGTACGTTTCAGGCAATTTAAAGTTGATTGGTAGTGACTTTTTTTTTGGTCCCTAACATTCATCGAGCTCTGGACTTAGTCATTTTTTTTTCGTTTCGGTAGTGACACCATTGTGTCAAAAAAAAAATGTTCCCCCAAAAACCTGTTAGGAGTACGTTTCAGGCAATTTAAAGTTGATTGGTAGTGACTTTTTTTTGGTCCCTAACATTCATCGAGCTCTGGACTTAGTCTTTTTTTTTTTCGTTTCGGTAGTGACACCATTGTGTCAAAAAAAAAAATGTTCCCCCAAAAACCTGTTAGGAGTACGTTTCAGGCAATTTAAAGTTGATTGGTAGTGACTTTTTTTTTGGTCCCTAACATTCATCGAGCTCTGGACTTAGTCATTTTTTTTTCGTTTCGGTAGTGACACCATTGTGTCAAAAAAAAAAATGTTCCCCCAAAAACCTGTTAGGAGTACGTTTCAGGCAATTTAAAGTTGATTGGTAGTGACTTTTTTTTTGGTCCCTAACATTCATCGAGCTCTGGACTTAGTCATTTTTTTTTCGTTTCGTTAGTGACACCATTGTGTAAAAAAAAAAAATGTTCCCCCAAAAACCTGTTAGGAGTACGTTTCAGGCAATTTAAAGTTGATTGGTTGTGACTTTTTTTTTTTGTCCCTAACATTCATCGAGCTCTGGACTTAGTCATTTTTTTTTCGTTTCGGTAGTGACACCATTGTGTCAAAAAAAAAAATGTTCCCCCAAAAACCTGTTAGGAGTACGTTTCAGGCAATTTAGAGTTGATTGGTAGTACTTTGTAGTGACATTTTTTTTGGTCCCTAACATTCATCGAGCTCTGGACTTCGTACATTTTCTTTTTTCACCATTGGGTCACTACCGAAACGAAAGTTAAATCCGAAAAATTAACTATTTGTGGAAAAAATCGTCCCCCCAAAAACCTGTTAGGAGTACACTCGGAGCATTGTGCAGTTCAGAAGTGAGTATATCCTAGGATATACTAGCGCTTTTTCTGCCTGTCATCCTCCACCCTTCACATATCATCATTTTGAAGCTTAGGCTACTTAGGCGACTAACCAAGGGGCAACTTGAAGACCTGTTGAGTGTTGTTCAAGTGTGTATTTGCACTTCGTGAAGAAAAAAAAGCTGACATGGCCAACGAGCTCAACTACATATTCTCCCACGCCCAAGTTCCCAAAAATAATCTCCTGGTCACAAGTTGGTGTACAAATTGAATGAACACTGGGGATTTTACGTTGTCCTCTTGCGTGTCTAGGACCAGCTGTGTGGGCGAGATCCCACCCTCGTCGATGACCATCCTGACCGAGCTCACCCAGCTCAGCAAGACGACCAACGCCATTCAGCTGAATGAAAATGGTATGTGGCTACAGCACACATACAAAGATGCCCCATGTGAAACCGTTAAGTCACCACTTAATCATTAAGGGGTGACTTAGCAGGATGCATTAAGGTTTAATGCATCCTGCAGCAGCTATATTAATTCATGACCAACTGAAAATAATTGATGCCCAAATTATTTTACACTCCCCCAGGTGCTGATAGCCTCTTACCTGCCCTCCTATGAGCTCAGGCATAACCAGGTGGCCTACACTTGACGGACAGCACTTCAAACTCAGGGTGGAGCGACAGCACCTGACAGTCCATGTCATAGGTATGGTATGAGCTCAATACCCTTGATCTGCTAATGATTTGTGAAATGTTTCAGTTCCAGAACTGCAGGCACTGAGGCAGCATGTGGGCGACCTCAATCACTCTGCTGGGACAGATTTGACAAATTTAAGTAAAGACCTCACCCAAGTAATGCCATCTTTTTAACTTTAACCTGGTTACTAAAAGTTTTATGAGATTACAATTTCATTTGCGATAAACAAATGGTATGTTGTAATGCAAATGAGCTGAAAGTAGTGGCGGTAGTGACACCATTGTGTCAAAAAAAAAAATGTTCCCCCAAAAACCTGTTAGGAGTACGTTTCAGGCAATTTAAAGTTGATTGGTAGAGACTTTTTTTTTTGGTCCCTAACATTCATCGAGCTCTGGACTTAGTCATTTTTTTTTTCGTTTCGGTAGTGACACCATTGTGTCAAAAAAAAAATTGTTCCCCCAAAAACCTGTTAGGAGTACGTTTCAGGCAATTTAGAGTTGATTGGTAGTACTTTGTAGTGACATTTTTTTTGGTCCCTAACATTCATCGAGCTCTGGACTTAGTACATTTTCTTTTTTCACCATTGGGTCACTACCGAAACGAAAGTTAAATCCGAAAAAATCACTAAGTGTGGAAAAAATCGTCCCCCCAAAAACCTGTTAGGAGTACACTCGGAGCATTGTGCAGTTCAGAAGTGAGTATATCCTAGGATATACTAGCGCTTTTTCTGCCCGTCATCCTCCACCCTTCACATATCATCATTTTGAAGCTTAGGCTACTTAGGCGACTAACCAAGGGGCAACTTGAAGACCTGTTGAGTGTTGTTCAAGTGTGTATTTGCACTTCGTGAAGAAAAAAAAGCTGACATGGCCAACGAGCTCAACTACATATTCTCCCACGCCCAAGTTCCCAAAAATAATCTCCTGGTCACAAGTTGGTGTACAAATTGAATGAACACTGGGGATTTGACTGTGATCGTTGTCCTCTTGCATGTCTAGGACCAGCTGTGTGGGCGAGATCCCACCCTCGTCGATGACCATCCTGACCGAGCTCACCCAGCTCAGCAAGACGACCAACGCCATTCAGCTGAATGAAAATGGTATGTGGCTACAGCACACATACAAAGATGCCCCATGTGAAACCGTTAAGTCACCACTTAATCATTAAGGGGTGACTTAGCAGGATGCATTAAGGTTTAATGCATCCTGCAGCAGCTATATTAATTCATGACCAACTGAAAATAATTGATGCCCAAATTATTTTACACTCCCCCATGTGCTGATATCCTCCCACCTGCCCTCCTATGAGCTCAGGCACAACCAGGTGGCCTACACTTGACGGACAGCACTTCAAACTCAGGGTGGAGCGACAGCACCTGACAGTCCATGTCATAGGTATGGTATGAGCTCAATACCCTTGATCTGCTAATGATTTGTGAAATGTTTCAGTTCCAGAACTGCAGGCACTGAGGCAGCATGTGGGCGACCTCAATCACTCTGCTGGGACAGATTTGACAAATTTAAGTAAAGACCTCACCCAAGTAATGCCATCTTTTTAACTTTAACCTGGTTACTAAAAGTTTTATGAGATTACAATTTCATTTGCGATAAACAAATGGTATGTTGTAATGCAAAAGAGCTGAAAATAGTGGCGGTAGTGACACCATTGTGTCAAAAAAAAAATTGTTCCCCCAAAAACCTGTTAGGAGTACGTTTCAGGCAATTTAAAGTTGATTGGTAGTGACTTTTTTTTTGGTCCCTAACATTCATCGAGCTCTGCACTTAGTCATTTTTTTTTCGTTTCGGTAGTGACACCATTGTGTCAAAAAAAAATGTGTTCCCCCAAAAACCTGTTAGGAGTACGTTTCAGGCAATTTAAAGTTGATTGGTAGTGACTTTTTTTTTGGTCCCTAACATTCATCGAGCTCTGGACTTAGTAATTTTTTTTTCGTTTCGGTAGTGACACCATTGTGTCAAAAAAAAAATGGTTCCCCCAAAAACCTGTTAGGAGTACGTTTCAGGCAATTTAAAGTTGATTGGTAGTGACTTTTTTTTTGGTCCCTAACATTCATCGAGCTCTGGACTTAGTTTTTTTTTTTTTCGTTTCGGTAGTGACACCATTGTGTCAAAAAAAAAAATGTTCCCCCAAAAACCTGTTAGGAGTACGTTTCAGGCAATTTAAAGTTGATTGGTAGTGACTTTTTTTTTGGTCCCTAACATTCATCGAGCTCTGGACTTAGTCATTTTTTTTTCGTTTCGGTAGTGACACCATTGTGTAAAAAAAAAAAATGTTCCCCCAAAAACCTGTTAGGAGTACGTTTCAGGCAATTTAAAGTTGATTGGTAGTGACTTTTTTTTTTTGTCCCTAACATTCATCGAGCTCTGGACTTAGTCATTTTTTTTTCGTTTCGGTAGTGACACCATTGTGTCAAAAAAAAAAATGTTCCCCCAAAAACCTGTTAGGAGTACGTTTCAGGCAATTTAAAGTTGATTGGTAGTGACTTTTTTTTTGGTCCCTAACATTCATCGAGCTCTGCACTTAGTCATTTTTTTTTCGTTTCGGTAGTGACACCATTGTGTCAAAAAAAAATGTGTTCCCCCAAAAACCTGTTAGGAGTACGTTTCAGGCAATTTAAAGTTGATTGGTAGTGACTTTTTTTTTGGTCCCTAACATTCATCGAGCTCTGGACTTAGTAATTTTTTTTTCGTTTCGGTAGTGACACCATTGTGTCAAAAAAAAAATGGTTCCCCCAAAAACCTGTTAGGAGTACGTTTCAGGCAATTTAAAGTTGATTGGTAGTGACTTTTTTTTTGGTCCCTAACATTCATCGAGCTCTGGACTTAGTTTTTTTTTTTTTCGTTTCGGTAGTGACACCATTGTGTCAAAAAAAAAAATGTTCCCCCAAAAACCTGTTAGGAGTACGTTTCAGGCAATTTAAAGTTGATTGGTAGTGACTTTTTTTTTGGTCCCTAACATTCATCGAGCTCTGGACTTAGTCATTTTTTTTTCGTTTCGGTAGTGACACCATTGTGTAAAAAAAAAAAATGTTCCCCCAAAAACCTGTTAGGAGTACGTTTCAGGCAATTTAAAGTTGATTGGTAGTGACTTTTTTTTTTTGTCCCTAACATTCATCGAGCTCTGGACTTAGTCATTTTTTTTTCGTTTCGGTAGTGACACCATTGTGTCAAAAAAAAAAATGTTCCCCCAAAAACCTGTTAGGAGTACGTTTCAGGCAATTTAGAGTTGATTGGTAGTACTTTGTAGTGACATTTTTTTTGGTCCCTAACATTCATCGAGCTCTGGACTTAGTTTTTTTTTTTTTCGTTTCGGTAGTGACACCATTGTGTCAAAAAAAAAATTGTTCCCCCAAAAACCTGTTAGGAGTACGTTTCAGGCAATTTAAAGTTGATTGGTAGTGACTTTTTTTTTGGTCCCTAACATTCATCGAGCTCTGGACTTAGTCATTTTTTTTTCGTTTCGGTAGTGACACCATTGTGTCAAAAAAAAAATGTTCCCCCAAAAACCTGTTAGGAGTACGTTTCAGGCAATTTAAAGTTGATTGGTAGTGACTTTTTTTTGGTCCCTAACATTCATCGAGCTCTGGACTTAGTCTTTTTTTTTTCGTTTCGGTAGTGACACCATTGTGTCAAAAAAAAAAATGTTCCCCCAAAAACCTGTTAGGAGTACGTTTCAGGCAATTTAAAGTTGATTGGTAGTGACTTTTTTTTTGGTCCCTAACATTCATCGAGCTCTGGACTTAGTCATTTTTTTTTCGTTTCGGTAGTGACACCATTGTGTCAAAAAAAAAAATGTTCCCCCAAAAACCTGTTAGGAGTACGTTTCAGGCAATTTAAAGTTGATTGGTAGTGACTTTTTTTTTGGTCCCTAACATTCATCGAGCTCTGGACTTAGTCATTTTTTTTTCGTTTCGTTAGTGACACCATTGTGTAAAAAAAAAAAATGTTCCCCCAAAAACCTGTTAGGAGTACGTTTCAGGCAATTTAAAGTTGATTGGTTGTGACTTTTTTTTTTTGTCCCTAACATTCATCGAGCTCTGGACTTAGTCATTTTTTTTTCGTTTCGGTAGTGACACCATTGTGTCAAAAAAAAAAATGTTCCCCCAAAAACCTGTTAGGAGTACGTTTCAGGCAATTTAGAGTTGATTGGTAGTACTTTGTAGTGACATTTTTTTTGGTCCCTAACATTCATCGAGCTCTGGACTTAGTCATTTTTTTTTCGTTTCGGTAGTGACACCATTGTGTCAAAAAAAAAAAGTTCCCCCAAAAACCTGTTAGGAGTACGTTTCAGGCAATTTAAAGTTGATTGGTAGTGACTTTTTTTTGGTCCCTAACATTCATCGAGCTCTGGACTTAGTCTTTTTTTTTTCGTTTTGGTAGTGACACCATTGTGTAAAAAAAAAAAATGTTCCCCCAAAAACCTGTTAGGAGTACGTTTCAGGCAATTTAAGGTTGATTGGTAGTGACTTTTTTTTTGGTCCATAACATTCATCGAGCTCTGGACTTAGTCATTTGTTTTTCGTTTCGTTAGTGACACCATTGTGTAAAAAAAAAAAATGTTCCCCCAAAAACCTGTTAGGAGTACGTTTCAGGCAATTTAAAGTTGATTGGTTGTGACTTTTTTTTTTTGTCCCTAACATTCATCGAGCTCTGGACTTAGTCATTTTTTTTTCGTTTCGGTAGTGACACCATTGTGTCAAAAAAAAAAATGTTCCCCCAAAAACCTGTTAGGAGTACGTTTCAGGCAATTTAGAGTTGATTGGTAGTACTTTGTAGTGACATTTTTTTTGGTCCCTAACATTCATCGAGCTCTGGACTTAGTCATTTTTTTTTCGTTTCGGTAGTGACACCATTGTGTCAAAAAAAAAAAGTTCCCCCAAAAACCTGTTAGGAGTACGTTTCAGGCAATTTAAAGTTGATTGGTAGTGACTTTTTTTTGGTCCCTAACATTCATCGAGCTCTGGACTTAGTCTTTTTTTTTTCGTTTTGGTAGTGACACCATTGTGTAAAAAAAAAAAATGTTCCCCCAAAAACCTGTTAGGAGTACGTTTCAGGCAATTTAAGGTTGATTGGTAGTGACTTTTTTTTTGGTCCATAACATTCATCGAGCTCTGGACTTAGTCATTTGTTTTTCGTTTCGGTAGTGACACCATTGTGTCAAAAAAAAATTGTTCCCCCAAAAACCTGTTAGGAGTAAGTTTCAGCCAATTTAAAGTTGATTGGTAGTGACTTTTTTTTTGGTCCCTAACATTCATCGAGCTCTGGACTTAGTCATTTTTTTTTCGTTTCGTTAGTGACACCATTGTGTAAAAAAAAAAAATGGTTCCCCCAAAAACCTGTTAGGAGTACGTTTCAGGCAATTTAAAGTTGATTGGTAGTGACTTTTTTTTTGGTCCCTAACATTCATCGAGCTCTGGACTTAGTTTTTTTTTTTTTCGTTTCGGTAGTGACACCATTGTGTCAAAAAAAAAATTGTTCCCCCAAAAACCTGTTAGGAGTACGTTTCAGGCAATTTAAAGTTGATTGGTAGTGACTTTTTTTTTGGTCCCTAACATTCATCGAGCTCTGGACTTAGTCATTTTTTTTTCGTTTCGGTAGTGACACCATTGTGTCAAAAAAAAAATGTTCCCCCAAAAACCTGTTAGGAGTACGTTTCAGGCAATTTAAAGTTGATTGGTAGTGACTTTTTTTTGGTCCCTAACATTCATCGAGCTCTGGACTTAGTCTTTTTTTTTTCGTTTCGGTAGTGACACCATTGTGTCAAAAAAAAAAATGTTCCCCCAAAAACCTGTTAGGAGTACGTTTCAGGCAATTTAAAGTTGATTGGTAGTGACTTTTTTTTTTTGTCCCTAACATTCATCGAGCTCTGGACTTAGTCATTTTTTTTTCGTTTCGGTAGTGACACCATTGTGTCAAAAAAAAAAATGTTCCCCCAAAAACCTGTTAGGAGTACGTTTCAGGCAATTTAGAGTTGATTGGTAGTACTTTGTAGTGACATTTTTTTTGGTCCCTAACATTCATCGAGCTCTGGACTTAGTTTTTTTTTTTTTCGTTTCGGTAGTGACACCATTGTGTCAAAAAAAAAATTGTTCCCCCAAAAACCTGTTAGGAGTACGTTTCAGGCAATTTAAAGTTGATTGGTAGTGACTTTTTTTTTGGTCCCTAACATTCATCGAGCTCTGGACTTAGTCATTTTTTTTTCGTTTCGGTAGTGACACCATTGTGTCAAAAAAAAATTGTTCCCCCAAAAACCTGTTAGGAGTACGTTTCAGGCAATTTAAAGTTGATTGGTAGTGACTTTTTTTTGGTCCCTAACATTCATCGAGCTCTGGACTTAGTCTTTTTTTTTTCGTTTCGGTAGTGACACCATTGTGTCAAAAAAAAAAATGTTCCCCCAAAAACCTGTTAGGAGTACGTTTCAGGCAATTTAAAGTTGATTGGTAGTGACTTTTTTTTTGGTCCCTAACATTCATCGAGCTCTGGACTTAGTCATTTTTTTTTCGTTTCGGTAGTGACACCATTGTGTCAAAAAAAAAATTGTTCCCCCAAAAACCTGTTAGGAGTACGTTTCAGGCAATTTAAAGTTGATTGGTAGTGACTTTTTTTTTGGTCCCTAACATTCATCGAGCTCTGGACTTAGTCTTTTTTTTTTCGTTTCGTTAGTGACACCATTGTGTAAAAAAAAAAAATGTTCCCCCAAAAACCTGTTAGGAGTACGTTTCAGGCAATTTAAAGTTGATTGGTAGTGACTTTTTTTTTTTGTCCCTAACATTCATCGAGCTCTGGACTTAGTCATTTTTTTTTCGTTTCGGTAGTGACACCATTGTGTCAAAAAAAAAAATGTTCCCCCAAAAACCTGTTAGGAGTACGTTTCAGGCAATTTAGAGTTGATTGGTAGTACTTTGTAGTGACATTTTTTTTGGTCCCTAACATTCATCGAGCTCTGGACTTAGTTTTTTTTTTTTTCGTTTCGGTAGTGACACCATTGTGTCAAAAAAAAAATTGTTCCCCCAAAAACCTGTTAGGAGTACGTTTCAGGCAATTTAAAGTTGATTGGTAGTGACTTTTTTTTTGGTCCCTAACATTCATCGAGCTCTGGACTTAGTCATTTTTTTTTCGTTTCGGTAGTGACACCATTGTGTCAAAAAAAAAATGTTCCCCCAAAAACCTGTTAGGAGTACGTTTCAGGCAATTTAAAGTTGATTGGTAGTGACTTTTTTTTGGTCCCTAACATTCATCGAGCTCTGGACTTAGTCTTTTTTTTTTTCGTTTCGGTAGTGACACCATTGTGTCAAAAAAAAAAATGTTCCCCCAAAAACCTGTTAGGAGTACGTTTCAGGCAATTTAAAGTTGATTGGTAGTGACTTTTTTTTTGGTCCCTAACATTCATCGAGCTCTGGACTTAGTCATTTTTTTTTCGTTTCGGTAGTGACACCATTGTGTCAAAAAAAAAAATGTTCCCCCAAAAACCTGTTAGGAGTACGTTTCAGGCAATTTAAAGTTGATTGGTAGTGACTTTTTTTTTGGTCCCTAACATTCATCGAGCTCTGGACTTAGTCATTTTTTTTTCGTTTCGTTAGTGACACCATTGTGTAAAAAAAAAAAATGTTCCCCCAAAAACCTGTTAGGAGTACGTTTCAGGCAATTTAAAGTTGATTGGTTGTGACTTTTTTTTTTTGTCCCTAACATTCATCGAGCTCTGGACTTAGTCATTTTTTTTTCGTTTCGGTAGTGACACCATTGTGTCAAAAAAAAAAATGTTCCCCCAAAAACCTGTTAGGAGTACGTTTCAGGCAATTTAGAGTTGATTGGTAGTACTTTGTAGTGACATTTTTTTTGGTCCCTAACATTCATCGAGCTCTGGACTTCGTACATTTTCTTTTTTCACCATTGGGTCACTACCGAAACGAAAGTTAAATCCGAAAAATTAACTATTTGTGGAAAAAATCGTCCCCCCAAAAACCTGTTAGGAGTACACTCGGAGCATTGTGCAGTTCAGAAGTGAGTATATCCTAGGATATACTAGCGCTTTTTCTGCCTGTCATCCTCCACCCTTCACATATCATCATTTTGAAGCTTAGGCTACTTAGGCGACTAACCAAGGGGCAACTTGAAGACCTGTTGAGTGTTGTTCAAGTGTGTATTTGCACTTCGTGAAGAAAAAAAAGCTGACATGGCCAACGAGCTCAACTACATATTCTCCCACGCCCAAGTTCCCAAAAATAATCTCCTGGTCACAAGTTGGTGTACAAATTGAATGAACACTGGGGATTTTACGTTGTCCTCTTGCGTGTCTAGGACCAGCTGTGTGGGCGAGATCCCACCCTCGTCGATGACCATCCTGACCGAGCTCACCCAGCTCAGCAAGACGACCAACGCCATTCAGCTGAATGAAAATGGTATGTGGCTACAGCACACATACAAAGATGCCCCATGTGAAACCGTTAAGTCACCACTTAATCATTAAGGGGTGACTTAGCAGGATGCATTAAGGTTTAATGCATCCTGCAGCAGCTATATTAATTCATGACCAACTGAAAATAATTGATGCCCAAATTATTTTACACTCCCCCAGGTGCTGATAGCCTCTTACCTGCCCTCCTATGAGCTCAGGCATAACCAGGTGGCCTACACTTGACGGACAGCACTTCAAACTCAGGGTGGAGCGACAGCACCTGACAGTCCATGTCATAGGTATGGTATGAGCTCAATACCCTTGATCTGCTAATGATTTGTGAAATGTTTCAGTTCCAGAACTGCAGGCACTGAGGCAGCATGTGGGCGACCTCAATCACTCTGCTGGGACAGATTTGACAAATTTAAGTAAAGACCTCACCCAAGTAATGCCATCTTTTTAACTTTAACCTGGTTACTAAAAGTTTTATGAGATTACAATTTCATTTGCGATAAACAAATGGTATGTTGTAATGCAAATGAGCTGAAAGTAGTGGCGGTAGTGACACCATTGTGTCAAAAAAAAAAATGTTCCCCCAAAAACCTGTTAGGAGTACGTTTCAGGCAATTTAAAGTTGATTGGTAGAGACTTTTTTTTTTGGTCCCTAACATTCATCGAGCTCTGGACTTAGTCATTTTTTTTTTCGTTTCGGTAGTGACACCATTGTGTCAAAAAAAAAATTGTTCCCCCAAAAACCTGTTAGGAGTACGTTTCAGGCAATTTAGAGTTGATTGGTAGTACTTTGTAGTGACATTTTTTTTGGTCCCTAACATTCATCGAGCTCTGGACTTAGTACATTTTCTTTTTTCACCATTGGGTCACTACCGAAACGAAAGTTAAATCCGAAAAAATCACTAAGTGTGGAAAAAATCGTCCCCCCAAAAACCTGTTAGGAGTACGTTTCAGGCAATTTAGAGTTGATTGGTAGTACTTTGTAGTGACATTTTTTTTGGTCCCTAACATTCATCGAGCTCTGGACTTAGTACATTTTCTTTTTTCACCATTGGGTCACTACCGAAACGAAAGTTAAATCCGAAAAAATCACTAAGTGTGGAAAAAATCGTCCCCCCAAAAACCTGTTAGGAGTACACTCGGAGCATTGTGCAGTTCAGAAGTGAGTATATCCTAGGATATACTAGCGCTTTTTCTGCCCGTCATCCTCCACCCTTCACATATCATCATTTTGAAGCTTAGGCTACTTAGGCGACTAACCAAGGGGCAACTTGAAGACCTGTTGAGTGTTGTTCAAGTGTGTATTTGCACTTCGTGAAGAAAAAAAAGCTGACATGGCCAACGAGCTCAACTACATATTCTCCCACGCCCAAGTTCCCAAAAATAATCTCCTGGTCACAAGTTGGTGTACAAATTGAATGAACACTGGGGATTTGACTGTGATCGTTGTCCTCTTGCATGTCTAGGACCAGCTGTGTGGGCGAGATCCCACCCTCGTCGATGACCATCCTGACCGAGCTCACCCAGCTCAGCAAGACGACCAACGCCATTCAGCTGAATGAAAATGGTATGTGGCTACAGCACACATACAAAGATGCCCCATGTGAAACCGTTAAGTCACCACTTAATCATTAAGGGGTGACTTAGCAGGATGCATTAAGGTTTAATGCATCCTGCAGCAGCTATATTAATTCATGACCAACTGAAAATAATTGATGCCCAAATTATTTTACACTCCCCCATGTGCTGATATCCTCCCACCTGCCCTCCTATGAGCTCAGGCACAACCAGGTGGCCTACACTTGACGGACAGCACTTCAAACTCAGGGTGGAGCGACAGCACCTGACAGTCCATGTCATAGGTATGGTATGAGCTCAATACCCTTGATCTGCTAATGATTTGTGAAATGTTTCAGTTCCAGAACTGCAGGCACTGAGGCAGCATGTGGGCGACCTCAATCACTCTGCTGGGACAGATTTGACAAATTTAAGTAAAGACCTCACCCAAGTAATGCCATCTTTTTAACTTTAACCTGGTTACTAAAAGTTTTATGAGATTACAATTTCATTTGCGATAAACAAATGGTATGTTGTAATGCAAAAGAGCTGAAAATAGTGGCGGTAGTGACACCATTGTGTCAAAAAAAAAATTGTTCCCCCAAAAACCTGTTAGGAGTACGTTTCAGGCAATTTAAAGTTGATTGGTAGTGACTTTTTTTTTGGTCCCTAACATTCATCGAGCTCTGCACTTAGTCTTTTTTTTTTCGTTTCGGTAGTGACACCATTGTGTCAAAAAAAAATGTGTTCCCCCAAAAACCTGTTAGGAGTACGTTTCAGGCAATTTAAAGTTGATTGGTAGTGACTTTTTTTTTGGTCCCTAACATTCATCGAGCTCTGGACTTAGTAATTTTTTTTTCGTTTCGGTAGTGACACCATTGTGTCAAAAAAAAAATGGTTCCCCCAAAAACCTGTTAGGAGTACGTTTCAGGCAATTTAAAGTTGATTGGTAGTGACTTTTTTTTTGGTCCCTAACATTCATCGAGCTCTGGACTTAGTTTTTTTTTTTTTCGTTTCGGTAGTGACACCATTGTGTCAAAAAAAAAAATGTTCCCCCAAAAACCTGTTAGGAGTACGTTTCAGGCAATTTAAAGTTGATTGGTAGTGACTTTTTTTTTGGTCCCTAACATTCATCGAGCTCTGGACTTAGTCATTTTTTTTTCGTTTCGGTAGTGACACCATTGTGTAAAAAAAAAAAATGTTCCCCCAAAAACCTGTTAGGAGTACGTTTCAGGCAATTTAAAGTTGATTGGTAGTGACTTTTTTTTTTTGTCCCTAACATTCATCGAGCTCTGGACTTAGTCATTTTTTTTTCGTTTCGGTAGTGACACCATTGTGTCAAAAAAAAAAATGTTCCCCCAAAAACCTGTTAGGAGTACGTTTCAGGCAATTTAGAGTTGATTGGTAGTACTTTGTAGTGACATTTTTTTTGGTCCCTAACATTCATCGAGCTCTGGACTTAGTTTTTTTTTTTTTCGTTTCGGTAGTGACACCATTGTGTCAAAAAAAAAATTGTTCCCCCAAAAACCTGTTAGGAGTACGTTTCAGGCAATTTAAAGTTGATTGGTAGTGACTTTTTTTTTGGTCCCTAACATTCATCGAGCTCTGGACTTAGTCATTTTTTTTTCGTTTCGGTAGTGACACCATTGTGTCAAAAAAAAAATGTTCCCCCAAAAACCTGTTAGGAGTACGTTTCAGGCAATTTAAAGTTGATTGGTAGTGACTTTTTTTTGGTCCCTAACATTCATCGAGCTCTGGACTTAGTCTTTTTTTTTTCGTTTCGGTAGTGACACCATTGTGTCAAAAAAAAAAATGTTCCCCCAAAAACCTGTTAGGAGTACGTTTCAGGCAATTTAAAGTTGATTGGTAGTGACTTTTTTTTTGGTCCCTAACATTCATCGAGCTCTGGACTTAGTCATTTTTTTTTCGTTTCGGTAGTGACACCATTGTGTCAAAAAAAAAAATGTTCCCCCAAAAACCTGTTAGGAGTACGTTTCAGGCAATTTAAAGTTGATTGGTAGTGACTTTTTTTTTGGTCCCTAACATTCATCGAGCTCTGGACTTAGTCATTTTTTTTTCGTTTCGTTAGTGACACCATTGTGTAAAAAAAAAAAATGTTCCCCCAAAAACCTGTTAGGAGTACGTTTCAGGCAATTTAAAGTTGATTGGTTGTGACTTTTTTTTTTTGTCCCTAACATTCATCGAGCTCTGGACTTAGTCATTTTTTTTTCGTTTCGGTAGTGACACCATTGTGTCAAAAAAAAAAATGTTCCCCCAAAAACCTGTTAGGAGTACGTTTCAGGCAATTTAGAGTTGATTGGTAGTACTTTGTAGTGACATTTTTTTTGGTCCCTAACATTCATCGAGCTCTGGACTTAGTCATTTTTTTTTCGTTTCGGTAGTGACACCATTGTGTCAAAAAAAAAAAGTTCCCCCAAAAACCTGTTAGGAGTACGTTTCAGGCAATTTAAAGTTGATTGGTAGTGACTTTTTTTTGGTCCCTAACATTCATCGAGCTCTGGACTTAGTCTTTTTTTTTTCGTTTTGGTAGTGACACCATTGTGTAAAAAAAAAAAATGTTCCCCCAAAAACCTGTTAGGAGTACGTTTCAGGCAATTTAAGGTTGATTGGTAGTGACTTTTTTTTTGGTCCATAACATTCATCGAGCTCTGGACTTAGTCATTTGTTTTTCGTTTCGTTAGTGACACCATTGTGTAAAAAAAAAAAATGTTCCCCCAAAAACCTGTTAGGAGTACGTTTCAGGCAATTTAAAGTTGATTGGTTGTGACTTTTTTTTTTTGTCCCTAACATTCATCGAGCTCTGGACTTAGTCATTTTTTTTTCGTTTCGGTAGTGACACCATTGTGTCAAAAAAAAAAATGTTCCCCCAAAAACCTGTTAGGAGTACGTTTCAGGCAATTTAGAGTTGATTGGTAGTACTTTGTAGTGACATTTTTTTTGGTCCCTAACATTCATCGAGCTCTGGACTTAGTCATTTTTTTTTCGTTTCGGTAGTGACACCATTGTGTCAAAAAAAAAAAGTTCCCCCAAAAACCTGTTAGGAGTACGTTTCAGGCAATTTAAAGTTGATTGGTAGTGACTTTTTTTTGGTCCCTAACATTCATCGAGCTCTGGACTTAGTCTTTTTTTTTTCGTTTTGGTAGTGACACCATTGTGTAAAAAAAAAAAATGTTCCCCCAAAAACCTGTTAGGAGTACGTTTCAGGCAATTTAAGGTTGATTGGTAGTGACTTTTTTTTTGGTCCATAACATTCATCGAGCTCTGGACTTAGTCATTTGTTTTTCGTTTCGGTAGTGACACCATTGTGTCAAAAAAAAATTGTTCCCCCAAAAACCTGTTAGGAGTAAGTTTCAGCCAATTTAAAGTTGATTGGTAGTGACTTTTTTTTTGGTCCCTAACATTCATCGAGCTCTGGACTTAGTCATTTTTTTTTCGTTTCGTTAGTGACACCATTGTGTAAAAAAAAAAAATGGTTCCCCCAAAAACCTGTTAGGAGTACGTTTCAGGCAATTTAGAGTTGATTGGTAGTACTTTGTAGTGACATTTTTTTTGGTCCCTAACATTCATCGAGCTCTGGACTTAGTTTTTTTTTTTTTCGTTTCGGTAGTGACACCATTGTGTCAAAAAAAAATTTGTTCCCCCAAAAACCTGTTAGGAGTACGTTTCAGGCAATTTAAAGTTGATTGGTAGTGACTTTTTTTTTGGTCCCTAACATTCATCGAGCTCTGGACTTAGTCATTTTTTTTTCGTTTCGGTAGTGACACCATTGTGTCAAAAAAAAATTGTTCCCCCAAAAACCTGTTAGGAGTACGTTTCAGGCAATTTAAAGTTGATTGGTAGTGACTTTTTTTTGGTCCCTAACATTCATCGAGCTCTGGACTTAGTCTTTTTTTTTTCGTTTCGGTAGTGACACCATTGTGTCAAAAAAAAAAATGTTCCCCCAAAAACCTGTTAGGAGTACGTTTCAGGCAATTTAAAGTTGATTGGTAGTGACTTTTTTTTTGGTCCCTAACATTCATCGAGCTCTGGACTTAGTCATTTTTTTTTCGTTTCGGTAGTGACACCATTGTGTCAAAAAAAAAATTGTTCCCCCAAAAACCTGTTAGGAGTACGTTTCAGGCAATTTAAAGTTGATTGGTAGTGACTTTTTTTTTGGTCCCTAACATTCATCGAGCTCTGGACTTAGTCTTTTTTTTTTCGTTTCGTTAGTGACACCATTGTGTAAAAAAAAAAAATGTTCCCCCAAAAACCTGTTAGGAGTACGTTTCAGGCAATTTAAAGTTGATTGGTAGTGACTTTTTTTTTTTGTCCCTAACATTCATCGAGCTCTGGACTTAGTCATTTTTTTTTCGTTTCGGTAGTGACACCATTGTGTCAAAAAAAAAAATGTTCCCCCAAAAACCTGTTAGGAGTACGTTTCAGGCAATTTAGAGTTGATTGGTAGTACTTTGTAGTGACATTTTTTTTGGTCCCTAACATTCATCGAGCTCTGGACTTAGTTTTTTTTTTTTTCGTTTCGGTAGTGACACCATTGTGTCAAAAAAAAAATTGTTCCCCCAAAAACCTGTTAGGAGTACGTTTCAGGCAATTTAAAGTTGATTGGTAGTGACTTTTTTTTTGGTCCCTAACATTCATCGAGCTCTGGACTTAGTCATTTTTTTTTCGTTTCGGTAGTGACACCATTGTGTCAAAAAAAAAATGTTCCCCCAAAAACCTGTTAGGAGTACGTTTCAGGCAATTTAAAGTTGATTGGTAGTGACTTTTTTTTGGTCCCTAACATTCATCGAGCTCTGGACTTAGTCTTTTTTTTTTTCGTTTCGGTAGTGACACCATTGTGTCAAAAAAAAAAATGTTCCCCCAAAAACCTGTTAGGAGTACGTTTCAGGCAATTTAAAGTTGATTGGTAGTGACTTTTTTTTTGGTCCCTAACATTCATCGAGCTCTGGACTTAGTCATTTTTTTTTCGTTTCGGTAGTGACACCATTGTGTCAAAAAAAAAAATGTTCCCCCAAAAACCTGTTAGGAGTACGTTTCAGGCAATTTAAAGTTGATTGGTAGTGACTTTTTTTTTGGTCCCTAACATTCATCGAGCTCTGGACTTAGTCATTTTTTTTTCGTTTCGTTAGTGACACCATTGTGTAAAAAAAAAAAATGTTCCCCCAAAAACCTGTTAGGAGTACGTTTCAGGCAATTTAAAGTTGATTGGTTGTGACTTTTTTTTTTTGTCCCTAACATTCATCGAGCTCTGGACTTAGTCATTTTTTTTTCGTTTCGGTAGTGACACCATTGTGTCAAAAAAAAAAATGTTCCCCCAAAAACCTGTTAGGAGTACGTTTCAGGCAATTTAGAGTTGATTGGTAGTACTTTGTAGTGACATTTTTTTTGGTCCCTAACATTCATCGAGCTCTGGACTTCGTACATTTTCTTTTTTCACCATTGGGTCACTACCGAAACGAAAGTTAAATCCGAAAAATTAACTATTTGTGGAAAAAATCGTCCCCCCAAAAACCTGTTAGGAGTACACTCGGAGCATTGTGCAGTTCAGAAGTGAGTATATCCTAGGATATACTAGCGCTTTTTCTGCCTGTCATCCTCCACCCTTCACATATCATCATTTTGAAGCTTAGGCTACTTAGGCGACTAACCAAGGGGCAACTTGAAGACCTGTTGAGTGTTGTTCAAGTGTGTATTTGCACTTCGTGAAGAAAAAAAAGCTGACATGGCCAACGAGCTCAACTACATATTCTCCCACGCCCAAGTTCCCAAAAATAATCTCCTGGTCACAAGTTGGTGTACAAATTGAATGAACACTGGGGATTTTACGTTGTCCTCTTGCGTGTCTAGGACCAGCTGTGTGGGCGAGATCCCACCCTCGTCGATGACCATCCTGACCGAGCTCACCCAGCTCAGCAAGACGACCAACGCCATTCAGCTGAATGAAAATGGTATGTGGCTACAGCACACATACAAAGATGCCCCATGTGAAACCGTTAAGTCACCACTTAATCATTAAGGGGTGACTTAGCAGGATGCATTAAGGTTTAATGCATCCTGCAGCAGCTATATTAATTCATGACCAACTGAAAATAATTGATGCCCAAATTATTTTACACTCCCCCAGGTGCTGATAGCCTCTTACCTGCCCTCCTATGAGCTCAGGCATAACCAGGTGGCCTACACTTGACGGACAGCACTTCAAACTCAGGGTGGAGCGACAGCACCTGACAGTCCATGTCATAGGTATGGTATGAGCTCAATACCCTTGATCTGCTAATGATTTGTGAAATGTTTCAGTTCCAGAACTGCAGGCACTGAGGCAGCATGTGGGCGACCTCAATCACTCTGCTGGGACAGATTTGACAAATTTAAGTAAAGACCTCACCCAAGTAATGCCATCTTTTTAACTTTAACCTGGTTACTAAAAGTTTTATGAGATTACAATTTCATTTGCGATAAACAAATGGTATGTTGTAATGCAAATGAGCTGAAAGTAGTGGCGGTAGTGACACCATTGTGTCAAAAAAAAAAATGTTCCCCCAAAAACCTGTTAGGAGTACGTTTCAGGCAATTTAAAGTTGATTGGTAGAGACTTTTTTTTTTGGTCCCTAACATTCATCGAGCTCTGGACTTAGTCATTTTTTTTTTCGTTTCGGTAGTGACACCATTGTGTCAAAAAAAAAATTGTTCCCCCAAAAACCTGTTAGGAGTACGTTTCAGGCAATTTAGAGTTGATTGGTAGTACTTTGTAGTGACATTTTTTTTGGTCCCTAACATTCATCGAGCTCTGGACTTAGTACATTTTCTTTTTTCACCATTGGGTCACTACCGAAACGAAAGTTAAATCCGAAAAAATCACTAAGTGTGGAAAAAATCGTCCCCCCAAAAACCTGTTAGGAGTACACTCGGAGCATTGTGCAGTTCAGAAGTGAGTATATCCTAGGATATACTAGCGCTTTTTCTGCCCGTCATCCTCCACCCTTCACATATCATCATTTTGAAGCTTAGGCTACTTAGGCGACTAACCAAGGGGCAACTTGAAGACCTGTTGAGTGTTGTTCAAGTGTGTATTTGCACTTCGTGAAGAAAAAAAAGCTGACATGGCCAACGAGCTCAACTACATATTCTCCCACGCCCAAGTTCCCAAAAATAATCTCCTGGTCACAAGTTGGTGTACAAATTGAATGAACACTGGGGATTTGACTGTGATCGTTGTCCTCTTGCATGTCTAGGACCAGCTGTGTGGGCGAGATCCCACCCTCGTCGATGACCATCCTGACCGAGCTCACCCAGCTCAGCAAGACGACCAACGCCATTCAGCTGAATGAAAATGGTATGTGGCTACAGCACACATACAAAGATGCCCCATGTGAAACCGTTAAGTCACCACTTAATCATTAAGGGGTGACTTAGCAGGATGCATTAAGGTTTAATGCATCCTGCAGCAGCTATATTAATTCATGACCAACTGAAAATAATTGATGCCCAAATTATTTTACACTCCCCCATGTGCTGATATCCTCCCACCTGCCCTCCTATGAGCTCAGGCACAACCAGGTGGCCTACACTTGACGGACAGCACTTCAAACTCAGGGTGGAGCGACAGCACCTGACAGTCCATGTCATAGGTATGGTATGAGCTCAATACCCTTGATCTGCTAATGATTTGTGAAATGTTTCAGTTCCAGAACTGCAGGCACTGAGGCAGCATGTGGGCGACCTCAATCACTCTGCTGGGACAGATTTGACAAATTTAAGTAAAGACCTCACCCAAGTAATGCCATCTTTTTAACTTTAACCTGGTTACTAAAAGTTTTATGAGATTACAATTTCATTTGCGATAAACAAATGGTATGTTGTAATGCAAAAGAGCTGAAAATAGTGGCGGTAGTGACACCATTGTGTCAAAAAAAAAATTGTTCCCCCAAAAACCTGTTAGGAGTACGTTTCAGGCAATTTAAAGTTGATTGGTAGTGACTTTTTTTTTGGTCCCTAACATTCATCGAGCTCTGGACTTAGTCATTTTTTTTTTCGTTTCGGTAGTGACACCATTGTGTCAAAAAAAAATGTGTTCCCCCAAAAACCTGTTAGGAGTACGTTTCAGGCAATTTAAAGTTGATTGGTAGTGACTTTTTTTTTGGTCCCTAACATTCATCGAGCTCTGGACTTCGTACATTTTCTTTTTTCACCATTGGGTCACTACCGAAACGAAAGTTAAATCCGAAAAATTAACTAAGTGTGGAAAAAATCGTCCCCCCAAAAACCTGTTAGGAGTACACTCGGAGCATTGTGCAGTTCAGAAGTGAGTATATCCTAGGATATACTAGCGCTTTTTCTGCCTGTCATCCTCCACCCTTCACATATCATCATTTTGAAGCTTAGGCTACTTAGGCGACTAACCAAGGGGCAACTTGAAGACCTGTTGAGTGTTGTTCAAGTGTGTATTTGCACTTCGTGAAGAAAAAAAAGCTGACATGGCCAACGAGCTCAACTACATATTCTCCCACGCCCAAGTTCCCAAAAATAATCTCCTGGTCACAAGTTGGTGTACAAATTGAATGAACACTGGGGATTTTACGTTGTCCTCTTGCGTGTCTAGGACCAGCTGTGTGGGCGAGATCCCACCCTCGTCGATGACCATCCTGACCGAGCTCACCCAGCTCAGCAAGACGACCAACGCCATTCAGCTGAATGAAAATGGTATGTGGCTACAGCACACATACAAAGATGCCCCATGTGAAACCGTTAAGTCACCACTTAATCATTAAGGGGTGACTTAGCAGGATGCATTAAGGTTTAATGCATCCTGCAGCAGCTATATTAATTCATGACCAACTGAAAATAATTGATGCCCAAATTATTTTACACTCCCCCAGGTGCTGATAGCCTCTTACCTGCCCTCCTATGAGCTCAGGCATAACCAGGTGGCCTACACTTGACGGACAGCACTTCAAACTCAGGGTGGAGCGACAGCACCTGACAGTCCATGTCATAGGTATGGTATGAGCTCAATACCCTTGATCTGCTAATGATTTGTGAAATGTTTCAGTTCCAGAACTGCAGGCACTGAGGCAGCATGTGGGCGACCTCAATCACTCTGCTGGGACAGATTTGACAAATTTAAGTAAAGACCTCACCCAAGTAATGCCATCTTTTTAACTTTAACCTGGTTACTAAAAGTTTTATGAGATTACAATTTCATTTGCGATAAACAAATGGTATGTTGTAATGCAAATGAGCTGAAAGTAGTGGCGGTAGTGACACCATTGTGTCAAAAAAAAAAATGTTCCCCCAAAAACCTGTTAGGAGTACGTTTCAGGCAATTTAAAGTTGATTGGTAGAGACTTTTTTTTTTGGTCCCTAACATTCATCGAGCTCTGGACTTAGTCATTTTTTTTTTCGTTTCGGTAGTGACACCATTGTGTCAAAAAAAAAATTGTTCCCCCAAAAACCTGTTAGGAGTACGTTTCAGGCAATTTAGAGTTGATTGGTAGTACTTTGTAGTGACATTTTTTTTGGTCCCTAACATTCATCGAGCTCTGGACTTAGTACATTTTCTTTTTTCACCATTGGGTCACTACCGAAACGAAAGTTAAATCCGAAAAAATCACTAAGTGTGGAAAAAATCGTCCCCCCAAAAACCTGTTAGGAGTACACTCGGAGCATTGTGCAGTTCAGAAGTGAGTATATCCTAGGATATACTAGCGCTTTTTCTGCCCGTCATCCTCCACCCTTCACATATCATCATTTTGAAGCTTAGGCTACTTAGGCGACTAACCAAGGGGCAACTTGAAGACCTGTTGAGTGTTGTTCAAGTGTGTATTTGCACTTCGTGAAGAAAAAAAAGCTGACATGGCCAACGAGCTCAACTACATATTCTCCCACGCCCAAGTTCCCAAAAATAATCTCCTGGTCACAAGTTGGTGTACAAATTGAATGAACACTGGGGATTTGACTGTGATCGTTGTCCTCTTGCATGTCTAGGACCAGCTGTGTGGGCGAGATCCCACCCTCGTCGATGACCATCCTGACCGAGCTCACCCAGCTCAGCAAGACGACCAACGCCATTCAGCTGAATGAAAATGGTATGTGGCTACAGCACACATACAAAGATGCCCCATGTGAAACCGTTAAGTCACCACTTAATCATTAAGGGGTGACTTAGCAGGATGCATTAAGGTTTAATGCATCCTGCAGCAGCTATATTAATTCATGACCAACTGAAAATAATTGATGCCCAAATTATTTTACACTCCCCCATGTGCTGATATCCTCCCACCTGCCCTCCTATGAGCTCAGGCACAACCAGGTGGCCTACACTTGACGGACAGCACTTCAAACTCAGGGTGGAGCGACAGCACCTGACAGTCCATGTCATAGGTATGGTATGAGCTCAATACCCTTGATCTGCTAATGATTTGTGAAATGTTTCAGTTCCAGAACTGCAGGCACTGAGGCAGCATGTGGGCGACCTCAATCACTCTGCTGGGACAGATTTGACAAATTTAAGTAAAGACCTCACCCAAGTAATGCCATCTTTTTAACTTTAACCTGGTTACTAAAAGTTTTATGAGATTACAATTTCATTTGCGATAAACAAATGGTATGTTGTAATGCAAAAGAGCTGAAAATAGTGGCGGTAGTGACACCATTGTGTCAAAAAAAAAATTGTTCCCCCAAAAACCTGTTAGGAGTACGTTTCAGGCAATTTAAAGTTGATTGGTAGTGACTTTTTTTTTGGTCCCTAACATTCATCGAGCTCTGCACTTAGTCATTTTTTTTTCGTTTCGGTAGTGACACCATTGTGTCAAAAAAAAATGTGTTCCCCCAAAAACCTGTTAGGAGTACGTTTCAGGCAATTTAAAGTTGATTGGTAGTGACTTTTTTTTTGGTCCCTAACATTCATCGAGCTCTGGACTTAGTAATTTTTTTTTCGTTTCGGTAGTGACACCATTGTGTCAAAAAAAAAATGGTTCCCCCAAAAACCTGTTAGGAGTACGTTTCAGGCAATTTAAAGTTGATTGGTAGTGACTTTTTTTTTGGTCCCTAACATTCATCGAGCTCTGGACTTAGTTTTTTTTTTTTTCGTTTCGGTAGTGACACCATTGTGTCAAAAAAAAAAATGTTCCCCCAAAAACCTGTTAGGAGTACGTTTCAGGCAATTTAAAGTTGATTGGTAGTGACTTTTTTTTTGGTCCCTAACATTCATCGAGCTCTGGACTTAGTCATTTTTTTTTCGTTTCGGTAGTGACACCATTGTGTAAAAAAAAAAAATGTTCCCCCAAAAACCTGTTAGGAGTACGTTTCAGGCAATTTAAAGTTGATTGGTAGTGACTTTTTTTTTTTGTCCCTAACATTCATCGAGCTCTGGACTTAGTCATTTTTTTTTCGTTTCGGTAGTGACACCATTGTGTCAAAAAAAAAAATGTTCCCCCAAAAACCTGTTAGGAGTACGTTTCAGGCAATTTAGAGTTGATTGGTAGTACTTTGTAGTGACATTTTTTTTGGTCCCTAACATTCATCGAGCTCTGGACTTAGTTTTTTTTTTTTTCGTTTCGGTAGTGACACCATTGTGTCAAAAAAAAAATTGTTCCCCCAAAAACCTGTTAGGAGTACGTTTCAGGCAATTTAAAGTTGATTGGTAGTGACTTTTTTTTTGGTCCCTAACATTCATCGAGCTCTGGACTTAGTCATTTTTTTTTCGTTTCGGTAGTGACACCATTGTGTCAAAAAAAAAATGTTCCCCCAAAAACCTGTTAGGAGTACGTTTCAGGCAATTTAAAGTTGATTGGTAGTGACTTTTTTTTGGTCCCTAACATTCATCGAGCTCTGGACTTAGTCTTTTTTTTTTCGTTTCGGTAGTGACACCATTGTGTCAAAAAAAAAAATGTTCCCCCAAAAACCTGTTAGGAGTACGTTTCAGGCAATTTAAAGTTGATTGGTAGTGACTTTTTTTTTGGTCCCTAACATTCATCGAGCTCTGGACTTAGTCATTTTTTTTTCGTTTCGGTAGTGACACCATTGTGTCAAAAAAAAAAATGTTCCCCCAAAAACCTGTTAGGAGTACGTTTCAGGCAATTTAAAGTTGATTGGTAGTGACTTTTTTTTTGGTCCCTAACATTCATCGAGCTCTGGACTTAGTCATTTTTTTTTCGTTTCGTTAGTGACACCATTGTGTAAAAAAAAAAAATGTTCCCCCAAAAACCTGTTAGGAGTACGTTTCAGGCAATTTAAAGTTGATTGGTTGTGACTTTTTTTTTTTGTCCCTAACATTCATCGAGCTCTGGACTTAGTCATTTTTTTTTCGTTTCGGTAGTGACACCATTGTGTCAAAAAAAAAAATGTTCCCCCAAAAACCTGTTAGGAGTACGTTTCAGGCAATTTAGAGTTGATTGGTAGTACTTTGTAGTGACATTTTTTTTGGTCCCTAACATTCATCGAGCTCTGGACTTAGTTTTTTTTTTTTTCGTTTCGGTAGTGACACCATTGTGTCAAAAAAAAAATTGTTCCCCCAAAAACCTGTTAGGAGTACGTTTCAGGCAATTTAAAGTTGATTGGTAGTGACTTTTTTTTTGGTCCCTAACATTCATCGAGCTCTGGACTTAGTCATTTTTTTTTCGTTTCGGTAGTGACACCATTGTGTCAAAAAAAAAATGTTCCCCCAAAAACCTGTTAGGAGTACGTTTCAGGCAATTTAAAGTTGATTGGTAGTGACTTTTTTTTGGTCCCTAACATTCATCGAGCTCTGGACTTAGTCTTTTTTTTTTCGTTTCGGTAGTGACACCATTGTGTCAAAAAAAAAAATGTTCCCCCAAAAACCTGTTAGGAGTACGTTTCAGGCAATTTAAAGTTGATTGGTAGTGACTTTTTTTTTGGTCCCTAACATTCATCGAGCTCTGGACTTAGTCATTTTTTTTTCGTTTCGGTAGTGACACCATTGTGTCAAAAAAAAAAATGTTCCCCCAAAAACCTGTTAGGAGTACGTTTCAGGCAATTTAAAGTTGATTGGTAGTGACTTTTTTTTTGGTCCCTAACATTCATCGAGCTCTGGACTTAGTCATTTTTTTTTCGTTTCGTTAGTGACACCATTGTGTAAAAAAAAAAAATGTTCCCCCAAAAACCTGTTAGGAGTACGTTTCAGGCAATTTAAAGTTGATTGGTTGTGACTTTTTTTTTTTGTCCCTAACATTCATCGAGCTCTGGACTTAGTCATTTTTTTTTCGTTTTGGTAGTGACACCATTGTGTCAAAAAAAAAAATGTTCCCCCAAAAACCTGTTAGGAGTACGTTTCAGGCAATTTAGAGTTGATTGGTAGTACTTTGTAGTGACATTTTTTTTGGTCCCTAACATTCATCGAGCTCTGGACTTAGTCATTTTTTTTTCGTTTCGGTAGTGACACCATTGTGTCAAAAAAAAAAAGTTCCCCCAAAAACCTGTTAGGAGTACGTTTCAGGCAATTTAAAGTTGATTGGTAGTGACTTTTTTTTGGTCCCTAACATTCATCGAGCTCTGGACTTAGTCTTTTTTTTTTCGTTTTGGTAGTGACACCATTGTGTAAAAAAAAAAAATGTTCCCCCAAAAACCTGTTAGGAGTACGTTTCAGGCAATTTAAGGTTGATTGGTAGTGACTTTTTTTTTGGTCCATAACATTCATCGAGCTCTGGACTTAGTCATTTGTTTTTCGTTTCGTTAGTGACACCATTGTGTAAAAAAAAAAAATGTTCCCCCAAAAACCTGTTAGGAGTACGTTTCAGGCAATTTAAAGTTGATTGGTTGTGACTTTTTTTTTTTGTCCCTAACATTCATCGAGCTCTGGACTTAGTCATTTTTTTTTCGTTTCGGTAGTGACACCATTGTGTCAAAAAAAAAATGTTCCCCCAAAAACCTGTTAGGAGTACGTTTCAGGCAATTTAGAGTTGATTGGTAGTACTTTGTAGTGACATTTTTTTTGGTCCCTAACATTCATCGAGCTCTGGACTTAGTCATTTTTTTTTCGTTTCGGTAGTGACACCATTGTGTCAAAAAAAAAAAGTTCCCCCAAAAACCTGTTAGGAGTACGTTTCAGGCAATTTAAAGTTGATTGGTAGTGACTTTTTTTTGGTCCCTAACATTCATCGAGCTCTGGACTTAGTCTTTTTTTTTTCGTTTTGGTAGTGACACCATTGTGTAAAAAAAAAAAATGTTCCCCCAAAAACCTGTTAGGAGTACGTTTCAGGCAATTTAAGGTTGATTGGTAGTGACTTTTTTTTTGGTCCATAACATTCATCGAGCTCTGGACTTAGTCATTTGTTTTTCGTTTCGGTAGTGACACCATTGTGTCAAAAAAAAATTGTTCCCCCAAAAACCTGTTAGGAGTAAGTTTCAGCCAATTTAAAGTTGATTGGTAGTGACTTTTTTTTTGGTCCCTAACATTCATCGAGCTCTGGACTTAGTCATTTTTTTTTCGTTTCGTTAGTGACACCATTGTGTAAAAAAAAAAAATGGTTCCCCCAAAAACCTGTTAGGAGTACGTTTCAGGCAATTTAAAGTTGATTGGTAGTGACTTTTTTTTTGGTCCCTAACATTCATCGAGCTCTGGACTTAGTTTTTTTTTTTTTCGTTTCGGTAGTGACACCATTGTGTCAAAAAAAAAATTGTTCCCCCAAAAACCTGTTAGGAGTACGTTTCAGGCAATTTAAAGTTGATTGGTAGTGACTTTTTTTTTGGTCCCTAACATTCATCGAGCTCTGGACTTAGTCATTTTTTTTTCGTTTCGGTAGTGACACCATTGTGTCAAAAAAAAAATGTTCCCCCAAAAACCTGTTAGGAGTACGTTTCAGGCAATTTAAAGTTGATTGGTAGTGACTTTTTTTTGGTCCCTAACATTCATCGAGCTCTGGACTTAGTCTTTTTTTTTTCGTTTCGGTAGTGACACCATTGTGTCAAAAAAAAAAATGTTCCCCCAAAAACCTGTTAGGAGTACGTTTCAGGCAATTTAAAGTTGATTGGTAGTGACTTTTTTTTTGGTCCCTAACATTCATCGAGCTCTGGACTTAGTCATTTTTTTTTCGTTTCGGTAGTGACACCATTGTGTCAAAAAAAAAATGTTCCCCCAAAAACCTGTTAGGAGTACGTTTCAGGCAATTTAAAGTTGATTGGTAGTGACTTTTTTTTGGTCCCTAACATTCATCGAGCTCTGGACTTAGTCTTTTTTTTTTCGTTTCGGTAGTGACACCATTGTGTCAAAAAAAAAAATGTTCCCCCAAAAACCTGTTAGGAGTACGTTTCAGGCAATTTAAAGTTGATTGGTAGTGACTTTTTTTTTGGTCCCTAACATTCATCGAGCTCTGGACTTAGTCATTTTTTTTTCGTTTCGGTAGTGACACCATTGTGTCAAAAAAAAAATGTTCCCCCAAAAACCTGTTAGGAGTACGTTTCAGGCAATTTAAAGTTGATTGGTAGTGACTTTTTTTTGGTCCCTAACATTCATCGAGCTCTGGACTTAGTCTTTTTTTTTTCGTTTCGGTAGTGACACCATTGTGTCAAAAAAAAAAATGTTCCCCCAAAAACCTGTTAGGAGTACGTTTCAGGCAATTTAAAGTTGATTGGTAGTGACTTTTTTTTTGGTCCATAACATTCATCGAGCTCTGGACTTAGTCATTTTTTTTTCGTTTCGGTAGTGACACCATTGTGTAAAAAAAAAATTGTTCCCCCAAAAACCTGTTAGGAGTAAGTTTCAGCCAATTTAAAGTTGATTGGTAGTGACTTTTTTTTTGGTCCCTAACATTCATCGAGCTCTGGACTTAGTCATTTTTTTTTCGTTTCGGTAGTGACACCATTGTGTCAAAAAAAAAAATGTTCCCCCAAAAACCTGTTAGCAGTACGTTTCAGGCAATTTAAAGTTGATTGGTAGTGACTATTTTTTTTGGTCCCTAACATTCATCGAGCTCTGGACTTCGTACATTTTCTTTTTTCACCATTGGGTCACTACCGAAACGAAAGTTAAATCCGAAAAAATCACTAAGTGTGGAAAAAATCGTCCCCCCAAAAACCTGTTAGGAGTACACTCGGAGCATTGTGCAGTTCAGAAGTGAGTATATCCTAGGATATACTAGCGCTTATTTCTGCCTGTCATCCTCCACCCTTCACATATCATCATTTTGAAGCTTAGGCTACTTAGGCGACTAACCAAGGGGCAACTTGAAGACCTGTTGAGTGTTGTTCAAGTGTGTATTTGCACTTCGTGAAGAAAAAAAAGCTGACATGGCCAACGAGCTCAACTACATATTCTCCCACGCCCAAGTTCCCAAAAATAATCTCCTGGTCACAAGTTGGTGTACAAATTGAATGAACACTGGGGATTTGACTGTGATCGTTGTCCTCTTGCATGTCTAGGACCAGCTGTGTGGGCGAGATCCCACCCTCGTCGATGACCATCCTGACCGAGCTCACCCAGCTCAGCAAGACGACCAACGCCATTCAGCTGAATGAAAATGGTATGTGGCTACAGCACACATACAAAGATGCCCCATGTGAAACCGTTAAGTCACCACTTAATCATTAAGGGGTGACTTAGCAGGATGCATTAAGGTTTAATGCATCCTGCAGCAGCTATATTAATTCATGACCAACTGAAAATAATTGATGCCCAAATTATTTTACACTCCCCCAGGTGCTGATAGCCTCCCACCTGCCCTCCTATGAGCTCAGGCACAACCAGGTGGCCTACACTTGACGGACAGCACTTCAAACTCAGGGTGGAGCGACAGCACCTGACAGTCCATGTCATAGGTATGGTATGAGCTCAATACCCTTGATCTGCTAATGATTTGTGAAATGTTTCAGTTCCAGAACTGCAGGCACTGAGGCAGCATGTGGGCGACCTCAATCACTCTGCTGGGACAGATTTGACAAATTTAAGTAAAGACCTCACCCAAGTAATGCCATCTTTTTAACTTTAACCTGGTTACTAAAAGTTTTATGAGATTACAATTTCATTTGCGATAAACAAATGGTATGTTGTAATGCAAAAGAGCTGAAAATAGTGGCGGTAGTGACACCATTGTGTCAAAAAAAAAATTGTTCCCCCAAAAACCTGTTAGGAGTACGTTTCAGGCAATTTAAAGTTGATTGGTAGTGACTTTTTTTTTGGTCCCTAACATTCATCGAGCTCTGGACTTAGTCATTTTTTTTTCGTTTCGGTAGTGACACCATTGTGTCAAAAAAAAATGTGTTCCCCCAAAAACCTGTTAGGAGTACGTTTCAGGCAATTTAAAGTTGATTGGTAGTGACTTTTTTTTTGGTCCCTAACATTCATCGAGCTCTGGACTTAGTAATTTTTTTTTCGTTTCGGTAGTGACACCATTGTGTCAAAAAAAAAATGGTTCCCCCAAAAACCTGTTAGGAGTACGTTTCAGGCAATTTAAAGTTGATTGGTAGTGACTTTTTTTTTGGTCCCTAACATTCATCGAGCTCTGGACTTAGTTTTTTTTTTTTTCATTTCGGTAGTGACACCATTGTGTCAAAAAAAAAAATGTTCCCCCAAAAACCTGTTAGGAGTACGTTTCAGGCAATTTAAAGTTGATTGGTAGTGACTTTTTTTTTGGTCCCTAACATTCATCGAGCTCTGGACTTAGTCATTTTTTTTTCGTTTCGGTAGTGACACCATTGTGTCAAAAAAAAAATGTTCCCCCAAAAACCTGTTAGGAGTACGTTTCAGGCAATTTAAAGTTGATTGGTAGTGACTTTTTTTTGGTCCCTAACATTCATCGAGCTCTGGACTTAGTCTTTTTTTTTTCGTTTCGGTAGTGACACCATTGTGTCAAAAAAAAAAATGTTCCCCCAAAAACCTGTTAGGAGTACGTTTCAGGCAATTTAAAGTTGATTGGTAGTGACTTTTTTTTTGGTCCCTAACATTCATCGAGCTCTGGACTTAGTCATTTTTTTTTCGTTTCGGTAGTGACACCATTGTGTCAAAAAAAAAATGTTCCCCCAAAAACCTGTTAGGAGTACGTTTCAGGCAATTTAAAGTTGATTGGTAGTGACTTTTTTTTGGTCCCTAACATTCATCGAGCTCTGGACTTAGTCTTTTTTTTTTCGTTTCGGTAGTGACACCATTGTGTCAAAAAAAAAAATGTTCCCCCAAAAACCTGTTAGGAGTACGTTTCAGGCAATTTAAAGTTGATTGGTAGTGACTTTTTTTTTGGTCCATAACATTCATCGAGCTCTGGACTTAGTCATTTTTTTTTCGTTTCGGTAGTGACACCATTGTGTAAAAAAAAAATTGTTCCCCCAAAAACCTGTTAGGAGTAAGTTTCAGCCAATTTAAAGTTGATTGGTAGTGACTTTTTTTTTGGTCCCTAACATTCATCGAGCTCTGGACTTAGTCATTTTTTTTTCGTTTCGTTAGTGACACCATTGTGTAAAAAAAAAAAATGTTCCCCCAAAAACCTGTTAGCAGTACGTTTCAGGCAATTTAAAGTTGATTGGTAGTGACTATTTTTTTTGGTCCCTAACATTCATCGAGCTCTGGACTTCGTACATTTTCTTTTTTCACCATTGGGTCACTACCGAAACGAAAGTTAAATCCGAAAAAATCACTAAGTGTGGAAAAAATCGTCCCCCCAAAAACCTGTTAGGAGTACACTCGGAGCATTGTGCAGTTCAGAAGTGAGTATATCCTAGGATATACTAGCGCTTATTTCTGCCTGTCATCCTCCACCCTTCACATATCATCATTTTGAAGCTTAGGCTACTTAGGCGACTAACCAAGGGGCAACTTGAAGACCTGTTGAGTGTTGTTCAAGTGTGTATTTGCACTTCGTGAAGAAAAAAAAGCTGACATGGCCAACGAGCTCAACTACATATTCTCCCACGCCCAAGTTCCCAAAAATAATCTCCTGGTCACAAGTTGGTGTACAAATTGAATGAACACTGGGGATTTGACTGTGATCGTTGTCCTCTTGCATGTCTAGGACCAGCTGTGTGGGCGAGATCCCACCCTCGTCGATGACCATCCTGACCGAGCTCACCCAGCTCAGCAAGACGACCAACGCCATTCAGCTGAATGAAAATGGTATGTGGCTACAGCACACATACAAAGATGCCCCATGTGAAACCGTTAAGTCACCACTTAATCATTAAGGGGTGACTTAGCAGGATGCATTAAGGTTTAATGCATCCTGCAGCAGCTATATTAATTCATGACCAACTGAAAATAATTGATGCCCAAATTATTTTACACTCCCCCAGGTGCTGATAGCCTCCCACCTGCCCTCCTATGAGCTCAGGCACAACCAGGTGGCCTACACTTGACGGACAGCACTTCAAACTCAGGGTGGAGCGACAGCACCTGACAGTCCATGTCATAGGTATGGTATGAGCTCAATACCCTTGATCTGCTAATGATTTGTGAAATGTTTCAGTTCCAGAACTGCAGGCACTGAGGCAGCATGTGGGCGACCTCAATCACTCTGCTGGGACAGATTTGACAAATTTAAGTAAAGACCTCACCCAAGTAATGCCATCTTTTTAACTTTAACCTGGTTACTAAAAGTTTTATGAGATTACAATTTCATTTGCGATAAACAAATGGTATGTTGTAATGCAAAAGAGCTGAAAATAGTGGCGGTAGTGACACCATTGTGTCAAAAAAAAAATTGTTCCCCCAAAAACCTGTTAGGAGTACGTTTCAGGCAATTTAAAGTTGATTGGTAGTGACTTTTTTTTTGGTCCCTAACATTCATCGAGCTCTGGACTTAGTCATTTTTTTTTCGTTTCGGTAGTGACACCATTGTGTCAAAAAAAAATGTGTTCCCCCAAAAACCTGTTAGGAGTACGTTTCAGGCAATTTAAAGTTGATTGGTAGTGACTTTTTTTTTGGTCCCTAACATTCATCGAGCTCTGGACTTAGTAATTTTTTTTTCGTTTCGGTAGTGACACCATTGTGTCAAAAAAAAAATGGTTCCCCCAAAAACCTGTTAGGAGTACGTTTCAGGCAATTTAAAGTTGATTGGTAGTGACTTTTTTTTTGGTCCCTAACATTCATCGAGCTCTGGACTTAGTTTTTTTTTTTTTCATTTCGGTAGTGACACCATTGTGTCAAAAAAAAAAATGTTCCCCCAAAAACCTGTTAGGAGTACGTTTCAGGCAATTTAAAGTTGATTGGTAGTGACTTTTTTTTTGGTCCCTAACATTCATCGAGCTCTGGACTTAGTCATTTTTTTTTCGTTTCGGTAATGACACCATTGTGTCAAAAAAAAAATGTTCCCCCAAAAACCTGTTAGGAGTACGTTTCAGGCAATTTAAAGTTGATTGGTAGTGACTTTTTTTTTGGTCCCTAACATTCATCGAGCTCTGGACTTAGTCATTTTTTTTTCGTTTCGGTAGTGACACCATTGTGTCAAAAAAAAAATGTTCCCCCAAAAACCTGTTAGGAGTACGTTTCAGGCAATTTAAAGTTGATTGGTAGTGACTTTTTTTTGGTCCCTAACATTCATCGAGCTCTGGACTTAGTCTTTTTTTTTTCGTTTCGGTAGTGACACCATTGTGTCAAAAAAAAAAATGTTCCCCCAAAAACCTGTTAGGAGTACGTTTCAGGCAATTTAAAGTTGATTGGTAGTGACTTTTTTTTTGGTCCATAACATTCATCGAGCTCTGGACTTAGTCATTTTTTTTTCGTTTCGGTAGTGACACCATTGTGTCAAAAAAAAATTGTTCCCCCAAAAACCTGTTAGGAGTAAGTTTCAGCCAATTTAAAGTTGATTGGTAGTGACTTTTTTTTTGGTCCCTAACATTCATCGAGCTCTGGACTTAGTCATTTTTTTTTCGTTTCGTTAGTGACACCATTGTGTAAAAAAAAAAAATGTTCCCCCAAAAACCTGTTAGCAGTACGTTTCAGGCAATTTAAAGTTGATTGGTAGTGACTATTTTTTTTGGTCCCTAACATTCATCGAGCTCTGGACTTCGTACATTTTCTTTTTTCACCATTGGGTCACTACCGAAACGAAAGTTAAATCCGAAAAAATCACTAAGTGTGGAAAAAATCGTCCCCCCAAAAACCTGTTAGGAGTACACTCGGAGCATTGTGCAGTTCAGAAGTGAGTATATCCTAGGATATACTAGCGCTTATTTCTGCCTGTCATCCTCCACCCTTCACATATCATCATTTTGAAGCTTAGGCTACTTAGGCGACTAACCAAGGGGCAACTTGAAGACCTGTTGAGTGTTGTTCAAGTGTGTATTTGCACTTCGTGAAGAAAAAAAAGCTGACATGGCCAACGAGCTCAACTACATATTCTCCCACGCCCAAGTTCCCAAAAATAATCTCCTGGTCACAAGTTGGTGTACAAATTGAATGAACACTGGGGATTTGACTGTGATCGTTGTCCTCTTGCATGTCTAGGACCAGCTGTGTGGGCGAGATCCCACCCTCGTCGATGACCATCCTGACCGAGCTCACCCAGCTCAGCAAGACGACCAACGCCATTCAGCTGAATGAAAATGGTATGTGGCTACAGCACACATACAAAGATGCCCCATGTGAAACCGTTAAGTCACCACTTAATCATTAAGGGGTGACTTAGCAGGATGCATTAAGGTTTAATGCATCCTGCAGCAGCTATATTAATTCATGACCAACTGAAAATAATTGATGCCCAAATTATTTTACACTCCCCCAGGTGCTGATAGCCTCCCACCTGCCCTCCTATGAGCTCAGGCACAACCAGGTGGCCTACACTTGACGGACAGCACTTCAAACTCAGGGTGGAGCGACAGCACCTGACAGTCCATGTCATAGGTATGGTATGAGCTCAATACCCTTGATCTGCTAATGATTTGTGAAATGTTTCAGTTCCAGAACTGCAGGCACTGAGGCAGCATGTGGGCGACCTCAATCACTCTGCTGGGACAGATTTGACAAATTTAAGTAAAGACCTCACCCAAGTAATGCCATCTTTTTAACTTTAACCTGGTTACTAAAAGTTTTATGAGATTACAATTTCATTTGCGATAAACAAATGGTATGTTGTAATGCAAAAGAGCTGAAAATAGTGGCGGTAGTGACACCATTGTGTCAAAAAAAAAATTGTTCCCCCAAAAACCTGTTAGGAGTACGTTTCAGGCAATTTAAAGTTGATTGGTAGTGACTTTTTTTTTGGTCCCTAACATTCATCGAGCTCTGGACTTAGTCATTTTTTTTTCGTTTCGGTAGTGACACCATTGTGTCAAAAAAAAATGTGTTCCCCCAAAAACCTGTTAGGAGTACGTTTCAGGCAATTTAAAGTTGATTGGTAGTGACTTTTTTTTTGGTCCCTAACATTCATCGAGCTCTGGACTTAGTAATTTTTTTTTCGTTTCGGTAGTGACACCATTGTGTCAAAAAAAAAATGGTTCCCCCAAAAACCTGTTAGGAGTACGTTTCAGGCAATTTAAAGTTGATTGGTAGTGACTTTTTTTTTGGTCCCTAACATTCATCGAGCTCTGGACTTAGTTTTTTTTTTTTTCATTTCGGTAGTGACACCATTGTGTCAAAAAAAAAAATGTTCCCCCAAAAACCTGTTAGGAGTACGTTTCAGGCAATTTAAAGTTGATTGGTAGTGACTTTTTTTTTGGTCCCTAACATTCATCGAGCTCTGGACTTAGTCATTTTTTTTTCGTTTCGGTAATGACACCATTGTGTCAAAAAAAAAATGTTCCCCCAAAAACCTGTTAGGAGTACGTTTCAGGCAATTTAAAGTTGATTGGTAGTGACTTTTTTTTTGGTCCCTAACATTCATCGAGCTCTGGACTTAGTCATTTTTTTTTCGTTTCGGTAGTGACACCATTGTGTCAAAAAAAAAATGTTCCCCCAAAAACCTGTTAGGAGTACGTTTCAGGCAATTTAAAGTTGATTGGTAGTGACTTTTTTTTGGTCCCTAACATTCATCGAGCTCTGGACTTAGTCTTTTTTTTTTCGTTTCGGTAGTGACACCATTGTGTCAAAAAAAAAAATGTTCCCCCAAAAACCTGTTAGGAGTACGTTTCAGGCAATTTAAAGTTGATTGGTAGTGACTTTTTTTTTGGTCCATAACATTCATCGAGCTCTGGACTTAGTCATTTTTTTTTCGTTTCGGTAGTGACACCATTGTGTCAAAAAAAAATTGTTCCCCCAAAAACCTGTTAGGAGTAAGTTTCAGCCAATTTAAAGTTGATTGGTAGTGACTTTTTTTTTGGTCCCTAACATTCATCGAGCTCTGGACTTAGTCATTTTTTTTTCGTTTCGTTAGTGACACCATTGTGTAAAAAAAAAAAATGTTCCCCCAAAAACCTGTTAGCAGTACGTTTCAGGCAATTTAAAGTTGATTGGTAGTGACTATTTTTTTTGGTCCCTAACATTCATCGAGCTCTGGACTTCGTACATTTTCTTTTTTCACCATTGGGTCACTACCGAAACGAAAGTTAAATCCGAAAAAATCACTAAGTGTGGAAAAAATCGTCCCCCCAAAAACCTGTTAGGAGTACACTCGGAGCATTGTGCAGTTCAGAAGTGAGTATATCCTAGGATATACTAGCGCTTATTTCTGCCTGTCATCCTCCACCCTTCACATATCATCATTTTGAAGCTTAGGCTACTTAGGCGACTAACCAAGGGGCAACTTGAAGACCTGTTGAGTGTTGTTCAAGTGTGTATTTGCACTTCGTGAAGAAAAAAAAGCTGACATGGCCAACGAGCTCAACTACATATTCTCCCACGCCCAAGTTCCCAAAAATAATCTCCTGGTCACAAGTTGGTGTACAAATTGAATGAACACTGGGGATTTGACTGTGATCGTTGTCCTCTTGCATGTCTAGGACCAGCTGTGTGGGCGAGATCCCACCCTCGTCGATGACCATCCTGACCGAGCTCACCCAGCTCAGCAAGACGACCAACGCCATTCAGCTGAATGAAAATGGTATGTGGCTACAGCACACATACAAAGATGCCCCATGTGAAACCGTTAAGTCACCACTTAATCATTAAGGGGTGACTTAGCAGGATGCATTAAGGTTTAATGCATCCTGCAGCAGCTATATTAATTCATGACCAACTGAAAATAATTGATGCCCAAATTATTTTACACTCCCCCAGGTGCTGATAGCCTCCCACCTGCCCTCCTATGAGCTCAGGCACAACCAGGTGGCCTACACTTGACGGACAGCACTTCAAACTCAGGGTGGAGCGACAGCACCTGACAGTCCATGTCATAGGTATGGTATGAGCTCAATACCCTTGATCTGCTAATGATTTGTGAAATGTTTCAGTTCCAGAACTGCAGGCACTGAGGCAGCATGTGGGCGACCTCAATCACTCTGCTGGGACAGATTTGACAAATTTAAGTAAAGACCTCACCCAAGTAATGCCATCTTTTTAACTTTAACCTGGTTACTAAAAGTTTTATGAGATTACAATTTCATTTGCGATAAACAAATGGTATGTTGTAATGCAAAAGAGCTGAAAATAGTGGCGGTAGTGACACCATTGTGTCAAAAAAAAAATTGTTCCCCCAAAAACCTGTTAGGAGTACGTTTCAGGCAATTTAAAGTTGATTGGTAGTGACTTTTTTTTTGGTCCCTAACATTCATCGAGCTCTGGACTTAGTCATTTTTTTTTCGTTTCGGTAGTGACACCATTGTGTAAAAAAAAAAAATGTTCCCCCAAAAACCTGTTAGGAGTACGTTTCAGGCAATTTAAAGTTGATTGGTAGTGACTTTTTTTTTTTGTCCCTAACATTCATCGAGCTCTGGACTTAGTCATTTTTTTTTCGTTTCGGTAGTGACACCATTGTGTCAAAAAAAAAAATGTTCCCCCAAAAACCTGTTAGGAGTACGTTTCAGGCAATTTAGAGTTGATTGGTAGTACTTTGTAGTGACATTTTTTTTGGTCCCTAACATTCATCGAGCTCTGGACTTAGTTTTTTTTTTTTTCGTTTCGGTAGTGACACCATTGTGTCAAAAAAAAAATTGTTCCCCCAAAAACCTGTTAGGAGTACGTTTCAGGCAATTTAAAGTTGATTGGTAGTGACTTTTTTTTTGGTCCCTAACATTCATCGAGCTCTGGACTTAGTCATTTTTTTTTCGTTTCGGTAGTGACACCATTGTGTCAAAAAAAAAATGTTCCCCCAAAAACCTGTTAGGAGTACGTTTCAGGCAATTTAAAGTTGATTGGTAGTGACTTTTTTTTGGTCCCTAACATTCATCGAGCTCTGGACTTAGTCTTTTTTTTTTCGTTTCGGTAGTGACACCATTGTGTCAAAAAAAAAAATGTTCCCCCAAAAACCTGTTAGGAGTACGTTTCAGGCAATTTAAAGTTGATTGGTAGTGACTTTTTTTTTGGTCCCTAACATTCATCGAGCTCTGGACTTAGTCATTTTTTTTTCGTTTCGGTAGTGACACCATTGTGTCAAAAAAAAAAATGTTCCCCCAAAAACCTGTTAGGAGTACGTTTCAGGCAATTTAAAGTTGATTGGTAGTGACTTTTTTTTTGGTCCCTAACATTCATCGAGCTCTGGACTTAGTCATTTTTTTTTCGTTTCGTTAGTGACACCATTGTGTAAAAAAAAAAAATGTTCCCCCAAAAACCTGTTAGGAGTACGTTTCAGGCAATTTAAAGTTGATTGGTTGTGACTTTTTTTTTTTGTCCCTAACATTCATCGAGCTCTGGACTTAGTCATTTTTTTTTCGTTTCGGTAGTGACACCATTGTGTCAAAAAAAAAAATGTTCCCCCAAAAACCTGTTAGGAGTACGTTTCAGGCAATTTAGAGTTGATTGGTAGTACTTTGTAGTGACATTTTTTTTGGTCCCTAACATTCATCGAGCTCTGGACTTAGTCATTTTTTTTTCGTTTCGGTAGTGACACCATTGTGTCAAAAAAAAAAAGTTCCCCCAAAAACCTGTTAGGAGTACGTTTCAGGCAATTTAAAGTTGATTGGTAGTGACTTTTTTTTGGTCCCTAACATTCATCGAGCTCTGGACTTAGTCTTTTTTTTTTCGTTTTGGTAGTGACACCATTGTGTAAAAAAAAAATATGTTCCCCCAAAAACCTGTTAGGAGTACGTTTCAGGCAATTTAAGGTTGATTGGTAGTGACTTTTTTTTTGGTCCATAACATTCATCGAGCTCTGGACTTAGTCATTTGTTTTTCGTTTCGGTAGTGACACCATTGTGTCAAAAAAAAAATTGTTCCCCCAAAAACCTGTTAGGAGTACGTTTCAGGCAATTTAAAGTTGATTGGTAGTGACTTTTTTTTTGGTCCCTAACATTCATCGAGCTCTGGACTTAGTCATTTTTTTTTCGTTTCGGTAGTGACACCATTGTGTCAAAAAAAAAATGTTCCCCCAAAAACCTGTTAGGAGTACGTTTCAGGCAATTTAAAGTTGATTGGTAGTGACTTTTTTTTGGTCCCTAACATTCATCGAGCTCTGGACTTAGTCTTTTTTTTTTCGTTTCGGTAGTGACACCATTGTGTCAAAAAAAAAAATGTTCCCCCAAAAACCTGTTAGGAGTACGTTTCAGGCAATTTAAAGTTGATTGGTAGTGACTTTTTTTTTGGTCCCTAACATTCATCGAGCTCTGGACTTAGTCATTTTTTTTTCGTTTCGGTAGTGACACCATTGTGTCAAAAAAAAAATGTTCCCCCAAAAACCTGTTAGGAGTACGTTTCAGGCAATTTAAAGTTGATTGGTAGTGACTTTTTTTTGGTCCCTAACATTCATCGAGCTCTGGACTTAGTCTTTTTTTTTTCGTTTCGGTAGTGACACCATTGTGTCAAAAAAAAAAATGTTCCCCCAAAAACCTGTTAGGAGTACGTTTCAGGCAATTTAAAGTTGATTGGTAGTGACTTTTTTTTTGGTCCCTAACATTCATCGAGCTCTGGACTTAGTCATTTTTTTTTCGTTTCGGTAGTGACACCATTGTGTCAAAAAAAAAATGTTCCCCCAAAAACCTGTTAGGAGTACGTTTCAGGCAATTTAAAGTTGATTGGTAGTGACTTTTTTTTGGTCCCTAACATTCATCGAGCTCTGGACTTAGTCTTTTTTTTTTCGTTTCGGTAGTGACACCATTGTGTCAAAAAAAAAAATGTTCCCCCAAAAACCTGTTAGGAGTACGTTTCAGGCAATTTAAAGTTGATTGGTAGTGACTTTTTTTTTGGTCCATAACATTCATCGAGCTCTGGACTTAGTCATTTTTTTTTCGTTTCGGTAGTGACACCATTGTGTAAAAAAAAAATTGTTCCCCCAAAAACCTGTTAGGAGTAAGTTTCAGCCAATTTAAAGTTGATTGGTAGTGACTTTTTTTTTGGTCCCTAACATTCATCGAGCTCTGGACTTAGTCATTTTTTTTTCGTTTCGTTAGTGACACCATTGTGTAAAAAAAAAAAATGGTTCCCCCAAAAACCTGTTAGGAGTACGTTTCAGGCAATTTAAAGTTGATTGGTAGTGACTTTTTTTTTGGTCCCTAACATTCATCGAGCTCTGGACTTAGTCATTTTTTTTTCGTTTCGGTAGTGACACCATTGTGTCAAAAAAAAAATGTTCCCCCAAAAACCTGTTAGGAGTACGTTTCAGGCAATTTAAAGTTGATTGGTAGTGACTTTTTTTTGGTCCCTAACATTCATCGAGCTCTGGACTTAGTCTTTTTTTTTTCGTTTCGGTAGTGACACCATTGTGTCAAAAAAAAAAATGTTCCCCCAAAAACCTGTTAGGAGTACGTTTCAGGCAATTTAAAGTTGATTGGTAGTGACTTTTTTTTTGGTCCCTAACATTCATCGAGCTCTGGACTTAGTCATTTTTTTTTCGTTTCGGTAGTGACACCATTGTGTCAAAAAAAAAAATGTTCCCCCAAAAACCTGTTAGGAGTACGTTTCAGGCAATTTAAAGTTGATTGGTAGTGACTTTTTTTTTGGTCCCTAACATTCATCGAGCTCTGGACTTAGTCATTTTTTTTTCGTTTCGTTAGTGACACCATTGTGTAAAAAAAAAAAATGTTCCCCCAAAAACCTGTTAGGAGTACGTTTCAGGCAATTTAAAGTTGATTGGTTGTGACTTTTTTTTTTTGTCCCTAACATTCATCGAGCTCTGGACTTAGTCATTTTTTTTTCGTTTCGGTAGTGACACCATTGTGTCAAAAAAAAAAATGTTCCCCCAAAAACCTGTTAGGAGTACGTTTCAGGCAATTTAGAGTTGATTGGTAGTACTTTGTAGTGACATTTTTTTTGGTCCCTAACATTCATCGAGCTCTGGACTTAGTCATTTTTTTTTCGTTTCGGTAGTGACACCATTGTGTCAAAAAAAAAAAGTTCCCCCAAAAACCTGTTAGGAGTACGTTTCAGGCAATTTAAAGTTGATTGGTAGTGACTTTTTTTTGGTCCCTAACATTCATCGAGCTCTGGACTTAGTCTTTTTTTTTTCGTTTTGGTAGTGACACCATTGTGTAAAAAAAAAATATGTTCCCCCAAAAACCTGTTAGGAGTACGTTTCAGGCAATTTAAGGTTGATTGGTAGTGACTTTTTTTTTGGTCCATAACATTCATCGAGCTCTGGACTTAGTCATTTGTTTTTCGTTTCGGTAGTGACACCATTGTGTCAAAAAAAAAATTGTTCCCCCAAAAACCTGTTAGGAGTACGTTTCAGGCAATTTAAAGTTGATTGGTAGTGACTTTTTTTTTGGTCCCTAACATTCATCGAGCTCTGGACTTAGTCATTTTTTTTTCGTTTCGGTAGTGACACCATTGTGTCAAAAAAAAAATGTTCCCCCAAAAACCTGTTAGGAGTACGTTTCAGGCAATTTAAAGTTGATTGGTAGTGACTTTTTTTTGGTCCCTAACATTCATCGAGCTCTGGACTTAGTCTTTTTTTTTTCGTTTTGGTAGTGACACCATTGTGTAAAAAAAAAATATGTTCCCCCAAAAACCTGTTAGGAGTACGTTTCAGGCAATTTAAGGTTGATTGGTAGTGACTTTTTTTTTGGTCCATAACATTCATCGAGCTCTGGACTTAGTCATTTGTTTTTCGTTTCGGTAGTGACACCATTGTGTCAAAAAAAAAATTGTTCCCCCAAAAACCTGTTAGGAGTACGTTTCAGGCAATTTAAAGTTGATTGGTAGTGACTTTTTTTTTGGTCCCTAACATTCATCGAGCTCTGGACTTAGTCATTTTTTTTTCGTTTCGGTAGTGACACCATTGTGTCAAAAAAAAAATGTTCCCCCAAAAACCTGTTAGGAGTACGTTTCAGGCAATTTAAAGTTGATTGGTAGTGACTTTTTTTTGGTCCCTAACATTCATCGAGCTCTGGACTTAGTCTTTTTTTTTTCGTTTCGGTAGTGACACCATTGTGTCAAAAAAAAAAATGTTCCCCCAAAAACCTGTTAGGAGTACGTTTCAGGCAATTTAAAGTTGATTGGTAGTGACTTTTTTTTTGGTCCCTAACATTCATCGAGCTCTGGACTTAGTCATTTTTTTTTCGTTTCGGTAGTGACACCATTGTGTCAAAAAAAAAATGTTCCCCCAAAAACCTGTTAGGAGTACGTTTCAGGCAATTTAAAGTTGATTGGTAGTGACTTTTTTTTGGTCCCTAACATTCATCGAGCTCTGGACTTAGTCTTTTTTTTTTCGTTTCGGTAGTGACACCATTGTGTCAAAAAAAAAAATGTTCCCCCAAAAACCTGTTAGGAGTACGTTTCAGGCAATTTAAAGTTGATTGGTAGTGACTTTTTTTTTGGTCCCTAACATTCATCGAGCTCTGGACTTAGTCATTTTTTTTTCGTTTCGGTAGTGACACCATTGTGTCAAAAAAAAAATGTTCCCCCAAAAACCTGTTAGGAGTACGTTTCAGGCAATTTAAAGTTGATTGGTAGTGACTTTTTTTTGGTCCCTAACATTCATCGAGCTCTGGACTTAGTCTTTTTTTTTTTCGTTTCGGTAGTGACACCATTGTGTCAAAAAAAAAAATGTTCCCCCAAAAACCTGTTAGGAGTACGTTTCAGGCAATTTAAAGTTGATTGGTAGTGACTTTTTTTTTGGTCCATAACATTCATCGAGCTCTGGACTTAGTCATTTTTTTTTCGTTTCGGTAGTGACACCATTGTGTAAAAAAAAAATTGTTCCCCCAAAAACCTGTTAGGAGTAAGTTTCAGCCAATTTAAAGTTGATTGGTAGTGACTTTTTTTTTGGTCCCTAACATTCATCGAGCTCTGGACTTAGTCATTTTTTTTTCGTTTCGTTAGTGACACCATTGTGTAAAAAAAAAAAATGGTTCCCCCAAAAACCTGTTAGGAGTACGTTTCAGGCAATTTAAAGTTGATTGGTAGTGACTTTTTTTTTGGTCCCTAACATTCATCGAGCTCTGGACTTAGTTTTTTTTTTTTTCGTTTCGGTAGTGACACCATTGTGTCAAAAAAAAAATTGTTCCCCCAAAAACCTGTTAGGAGTACGTTTCAGGCAATTTAAAGTTGATTGGTAGTGACTTTTTTTTTGGTCCCTAACATTCATCGAGCTCTGGACTTAGTCATTTTTTTTTCGTTTCGGTAGTTACACCATTGTGTCAAAAAAAAAATGTTCCCCCAAAAACCTGTTAGGAGTACGTTTCAGGCAATTTAAAGTTGATTGGTAGTGACTTTTTTTTGGTCCCTAACATTCATCGAGCTCTGGACTTAGTCTTTTTTTTTTCGTTTCGGTAGTGACACCATTGTGTCAAAAAAAAAAATGTTCCCCCAAAAACCTGTTAGGAGTACGTTTCAGGCAATTTAAAGTTGATTGGTAGTGACTTTTTTTTTGGTCCCTAACATTCATCGAGCTCTGGACTTAGTCATTTTTTTTTCGTTTCGGTAGTGACACCATTGTGTCAAAAAAAAAATGTTCCCCCAAAAACCTGTTAGGAGTACGTTTCAGGCAATTTAAAGTTGATTGGTAGTGACTTTTTTTTGGTCCCTAACATTCATCGAGCTCTGGACTTAGTCTTTTTTTTTTCGTTTCGGTAGTGACACCATTGTGTCAAAAAAAAAAATGTTCCCCCAAAAACCTGTTAGGAGTACGTTTCAGGCAATTTAAAGTTGATTGGTAGTGACTTTTTTTTTGGTCCCTAACATTCATCGAGCTCTGGACTTAGTCATTTTTTTTTCGTTTCGGTAGTGACACCATTGTGTCAAAAAAAAAATGTTCCCCCAAAAACCTGTTAGGAGTACGTTTCAGGCAATTTAAAGTTGATTGGTAGTGACTTTTTTTTGGTCCCTAACATTCATCGAGCTCTGGACTTAGTCTTTTTTTTTTCGTTTCGGTAGTGACACCATTGTGTCAAAAAAAAAAATGTTCCCCCAAAAACCTGTTAGGAGTACGTTTCAGGCAATTTAAAGTTGATTGGTAGTGACTTTTTTTTTGGTCCATAACATTCATCGAGCTCTGGACTTAGTCATTTTTTTTTCGTTTCGGTAGTGACACCATTGTGTAAAAAAAAAATTGTTCCCCCAAAAACCTGTTAGGAGTAAGTTTCAGCCAATTTAAAGTTGATTGGTAGTGACTTTTTTTTTGGTCCCTAACATTCATCGAGCTCTGGACTTAGTCATTTTTTTTTCGTTTCGTTAGTGACACCATTGTGTAAAAAAAAAAAATGTTCCCCCAAAAACCTGTTAGCAGTACGTTTCAGGCAATTTAAAGTTGATTGGTAGTGACTATTTTTTTTGGTCCCTAACATTCATCGAGCTCTGGACTTCGTACATTTTCTTTTTTCACCATTGGGTCACTACCGAAACGAAAGTTAAATCCGAAAAAATCACTAAGTGTGGAAAAAATCGTCCCCCCAAAAACCTGTTAGGAGTACACTCGGAGCATTGTGCAGTTCAGAAGTGAGTATATCCTAGGATATACTAGCGCTTATTTCTGCCTGTCATCCTCCACCCTTCACATATCATCATTTTGAAGCTTAGGCTACTTAGGCGACTAACCAAGGGGCAACTTGAAGACCTGTTGAGTGTTGTTCAAGTGTGTATTTGCACTTCGTGAAGAAAAAAAAGCTGACATGGCCAACGAGCTCAACTACATATTCTCCCACGCCCAAGTTCCCAAAAATAATCTCCTGGTCACAAGTTGGTGTACAAATTGAATGAACACTGGGGATTTGACTGTGATCGTTGTCCTCTTGCATGTCTAGGACCAGCTGTGTGGGCGAGATCCCACCCTCGTCGATGACCATCCTGACCGAGCTCACCCAGCTCAGCAAGACGACCAACGCCATTCAGCTGAATGAAAATGGTATGTGGCTACAGCACACATACAAAGATGCCCCATGTGAAACCGTTAAGTCACCACTTAATCATTAAGGGGTGACTTAGCAGGATGCATTAAGGTTTAATGCATCCTGCAGCAGCTATATTAATTCATGACCAACTGAAAATAATTGATGCCCAAATTATTTTACACTCCCCCAGGTGCTGATAGCCTCCCACCTGCCCTCCTATGAGCTCAGGCACAACCAGGTGGCCTACACTTGACGGACAGCACTTCAAACTCAGGGTGGAGCGACAGCACCTGACAGTCCATGTCATAGGTATGGTATGAGCTCAATACCCTTGATCTGCTAATGATTTGTGAAATGTTTCAGTTCCAGAACTGCAGGCACTGAGGCAGCATGTGGGCGACCTCAATCACTCTGCTGGGACAGATTTGACAAATTTAAGTAAAGACCTCACCCAAGTAATGCCATCTTTTTAACTTTAACCTGGTTACTAAAAGTTTTATGAGATTACAATTTCATTTGCGATAAACAAATGGTATGTTGTAATGCAAAAGAGCTGAAAATAGTGGCGGTAGTGACACCATTGTGTCAAAAAAAAAATTGTTCCCCCAAAAACCTGTTAGGAGTACGTTTCAGGCAATTTAAAGTTGATTGGTAGTGACTTTTTTTTTGGTCCCTAACATTCATCGAGCTCTGGACTTAGTAATTTTTTTTTCGTTTCGGTAGTGACACCATTGTGTCAAAAAAAAAATGGTTCCCCCAAAAACCTGTTAGGAGTACGTTTCAGGCAATTTAAAGTTGATTGGTAGTGACTTTTTTTTTGGTCCCTAACATTCATCGAGCTCTGGACTTAGTCATTTTTTTTTTGTTTCGGTAATGACACCATTGTGTCAAAAAAAAAATGTTCCCCCAAAAACCTGTTAGGAGTACGTTTCAGGCAATTTAAAGTTGATTGGTAGTGACTTTTTTTTGGTCCCTAACATTCATCGAGCTCTGGACTTAGTATTTTTTTTTTCGTTTCGGTAGTGACACCATTGTGTCAAAAAAAAAAAATGTTCCCCCAAAAACCTGTTAGGAGTACGTTTCAGGCAATTTAAAGTTGATTGGTAGTGACTTTTTTTTTGGTCCCTAACATTCATCGAGCTCTGGACTTAGTCAATTTTTTTTCGTTTCGGTAGTGACACCATTGTGTCAAAAAAAAAATGTTCCCCCAAAAACCTGTTAGGAGTACGTTTCAGGCAATTTAAAGTTGATTGGTAGTGACTTTTTTTTGGTCCCTAACATTCATCGAGCTCTGGACTTAGTCTTTTTTTTTTCGTTTCGGTAGTGACACCATTGTGTCAAAAAAAAAAATGTTCCCCCAAAAACCTGTTAGGAGTACGTTTCAGGCAATTTAAAGTTGATTGGTAGTGACTTTTTTTTTGGTCCATAACATTCATCGAGCTCTGGACTTAGTCATTTTTTTTTCGTTTCGGTAGTGACACCATTGTGTAAAAAAAAAATTGTTCCCCCAAAAACCTGTTAGGAGTAAGTTTCAGCCAATTTAAAGTTGATTGGTAGTGACTTTTTTTTTGGTCCCTAACATTCATCGAGCTCTGGACTTAGTCATTTTTTTTTTCGTTTCGTTAGTGACACCATTGTGTAAAAAAAAAAAATGTTCCCCCAAAAACCTGTTAGCAGTACGTTTCAGGCAATTTAAAGTTGATTGGTAGTGACTATTTTTTTTGGTCCCTAACATTCATCGAGCTCTGTACTTCGTACATTTTCTTTTTTCACCATTGGGTCACTACCGAAACGAAAGTTAAATCCGAAAAAATCACTAAGTGTGGAAAAAATCGTCCCCCCAAAAACCTGTTAGGAGTACACTCGGAGCATTGTGCAGTTCAGAAGTGAGTATATCCTAGGATATACTAGCGCTTATTTCTGCCTGTCATCCTCCACCCTTCACATATCATCATTTTGAAGCTTAGGCTACTTAGGCGACTAACCAAGGGGCAACTTGAAGACCTGTTGAGTGTTGTTCAAGTGTGTATTTGCACTTCGTGAAGAAAAAAAAGCTGACATGGCCAACGAGCTCAACTACATATTCTCCCACGCCCAAGTTCCCAAAAATAATCTCCTGGTCACAAGTTGGTGTACAAATTGAATGAACACTGGGGATTTGACTGTGATCGTTGTCCTCTTGCATGTCTAGGACCAGCTGTGTGGGCGAGATCCCACCCTCGTCGATGACCATCCTGACCGAGCTCACCCAGCTCAGCAAGACGACCAACGCCATTCAGCTGAATGAAAATGGTATGTGGCTACAGCACACATACAAAGATGCCCCATGTGAAACCGTTAAGTCACCACTTAATCATTAAGGGGTGACTTAGCAGGATGCATTAAGGTTTAATGCATCCTGCAGCAGCTATATTAATTCATGACCAACTGAAAATAATTGATGCCCAAATTATTTTACACTCCCCCAGGTGCTGATAGCCTCCCACCTGCCCTCCTATGAGCTCAGGCACAACCAGGTGGCCTACACTTGACGGACAGCACTTCAAACTCAGGGTGGAGCGACAGCACCTGACAGTCCATGTCATAGGTATGGTATGAGCTCAATACCCTTGATCTGCTAATGATTTGTGAAATGTTTCAGTTCCAGAACTGCAGGCACTGAGGCAGCATGTGGGCGACCTCAATCACTCTGCTGGGACAGATTTGACAAATTTAAGTAAAGACCTCACCCAAGTAATGCCATCTTTTTAACTTTAACCTGGTTACTAAAAGTTTTATGAGATTACAATTTCATTTGCGATAAACAAATGGTATGTTGTAATGCAAAAGAGCTGAAAATAGTGGCGGTAGTGACACCATTGTGTCAAAAAAAAAATTGTTCCCCCAAAAACCTGTTAGGAGTACGTTTCAGGCAATTTAAAGTTGATTGGTAGTGACTTTTTTTTTGGTCCCTAACATTCATCGAGCTCTGGACTTAGTCATTTTTTTTTCGTTTCGGTAGTGACACCATTGTGTCAAAAAAAAATGTGTTCCCCCAAAAACCTGTTAGGAGTACGTTTCAGGCAATTTAAAGTTGATTGGTAGTGACTTTTTTTTTGGTCCCTAACATTCATCGAGCTCTGGACTTAGTAATTTTTTTTTCGTTTCGGTAGTGACACCATTGTGTCAAAAAAAAAATGGTTCCCCCAAAAACCTGTTAGGAGTACGTTTCAGGCAATTTAAAGTTGATTGGTAGTGACTTTTTTTTTGGTCCCTAACATTCATCGAGCTCTGGACTTAGTTTTTTTTTTTTCGTTTCGGTAGTGACACCATTGTGTCAAAAAAAAAATTGTTCCCCCAAAAACCTGTTAGGAGTACGTTTCAGGCAATTTAAAGTTGATTGGTAGTGACTTTTTTTTTGGTCCCTAACATTCATCGAGCTCTGGACTTAGTCATTTTTTTTTCGTTTCGGTAGTGACACCATTGTGTCAAAAAAAAAATGTTCCCCCAAAAACCTGTTAGGAGTACGTTTCAGGCAATTTAAAGTTGATTGGTAGTGACTTTTTTTTGGTCCCTAACATTCATCGAGCTCTGGACTTAGTCTTTTTTTTTTCGTTTCGGTAGTGACACCATTGTGTCAAAAAAAAAAAATGTTCCCCCAAAAACCTGTTAGGAGTACGTTTCAGGCAATTTAAAGTTGATTGGTAGTGACTTTTTTTTTGGTCCCTAACATTCATCGAGCTCTGGACTTAGTCATTTTTTTTTCGTTTCGGTAGTGACACCATTGTGTCAAAAAAAAAATGTTCCCCCAAAAACCTGTTAGGAGTACGTTTCAGGCAATTTAAAGTTGATTGGTAGTGACTTTTTTTTGGTCCCTAACATTCATCGAGCTCTGGACTTAGTCTTTTTTTTTTCGTTTCGGTAGTGACACCATTGTGTCAAAAAAAAAAAATGTTCCCCCAAAAACCTGTTAGGAGTACGTTTCAGGCAATTTAAAGTTGATTGGTAGTGACTTTTTTTTTGGTCCCTAACATTCATCGAGCTCTGGACTTAGTCATTTTTTTTTCGTTTCGGTAGTGACACCATTGTGTCAAAAAAAAAATGTTCCCCCAAAAACCTGTTAGGAGTACGTTTCAGGCAATTTAAAGTTGATTGGTAGTGACTTTTTTTTGGTCCCTAACATTCATCGAGCTCTGGACTTAGTCTTTTTTTTTTCGTTTCGGTAGTGACACCATTGTGTCAAAAAAAAAAATGTTCCCCCAAAAACCTGTTAGGAGTACGTTTCAGGCAATTTAAAGTTGATTGGTAGTGACTTTTTTTTTGGTCCATAACATTCATCGAGCTCTGGACTTAGTCATTTTTTTTTCGTTTCGGTAGTGACACCATTGTGTAAAAAAAAAATTGTTCCCCCAAAAACCTGTTAGGAGTAAGTTTCAGCCAATTTAAAGTTGATTGGTAGTGACTTTTTTTTTGGTCCCTAACATTCATCGAGCTCTGGACTTAGTCATTTTTTTTTCGTTTCGTTAGTGACACCATTGTGTAAAAAAAAAAAATGTTCCCCCAAAAACCTGTTAGCAGTACGTTTCAGGCAATTTAAAGTTGATTGGTAGTGACTATTTTTTTTGGTCCCTAACATTCATCGAGCTCTGGACTTCGTACATTTTCTTTTTTCACCATTGGGTCACTACCGAAACGAAAGTTAAATCCGAAAAAATCACTAAGTGTGGAAAAAATCGTCCCCCCAAAAACCTGTTAGGAGTACACTCGGAGCATTGTGCAGTTCAGAAGTGAGTATATCCTAGGATATACTAGCGCTTATTTCTGCCTGTCATCCTCCACCCTTCACATATCATCATTTTGAAGCTTAGGCTACTTAGGCGACTAACCAAGGGGCAACTTGAAGACCTGTTGAGTGTTGTTCAAGTGTGTATTTGCACTTCGTGAAGAAAAAAAAGCTGACATGGCCAACGAGCTCAACTACATATTCTCCCACGCCCAAGTTCCCAAAAAGAATCTCCTGGTCACAAGTTGGTGTACAAATTGAATGAACACTGGGGATTTGACTGTGATCGTTGTCCTCTTGCATGTCTAGGACCAGCTGTGTGGGCGAGATCCCACCCTCGTCGATGACCATCCTGACCGAGCTCACCCAGCTCAGCAAGACGACCAACGCCATTCAGCTGAATGAAAATGGTATGTGGCTACAGCACACATACAAAGATGCCCCATGTGAAACCGTTAAGTCACCACTTAATCATTAAGGGGTGACTTAGCAGGATGCATTAAGGTTTAATGCATCCTGCAGCAGCTATATTAATTCATGACCAACTGAAAATAATTGATGCCCAAATTATTTTACACTCCCCCAGGTGCTGATAGCCTCCCACCTGCCCTCCTATGAGCTCAGGCACAACCAGGTGGCCTACACTTGACGGACAGCACTTCAAACTCAGGGTGGAGCGACAGCACCTGACAGTCCATGTCATAGGTATGGTATGAGCTCAATACCCTTGATCTGCTAATGATTTGTGAAATGTTTCAGTTCCAGAACTGCAGGCACTGAGGCAGCATGTGGGCGACCTCAATCACTCTGCTGGGACAGATTTGACAAATTTAAGTAAAGACCTCACCCAAGTAATGCCATCTTTTTAACTTTAACCTGGTTACTAAAAGTTTTATGAGATTACAATTTCATTTGCGATAAACAAATGGTATGTTGTAATGCAAATGAGCTGAAAGTAGTGGCGGTAGTGACACCATTGTGTCAAAAAAAAAATTGTTCACCCAAAAACCTGTTAGGAGTACGTTTCAGGCAATTTAAAGTTGATTGGTAGTGACTTTTTTTTTGGTCCCTAACATTCATCGAGCTCTGGACTTAGTAATTTTTTTTTCGTTTCGGTAGTGACACCATTGTGTCAAAAAAAAATTTGTTCCCCCAAAAACCTGTCAGGAGTACGTTTCAGGCAATTTAAAGTTGATTGGTAGTGACTTTTTTTTTGGTCCCTAACATTCATCGAGCTCTGGACTTAGTCATTTTTTTTTTCGTTTCGTTAGTGACACCATTGTGTAAAAAAAAAAATGGTTCCCCCAAAAACCTGTTAGGAGTACGTTTCAGGCAATTTAAAGTTGATTGGTAGTGACTTTTTTTTTGGTCCCTAACATTCATCGAGCTCTGGACTTAGTCATTTTTTTTTCGTTTCGGTAGTGACACCATTGTGTCAAAAAAAAAATGTTCCCCCAAAAACCTGTTAGGAGTACGTTTCAGGCAATTTAAAGTTGATTGGTAGTGACTTTTTTTTGGTCCCTAACATTCATCGAGCTCTGGACTTAGTCTTTTTTTTTTCGTTTCGGTAGTGACACCATTGTGTCAAAAAAAAAAATGTTCCCCCAAAAACCTGTTAGGAGTACGTTTCAGGCAATTTAAAGTTGATTGGTAGTGACTTTTTTTTTGGTCCCTAACATTCATCGAGCTCTGGACTTAGTCATTTTTTTTTCGTTTCGGTAGTGACACCATTGTGTCAAAAAAAAAATGTTCCCCCAAAAACCTGTTAGGAGTACGTTTCAGGCAATTTAAAGTTGATTGGTAGTGACTTTTTTTTGGTCCCTAACATTCATCGAGCTCTGGACTTAGTCTTTTTTTTTTCGTTTCGGTAGTGACACCATTGTGTCAAAAAAAAAAATGTTCCCCCAAAAACCTGTTAGGAGTACGTTTCAGGCAATTTAAAGTTGATTGGTAGTGACTTTTTTTTTGGTCCATAACATTCATCGAGCTCTGGACTTAGTCATTTTTTTTTCGTTTCGGTAGTGACACCATTGTGTCAAAAAAAAATTGTTCCCCCAAAAACCTGTTAGGAGTAAGTTTCAGGCAATTTAAAGTTGATTGGTAGTGACTTTTTTTTTGGTCCCTAACATTCATCGAGCTCTGGACTTAGTCATTTTTTTTTCGTTTCGGTAGTGACACCATTGTGTCAAAAAAAAAATGTTCCCCAAAAAACCTGTTAGGAGTACGTTTCAGGCAATTTAAAGTTGATTGGTAGTGACTTTTTTTTTGGTCCCTAACATTCATCGAGCTCTGGACTTAGTAATTTTTTTTTCGTTTCGGTAGTGACACCATTGTGTCAAAAAAAAAATTGTTCCCCCAAAAACCTGTTAGGAGTACGTTTCAGGCAATTTAAAGTTGATTGGTAGTGACTTTTTTTTTTGGTCCCTAACATTCATCGAGCTCTGGACTTAGTAATTTTTTTTTTCGTTTCGGTAGTGACACCATTGTGTCAAAAAAAAAATGTTCCCCCAAAAACCTGTTAGGAGTACGTTTCAGGCAATTTAAAGTTGATTGGTAGTGACTTTTTTTTTGGTCCCTAACATTCATCGAGCTCTGGACTTATTAATTTTTTTTTCGTTTCGGTAGTGACACCATTGTGTCAAAAAAAAAAAGTTCCCCAAAAACCTATTAGGAGTACGTTTCAGGCAATTTAAAGTTGATTGGTAGTGACTTTTTTTTTGGTCCATAACATTCATCGAGCTCTGGACTTAGTAATTTTTTTTTCGTTTCGGTAGTGACACCATTGTGTCAAAAAAAAAATTGTTCCCCCAAAAACCTGTTAGGAGTACGTTTCAGGCAATTTAAAGTTGATTGGTAGTGACTATTTTTTTTGGTCCCTAACATTCATCGAGCTCTGGACTTAGTAATTTTTTTTTCGTTTCGGTAGTGACACCATTGTGTCAAAAAAAAAATGTTCCCCCAAAAACCTGTTAGGAGTACGTTTCAGGCAATTTAAAGTTGATTGGTAGTGACTTTTTTTTTGGTCCCTAACATTCATCGAGCTCTGGACTTAGTAATTTTTTTTTCGTTTCGGTAGTGACACCATTGTGTCAAAAAAAAAAAATCCCCCAAAAACCTGTTAGGAGTACGTTTCAGGCAATTTAAAGTTGATTGGTAGTGACTTTTTTTTTGGTCCCTAACATTCATCGAGCTCTGGACTTAGTACATTTTCTTTTTTCACCATTGGGTCACTACCGAAACGAAAGTTAAATCCGAAAAAATCACCAAGTGTGGAGGCCAAAATCGTCCCCCCAAAAACCTGTTAGGAGTACGTTTCAGGCAATTTAGAGTTGATTGGTAGTGTTTTGTAGTGACATTTTTTTTGGTCCCTAACATTCATCGAGCTCTGGACTTAGTACATTTTATTTTTTCACCATTGGGTCACTACCGAAACGGAAGTTTGTCCCTACCGAAACTAAAGTTAAATCCGAAAAAATCAGTAATTGTGGAAAAAATCGTCCCCCCAAAAACCTGTTAGGAGTACACTCGGAGCATTGTGCAGTTCAGAAGTGAGTATATCCTAGGATATACTAGCGCTTTTTCTGCCCGTCATCCTCCATCCTCCATCCTCCACCTCCACATGTGAAGACATATCATCATTTTGAAGCTTAGGCTACTTAGGCGACTAACCAAGGGGCAACTTGAAGACCTGTTGAGTGTTGTTCAAGTGTGTAGTTGCACTTCGTGAAGAAAAAAAAGCTGACATGGCCAACGAGCTCAACTACATATTCTCCCACGCCCAAGTTCCCAAAAATAATCTCCTGGTCACAAGTTGGTGTACAAATTGAATGAACACTGGGGATTTCACGTTGTCCTCTTGCGTGTCTAGGACCAGCTGTGTGGGCGAGATCCCACCCTCGTCGATGACCATCCTGACCGAGCTCACCCAGCTCAGCAAGACAACCAACGCCATTCAGCTGAATGAAAATGGTATGTGGCTACAGCACACATACAAAGATGCCCCATGTGAAACCGTTAAGTCACCACTTAATCATTAAGGGGTGACTTAGCAGGATGCATTAAGGTTTAATGCATCCTGCAGCAGCTATATTAATTCATGACCAACTGAAAATAATTGATGCCCAAATTATTTTACACTCCCCCAGGTGCTGATAGCCTCCCACTGGTTGTGCCTCCTATGAGCTCAGGCACAACCAGGTGGCCTACACTTGACGGACAGCACTTCAAACTCAGGGTGGAGCGACAGCACGTGACAGTCCATGTCATAGGTATGGTATGAGCTCAATACCCTTGATCTGCTAATGATTTGTGAAATGTTTCAGTTCCAGAACTGCAGGCACTGAGGCAGCATGTGGGCGACCTCAATCACTCTGCTGGGACAGATTTGACAAATTTAAGTAAAGACCTCACCCAAGTAATGCCATCTTTTTAACTTTAACCTGGTTACTAAAAGTTTTATGAGATTACAATTTCATTTGCGATAAACAAATGGTATGTTGTAATGCAAATGAGCTGAAAGTAGTGGCGGTAGTGACACCATTGTGTCAAAAAAAAAAATTTTCACCCAAAAACCTGTTAGGAGTACGTTTCAGGCAATTTAAAGTTGATTGGTAGTGACTTTTTTTTTGGTCCCTAACATTCATCGAGCTCTGGACTTAGTAAATTTTTTTTCGTTTCGGTAGTGACACCATTGTGTCAAAAAAAAATTTGTTCCCCCAAAAACCTGTCAGGAGTACGTTTCAGGCAATTTACAGTTGATTGGTAGTGACTTTTTTTTTGGTCCCTAACATTCATCGAGCTCTGGACTTAGTCATTTTTTTTTTCGTTTCGTTAGTGACACCATTGTGTAAAAAAAAAAAATGGTTCCCCCAAAAACCTGTTAGGAGTACGTTTCAGGCAATTTAAAGTTGATTGGTAGTGACTTTTTTTTTGGTCCCTAACATTCATCGAGCTCTGGACTTAGTTTTTTTTTTTTTCGTTTCGGTAGTGACACCATTGTGTCAAAAAAAAAATTGTTCCCCCAAAAACCTGTTAGGAGTACGTTTCAGGCAATTTAAAGTTGATTGGTAGTGACTTTTTTTTTGGTCCCTAACATTCATCGAGCTCTGGACTTAGTCATTTTTTTTTCGTTTCGGTAGTGACACCATTGTGTCAAAAAAAAAAATGTTCCCCCAAAAACCTGTTAGGAGTACGTTTCAGGCAATTTAAAGTTGATTGGTAGTGACTTTTTTTTGGTCCCTAACATTCATCGAGCTCTGGACTTAGTCTTTTTTTTTTCGTTTCGGTAGTGACACCATTGTGTCAAAAAAAAAAATGTTCCCCCAAAAACCTGTTAGGAGTACGTTTCAGGCAATTTAAAGTTGATTGGTAGTGACTTTTTTTTTGGTCCCTAACATTCATCGAGCTCTGGACTTAGTCATTTTTTTTCCGTTTCGGTAGTGACACCATTGTGTCAAAAAAAAAATGTTCCCCCAAAAACCTGTTAGGAGTACGTTTCAGGCAATTTAAAGTTGATTGGTAGTGACCTTTTTTTGGTCCCTAACATTCATCGAGCTCTGGACTTAGTCTTTTTTTTTTCGTTTCGGTAGTGACACCATTGTGTCAAAAAAAAAAATGTTCCCCCAAAAACCTGTTAGGAGTACGTTTCAGGCAATTTAAAGTTGATTGGTAGTGACTTTTTTTTTGGTCCCTAACATTCATCGAGCTCTGGACTTAGTAATTTTTTTTTCGTTTCGGTAGTGACACCATTGTGTCAAAATAAAAATTGTTCCCCCAAAAACCTGTTAGGAGTACGTTTCAGGCAATTTAAAGTTGATTGGTAGTGACTTTTTTTTTGGTCCATAACATTCATCGAGCTCTGGACTTAGTCATTTTTTTTTTCGTTTCGGTAGTGACACCATTGTGTAAAAAAAAAATTGTTCCCCCAAAAACCTGTTAGGAGTAAGTTTCAGCCAATTTAAAGTTGATTGGTAGTGACTTTTTTTTTGGTCCCTAACATTCATCGAGCTCTGGACTTAGTCATTTTTTTTTCGTTTCGTTAGTGACACCATTGTGTAAAAAAAAAAAATGTTCCCCCAAAAACCTGTTAGCAGTACGTTTCAGGCAATTTAAAGTTGATTGGTAGTGACTATTTTTTTTGGTCCCTAACATTCATCGAGCTCTGGACTTCGTACATTTTCTTTTTTCACCATTGGGTCACTACCGAAACGAAAGTTAAATCCGAAAAAATCACTAAGTGTGGAAAAAATCGTCCCCCCAAAAACCTGTTAGGAGTACACTCGGAGCATTGTGCAGTTCAGAAGTGAGTATATCCTAGGATATACTAGCGCTTATTTCTGCCTGTCATCCTCCACCCTTCACATATCATCATTTTGAAGCTTAGGCTACTTAGGCGACTAACCAAGGGGCAACTTGAAGACCTGTTGAGTGTTGTTCAAGTGTGTATTTGCACTTCGTGAAGAAAAAAAAGCTGACATGGCCAACGAGCTCAACTACATATTCTCCCACGCCCAAGTTCCCAAAAATAATCTCCTGGTCACAAGTTGGTGTACAAATTGAATGAACACTGGGGATTTGACTGTGATCGTTGTCCTCTTGCATGTCTAGGACCAGCTGTGTGGGCGAGATCCCACCCTCGTCGATGACCATCCTGACCGAGCTCACCCAGCTCAGCAAGACGACCAACGCCATTCAGCTGAATGAAAATGGTATGTGGCTACAGCACACATACAAAGATGCCCCATGTGAAACCGTTAAGTCACCACTTAATCATTAAGGGGTGACTTAGCAGGATGCATTAAGGTTTAATGCATCCTGCAGCAGCTATATTAATTCATGACCAACTGAAAATAATTGATGCCCAAATTATTTTACACTCCCCCAGGTGCTGATAGCCTCCCACCTGCCCTCCTATGAGCTCAGGCACAACCAGGTGGCCTACACTTGACGGACAGCACTTCAAACTCAGGGTGGAGCGACAGCACCTGACAGTCCATGTCATAGGTATGGTATGAGCTCAATACCCTTGATCTGCTAATGATTTGTGAAATGTTTCAGTTCCAGAACTGCAGGCACTGAGGCAGCATGTGGGCGACCTCAATCACTCTGCTGGGACAGATTTGACAAATTTAAGTAAAGACCTCACCCAAGTAATGCCATCTTTTTAACTTTAACCTGGTTACTAAAAGTTTTATGAGATTACAATTTCATTTGCGATAAACAAATGGTATGTTGTAATGCAAAAGAGCTGAAAATAGTGGCGGTAGTGACACCATTGTGTCAAAAATAAAATTGTTCCCCCAAAAACCTGTTAGGAGTACGTTTCAGGCAATTTAAAGTTTATTGGTAGTGACTTTTTTTTTGGTCCCTAACATTCATCGAGCTCTGGACTTAGTAATTTTTTTTTCGTTTCGGTAGTGACACCATTGTGTCAAAAAAAAATTGTTCCCCCAAAAACCTATTAGGAGTACGTTTCAGGCAATTTAAAGTTGATTGGTAGTGACATTTTTTTGGGTCCCTAACATTCATCGAGCTCTGGACTTAGTAATTTTTTTTTTCGTTTCGGTAGTGACACCATTGTGTCAAAAAAAAAAATCCCCCAAAAACCTGTTAGGAGTACGTTTCAGGCAATTTAAAGTTGATTGGTAGTGACTTTTTTTTTGGTCCCTAACATTCATCGAGCTCTGGACTTAGTACATTTTCTTTTTTCACCATTGGGTCACTACCGAAACGAAAGTTAAATCCGAAAAAATCACCAAGTGTGGAGGCCAAAATCGTCCCCCCAAAAACCTGTTAGGAGTACGTTTCAGGCAATTTAGAGTTGATTGGTAGTGTTTTGTAGTGACATTTTTTTTGGTCCCTAACATTCATCGAGCTCTGGACTTAGTACATTTTATTTTTTCACCATTGGGTCACTCCTGAAACGGAAGTTTGTCCCTACCGAAACTAAAGTTAAATCCGAAAAAATCAGTAATTGTGGAAAAAATCGTCCCCCCAAAAACCTGTTAGGAGTACACTCGGAGCATTGTGCAGTTCAGAAGTGAGTATATCCTAGGATATACTAGCGCTTTTTCTGCCCGTCATCCTCCATCCTCCATCCTCCACCTCCACATGTGAAGACATATCATCATTTTGAAGCTTAGGCTACTTAGGCGACTAACCAAGGGGCAACTTGAAGACCTGTTGAGTGTTGTTCAAGTGTGTAGTTGCACTTCGTGAAGAAAAAAAAGCTGACATGGCCAACGAGCTCAACTACATATTCTCCCACGCCCAAGTTCCCAAAAATAATCTCCTGGTCACAAGTTGGTGTACAAATTGAATGAACACTGGGGATTTCACGTTGTCCTCTTGCGTGTCTAGGACCAGCTGTGTGGGCGAGATCCCACCCTCGTCGATGACCATCCTGACCGAGCTCACCCAGCTCAGCAAGACAACCAACGCCATTCAGCTGAATGAAAATGGTATGTGGCTACAGCACACATACAAAGATGCCCCATGTGAAACCGTTAAGTCACCACTTAATCATTAAGGGGTGACTTAGCAGGATGCATTAAGGTTTAATGCATCCTGCAGCAGCTATATTAATTCATGACCAACTGAAAATAATTGATGCCCAAATTATTTTACACTCCCCCAGGTGCTGATAGCCTCCCACTGGTTGTGCCTCCTATGAGCTCAGGCACAACCAGGTGGCCTACACTTGACGGACAGCACTTCAAACTCAGGGTGGAGCGACAGCACGTGACAGTCCATGTCATAGGTATGGTATGAGCTCAATACCCTTGATCTGCTAATGATTTGTGAAATGTTTCAGTTCCAGAACTGCAGGCACTGAGGCAGCATGTGGGCGACCTCAATCACTCTGCTGGGACAGATTTGACAAATTTAAGTAAAGACCTCACCCAAGTAATGCCATCTTTTTAACTTTAACCTGGTTACTAAAAGTTTTATGAGATTACAATTTCATTTGCGATAAACAAATGGTATGTTGTAATGCAAATGAGCTGAAAGTAGTGGCGGTAGTGACACCATTGTGTCAAAAAAAAAAAATCCCCCAAAAACCTGTTAGGAGTACGTTTCAGGCAATTTAAAGTTGATTGGTAGTGACTTTTTTTTTGGTCCCTAACATTCATCGAGCTCTGGACTTAGTACATTTTCTTTTTTCACCATTGGGTCACTACCGAAACGAAAGTTAAATCCGAAAAAATCACCAAGTGTGGAGGCCAAAATCGTCCCCCCAAAAACCTGTTAGGAGTACGTTTCAGGCAATTTAGAGTTGATTGGTAGTGTTTTGTAGTGACATTTTTTTTGGTCCCTAACATTCATCGAGCTCTGGACTTAGTACATTTTATTTTTTCACCATTGGGTCACTACCGAAACGGAAGTTTGTCCCTACCGAAACTAAAGTTAAATCCGAAAAAATCAGTAATTGTGGAAAAAATCGTCCCCCCAAAAACCTGTTAGGAGTACACTCGGAGCATTGTGCAGTTCAGAAGTGAGTATATCCTAGGATATACTAGCGCTTTTTCTGCCCGTCATCCTCCATCCTCCATCCTCCACCTCCACATGTGAAGACATATCATCATTTTGAAGCTTAGGCTACTTAGGCGACTAACCAAGGGGCAACTTGAAGACCTGTTGAGTGTTGTTCAAGTGTGTAGTTGCACTTCGTGAAGAAAAAAAAGCTGACATGGCCAACGAGCTCAACTACATATTCTCCCACGCCCAAGTTCCCAAAAATAATCTCCTGGTCACAAGTTGGTGTACAAATTGAATGAACACTGGGGATTTCACGTTGTCCTCTTGCGTGTCTAGGACCAGCTGTGTGGGCGAGATCCCACCCTCGTCGATGACCATCCTGACCGAGCTCACCCAGCTCAGCAAGACAACCAACGCCATTCAGCTGAATGAAAATGGTATGTGGCTACAGCACACATACAAAGATGCCCCATGTGAAACCGTTAAGTCACCACTTAATCATTAAGGGGTGACTTAGCAGGATGCATTAAGGTTTAATGCATCCTGCAGCAGCTATATTAATTCATGACCAACTGAAAATAATTGATGCCCAAATTATTTTACACTCCCCCAGGTGCTGATAGCCTCCCACTGGTTGTGCCTCCTATGAGCTCAGGCACAACCAGGTGGCCTACACTTGACGGACAGCACTTCAAACTCAGGGTGGAGCGACAGCACGTGACAGTCCATGTCATAGGTATGGTATGAGCTCAATACCCTTGATCTGCTAATGATTTGTGAAATGTTTCAGTTCCAGAACTGCAGGCACTGAGGCAGCATGTGGGCGACCTCAATCACTCTGCTGGGACAGATTTGACAAATTTAAGTAAAGACCTCACCCAAGTAATGCCATCTTTTTAACTTTAACCTGGTTACTAAAAGTTTTATGAGATTACAATTTCATTTGCGATAAACAAATGGTATGTTGTAATGCAAATGAGCTGAAAGTAGTGGCGGTAGTGACACCATTGTGTCAAAAAAAAAAATTTTCACCCAAAAACCTGTTAGGAGTACGTTTCAGGCAATTTAAAGTTGATTGGTAGTGACTTTTTTTTTGGTCCCTAACATTCATCGAGCTCTGGACTTAGTAAATTTTTTTTCGTTTCGGTAGTGACACCATTGTGTCAAAAAAAAATTTGTTCCCCCAAAAACCTGTCAGGAGTACGTTTCAGGCAATTTAAAGTTGATTGGTAGTGACTTTTTTTTTGGTCCCTAACATTCATCGAGCTCTGGACTTAGTCATTTTTTTTTTCGTTTCGTTAGTGACACCATTGTGTAAAAAAAAAAAATGGTTCCCCCAAAAACCTGTTAGGAGTACGTTTCAGGCAATTTAAAGTTGATTGGTAGTGACTTTTTTTTTGGTCCCTAACATTCATCGAGCTCTGGACTTAGTTTTTTTTTTTTTCGTTTCGGTAGTGACACCATTGTGTCAAAAAAAAATTGTTCCCCCAAAAACCTGTTAGGAGTACGTTTCAGGCAATTTAAAGTTGATTGGTAGTGACTTTTTTTTTGGTCCCTAACATTCATCGAGCTCTGGACTTAGTCATTTTTTTTTCGTTTCGGTAGTGACACCATTGTGTCAAAAAAAAAAATGTTCCCCCAAAAACCTGTTAGGAGTACGTTTCAGGCAATTTAAAGTTGATTGGTAGTGACTTTTTTTTGGTCCCTAACATTCATCGAGCTCTGGACTTAGTCTTTTTTTTTTCGTTTCGGTAGTGACACCATTGTGTCAAAAAAAAAAATGTTCCCCCAAAAACCTGTTAGGAGTACGTTTCAGGCAATTTAAAGTTGATTGGTAGTGACTTTTTTTTTGGTCCCTAACATTCATCGAGCTCTGGACTTAGTCATTTTTTTTCCGTTTCGGTAGTGACACCATTGTGTCAAAAAAAAAATGTTCCCCCAAAAACCTGTTAGGAGTACGTTTCAGGCAATTTAAAGTTGATTGGTAGTGACTTTTTTTTGGTCCCTAACATTCATCGAGCTCTGGACTTAGTCTTTTTTTTTTCGTTTCGGTAGTGACACCATTGTGTCAAAAAAAAAAATGTTCCCCCAAAAACCTGTTAGGAGTACGTTTCAGGCAATTTAAAGTTGATTGGTAGTGACTTTTTTTTTGGTCCCTAACATTCATCGAGCTCTGGACTTAGTAATTTTTTTTTCGTTTCGGTAGTGACACCATTGTGTCAAAATAAAAATTGTTCCCCCAAAAACCTGTTAGGAGTACGTTTCAGGCAATTTAAAGTTGATTGGTAGTGACTTTTTTTTTGGTCCATAACATTCATCGAGCTCTGGACTTAGTCATTTTTTTTTCGTTTCGGTAGTGACACCATTGTGTAAAAAAAAAATTGTTCCCCCAAAAACCTGTTAGGAGTAAGTTTCAGCCAATTTAAAGTTGATTGGTAGTGACTTTTTTTTTGGTCCCTAACATTCATCGAGCTCTGGACTTAGTCATTTTTTTTTCGTTTCGTTAGTGACACCATTGTGTAAAAAAAAAAAATGTTCCCCCAAAAACCTGTTAGCAGTACGTTTCAGGCAATTTAAAGTTGATTGGTAGTGACTATTTTTTTTGGTCCCTAACATTCATCGAGCTCTGGACTTCGTACATTTTCTTTTTTCACCATTGGGTCACTACCGAAACGAAAGTTAAATCCGAAAAAATCACTAAGTGTGGAAAAAATCGTCCCCCCAAAAACCTGTTAGGAGTACACTCGGAGCATTGTGCAGTTCAGAAGTGAGTATATCCTAGGATATACTAGCGCTTATTTCTGCCTGTCATCCTCCACCCTTCACATATCATCATTTTGAAGCTTAGGCTACTTAGGCGACTAACCAAGGGGCAACTTGAAGACCTGTTGAGTGTTGTTCAAGTGTGTATTTGCACTTCGTGAAGAAAAAAAAGCTGACATGGCCAACGAGCTCAACTACATATTCTCCCACGCCCAAGTTCCCAAAAATAATCTCCTGGTCACAAGTTGGTGTACAAATTGAATGAACACTGGGGATTTGACTGTGATCGTTGTCCTCTTGCATGTCTAGGACCAGCTGTGTGGGCGAGATCCCACCCTCGTCGATGACCATCCTGACCGAGCTCACCCAGCTCAGCAAGACGACCAACGCCATTCAGCTGAATGAAAATGGTATGTGGCTACAGCACACATACAAAGATGCCCCATGTGAAACCGTTAAGTCACCACTTAATCATTAAGGGGTGACTTAGCAGGATGCATTAAGGTTTAATGCATCCTGCAGCAGCTATATTAATTCATGACCAACTGAAAATAATTGATGCCCAAATTATTTTACACTCCCCCAGGTGCTGATAGCCTCCCACCTGCCCTCCTATGAGCTCAGGCACAACCAGGTGGCCTACACTTGACGGACAGCACTTCAAACTCAGGGTGGAGCGACAGCACCTGACAGTCCATGTCATAGGTATGGTATGAGCTCAATACCCTTGATCTGCTAATGATTTGTGAAATGTTTCAGTTCCAGAACTGCAGGCACTGAGGCAGCATGTGGGCGACCTCAATCACTCTGCTGGGACAGATTTGACAAATTTAAGTAAAGACCTCACCCAAGTAATGCCATCTTTTTAACTTTAACCTGGTTACTAAAAGTTTTATGAGATTACAATTTCATTTGCGATAAACAAATGGTATGTTGTAATGCAAAAGAGCTGAAAATAGTGGCGGTAGTGACACCATTGTGTCAAAAATAAAATTGTTCCCCCAAAAACCTGTTAGGAGTACGTTTCAGGCAATTTAAAGTTGATTGGTAGTGACTTTTTTTTTGGTCCCTAACATTCATCGAGCTCTGGACTTAGTAATTTTTTTTTCGTTTCGGTAGTGACACCATTGTGTCAAAAAAAAAATGGTTCCCCCAAAAACCTGTTAGGAGTACGTTTCAGGCAATTTAAAGTTGATTGGTAGTGACTTTTTTTTTGGTCCCTAACATTCATCGAGCTCTGGACTTAGTTTTTTTTTTTTCGTTTCGGTAGTGACACCATTGTGTCAAAAAAAAATGTGTTCCCCCAAAAACCTGTTAGGAGTACGTTTCAGGCAATTTAAAGTTGATTGGTAGTGACTTTTTTTTTGGTCCCTAACATTCATCGAGCTCTGGACTTAGTAATTTTTTTTTCGTTTCGGTAGTGACACCATTGTGTCAAAAAAAAAATGGTTCCCCCAAAAACCTGTTAGGAGTACGTTTCAGGCAATTTAAAGTTGATTGGTAGTGACTTTTTTTTTGGTCCCTAACATTCATCGAGCTCTGGACTTAGTTTTTTTTTTTTCGTTTCGGTAGTGACACCATTGTGTCAAAAAAAAAATTGTTCCCCCAAAAACCTGTTAGGAGTACGTTTCAGGCAATTTAAAGTTGATTGGTAGTGACTTTTTTTTTGGTCCCTAACATTCATCGAGCTCTGGACTTAGTCATGTTTTTTTCGTTTCGGTAGTGACACCATTGTGTCAAAAAAAAAATGTTCCCCCAAAAACCTGTTAGGAGTACGTTTCAGGCAATTTAAAGTTGATTGGTAGTGACTTTTTTTTGGTCCCTAACATTCATCGAGCTCTGGACTTAGTCTTTTTTTTTTCGTTTCGGTAGTGACACCATTGTGTCAAAAAAAAAAATGTTCCCCCAAAAACCTGTTAGGAGTACGTTTCAGGCAATTTAAAGTTGATTGGTAGTGACTTTTTTTTTGGTCCATAACATTCATCGAGCTCTGGACTTAGTCATTTTTTTTTCGTTTCGGTAGTGACACCATTGTGTAAAAAAAAAATTGTTCCCCCAAAAACCTGTTAGGAGTAAGTTTCAGCCAATTTAAAGTTGATTGGTAGTGACTTTTTTTTTGGTCCCTAACATTCATCGAGCTCTGGACTTAGTCATTTTTTTTTCGTTTCGTTAGTGACACCATTGTGTAAAAAAAAAAAATGTTCCCCCAAAAACCTGTTAGCAGTACGTTTCAGGCAATTTAAAGTTGATTGGTAGTGACTATTTTTTTTGGTCCCTAACATTCATCGAGCTCTGGACTTCGTACATTTTCTTTTTTCACCATTGGGTCACTACCGAAACGAAAGTTAAATCCGAAAAAATCACTAAGTGTGGAAAAAATCGTCCCCCCAAAAACCTGTTAGGAGTACACTCGGAGCATTGTGCAGTTCAGAAGTGAGTATATCCTAGGATATACTAGCGCTTATTTCTGCCTGTCATCCTCCACCCTTCACATATCATCATTTTGAAGCTTAGGCTACTTAGGCGACTAACCAAGGGGTAACTTGAAGACCTGTTGAGTGTTGTTCAAGTGTGTATTTGCACTTCGTGAAGAAAAAAAAGCTGACATGGCCAACGAGCTCAACTACATATTCTCCCACGCCCAAGTTCCCAAAAATAATCTCCTGGTCACAAGTTGGTGTACAAATTGAATGAACACTGGGGATTTGACTGTGATCGTTGTCCTCTTGCATGTCTAGGACCAGCTGTGTGGGCGAGATCCCACCCTCGTCGATGACCATCCTGACCGAGCTCACCCAGCTCAGCAAGACGACCAACGCCATTCAGCTGAATGAAAATGGTATGTGGCTACAGCACACATACAAAGATGCCCCATGTGAAACCGTTAAGTCACCACTTAATCATTAAGGGGTGACTTAGCAGGATGCATTAAGGTTTAATGCATCCTGCAGCAGCTATATTAATTCATGACCAACTGAAAATAATTGATGCCCAAATTATTTTACACTCCCCCAGGTGCTGATAGCCTCCCACCTGCCCTCCTATGAGCTCAGGCACAACCAGGTGGCCTACACTTGACGGACAGCACTTCAAACTCAGGGTGGAGCGACAGCACCTGACAGTCCATGTCATAGGTATGGTATGAGCTCAATACCCTTGATCTGCTAATGATTTGTGAAATGTTTCAGTTCCAGAACTGCAGGCACTGAGGCAGCATGTGGGCGACCTCAATCACTCTGCTGGGACAGATTTGACAAATTTAAGTAAAGACCTCACCCAAGTAATGCCATCTTTTTAACTTTAACCTGGTTACTAAAAGTTTTATGAGATTACAATTTCATTTGCGATAAACAAATGGTATGTTGTAATGCAAAAGAGCTGAAAATAGTGGCGGTAGTGACACCATTGTGTCAAAAAAAAAATTGTTCCCCCAAAAACCTGTTAGGAGTACGTTTCAGGCAATTTAAAGTTGATTGGTAGTGACTTTTTTTTTGGTCCCTAACATTCATCGAGCTCTGGACTTAGTCATTTTTTTTTCGTTTCGGTAGTGACACCATTGTGTCAAAAAAAAATGTGTTCCCCCAAAAACCTGTTAGGAGTACGTTTCAGGCAATTTAAAGTTGATTGGTAGTGACTTTTTTTTTGGTCCCTAACATTCATCGAGCTCTGGACTTAGTAATTTTTTTTTCGTTTCGGTAGTGACACCATTGTGTCAAAAAAAAAATGGTTCCCCCAAAAACCTGTTAGGAGTACGTTTCAGGCAATTTAAAGTTGATTGGTAGTGACTTTTTTTTTGGTCCCTAACATTCATCGAGCTCTGGACTTAGTTTTTTTTTTTTTCATTTCGGTAGTGACACCATTGTGTCAAAAAAAAAAATGTTCCCCCAAAAACCTGTTAGGAGTACGTTTCAGGCAATTTAAAGTTGATTGGTAGTGACTTTTTTTTTGGTCCCTAACATTCATCGAGCTCTGGACTTAGTCATTTTTTTTTCGTTTCGGTAGTGACACCATTGTGTCAAAAAAAAAAAGTTCCCCCAAAAACCTGTTAGGAGTACGTTTCAGGCAATTTAAAGTTGATTGGTAGTGACTTTTTTTTGGTCCCTAACATTCATCGAGCTCTGGACTTAGTCTTTTTTTTTTCGTTTTGGTAGTGACACCATTGTGTCAAAAAAAAAAATGTTCCCCCAAAAACCTGTTAGGAGTACGTTTCAGGCAATTTAAGGTTGATTGGTAGTGACTTTTTTTTTGGTCCATAACATTCATCGAGCTCTGGACTTAGTCATTTTTTTTTCGTTTCGTTAGTGACACCATTGTGTAAAAAAAAAAAATGGTTCCCCCAAAAACCTGTTAGGAGTACGTTTCAGGCAATTTAAAGTTGATTGGTAGTGACTTTTTTTTTGGTCCCTAACATTCATCGAGCTCTGGACTTAGTTTTTTTTTTTTTCGTTTCGGTAGTGACACCATTGTGTAAAAAAAAAATTGTTCCCCCAAAAACCTGTTAGGAGTAAGTTTCAGCCAATTTAAAGTTGATTGGTAGTGACTTTTTTTTTGGTCCCTAACATTCATCGAGCTCTGGACTTAGTCATTTTTTTTTCGTTTCGTTAGTGACACCATTGTGTAAAAAAAAAAAATGTTCCCCCAAAAACCTGTTAGCAGTACGTTTCAGGCAATTTAAAGTTGATTGGTAGTGACTATTTTTTTTGGTCCCTAACATTCATCGAGCTCTGGACTTCGTACATTTTCTTTTTTCACCATTGGGTCACTACCGAAACGAAAGTTAAATCCGAAAAAATCACTAAGTGTGGAAAAAATCGTCCCCCCAAAAACCTGTTAGGAGTACACTCGGAGCATTGTGCAGTTCAGAAGTGAGTATATCCTAGGATATACTAGCGCTTATTTCTGCCTGTCATCCTCCACCCTTCACATATCATCATTTTGAAGCTTAGGCTACTTAGGCGACTAACCAAGGGGCAACTTGAAGACCTGTTGAGTGTTGTTCAAGTGTGTATTTGCACTTCGTGAAGAAAAAAAAGCTGACATGGCCAACGAGCTCAACTACATATTCTCCCACGCCCAAGTTCCCAAAAATAATCTCCTGGTCACAAGTTGGTGTACAAATTGAATGAACACTGGGGATTTGACTGTGATCGTTGTCCTCTTGCATGTCTAGGACCAGCTGTGTGGGCGAGATCCCACCCTCGTCGATGACCATCCTGACCGAGCTCACCCAGCTCAGCAAGACGACCAACGCCATTCAGCTGAATGAAAATGGTATGTGGCTACAGCACACATACAAAGATGCCCCATGTGAAACCGTTAAGTCACCACTTAACACATTGACTGCCAGAGTTTATTCCAAATTTACCCCCTTGGCTGCCAGCGATTTGCGTGTTTTTTTGTTTTCTCTATTTTCTGCATTTAAATGCATTTAAGTTTCTCAGGCCATGGTTTTGAACACATACGACGATCGACCAGCAGAGCGCAGCAAAATGACACCCTCGATGACTCGCTGACTCGCCCCCCCCCTCCCTCCAGGCTCAAACAGTCAAAACAACATGAACCGGATGTGATTGTCTTCGACAATCTCTGATCGGCTTGTGATACGATGTGATACACGACGACGATGCCTGATCGTCACCCGGACCAAAGAAAATAAAAGGGGAGCTTTCCCTTTGTATTTTATAGCGTGTCCAAAAAAGGGGTTTTCTCTATTCTGGACGAAAATGACCGGAGAAAAACGATGTGACCCGGAAACAAATTTTTTTTTTTACATCCGGCTTCGGGTGAGTGTGACGTAGGCGGAAAACGAAAGTGATGATGAAAAGTAAACAGACCCGCGCGATCACAGATGAAACCAATGAAAATACCTAATATCGAGATAACTCGATCTAGGCAGTCGAGCGCTGGATTACTATTATCGAGTTAACTCGATCTAGGCAGTCGATGTGTTAATCATTAAGGGGTGACTTAGCAGGATGCATTAAGGTTTAATGCATCCTGCAGCAGCTATATTAATTCATGACCAACTGAAAATAATTGATGCCCAAATTATTTTACACTCCCCCAGGTGCTGATAGCCTCCCACCTGCCCTCCTATGAGCTCAGGCACAACCAGGTGGCCTACACTTGACGGACAGCACTTCAAACTCAGGGTGGAGCGACAGCACCTGACAGTCCATGTCATAGGTATGGTATGAGCTCAATACCCTTGATCTGCTAATGATTTGTGAAATGTTTCAGTTCCAGAACTGCAGGCACTGAGGCAGCATGTGGGCGACCTCAATCACTCTGCTGGGACAGATTTGACAAATTTAAGTAAAGACCTCACCCAAGTAATGCCATCTTTTTAACTTTAACCTGGTTACTAAAAGTTTTATGAGATTACAATTTCATTTGCGATAAACAAATGGTATGTTGTAATGCAAAAGAGCTGAAAATAGTGGCGGTAGTGACACCATTGTGTCAAAAAAAAAATTGTTCCCCCAAAAACCTGTTAGGAGTACGTTTCAGGCAATTTAAAGTTGATTGGTAGTGACTTTTTTTTTGGTCCCTAACATTCATCGAGCTCTGGACTTAGTCATTTTTTTTTCGTTTCGGTAGTGACACCATTGTGTCAAAAAAAAATGTGTTCCCCCAAAAACCTGTTAGGAGTACGTTTCAGGCAATTTAAAGTTGATTGGTAGTGACTTTTTTTTTGGTCCCTAACATTCATCGAGCTCTGGACTTAGTAATTTTTTTTTCGTTTCGGTAGTGACACCATTGTGTCAAAAAAAAAATGGTTCCCCCAAAAACCTGTTAGGAGTACGTTTCAGGCAATTTAAAGTTGATTGGTAGTGACTTTTTTTTTGGTCCCTAACATTCATCGAGCTCTGGACTTAGTTTTTTTTTTTTCGTTTCGGTAGTGACACCATTGTGTCAAAAAAAAAATTGTTCCCCCAAAAACCTGTTAGGAGTACGTTTCAGGCAATTTAAAGTTGATTGGTAGTGACTTTTTTTTTGGTCCCTAACATTCATCGAGCTCTGGACTTAGTCATTTTTTTTTCGTTTCGGTAGTGACACCATTGTGTCAAAAAAAAAATGTTCCCCCAAAAACCTGTTAGGAGTACGTTTCAGGCAATTTAAAGTTGATTGGTAGTGACTTTTTTTTGGTCCCTAACATTCATCGAGCTCTGGACTTAGTCATTTTTTTTTCGTTTCGTTAGTGACACCATTGTGTAAAAAAAAAAAATGTTCCCCCAAAAACCTGTTAGCAGTACGTTTCAGGCAATTTAAAGTTGATTGGTAGTGACTATTTTTTTTGGTCCCTAACATTCATCGAGCTCTGGACTTCGTACATTTTCTTTTTTCACCATTGGGTCACTACCGAAACGAAAGTTAAATCCGAAAAAATCACTAAGTGTGGAAAAAATCGTCCCCCCAAAAACCTGTTAGGAGTACACTCGGAGCATTGTGCAGTTCAGAAGTGAGTATATCCTAGGATATACTAGCGCTTATTTCTGCCTGTCATCCTCCACCCTTCACATATCATCATTTTGAAGCTTAGGCTACTTAGGCGACTAACCAAGGGGCAACTTGAAGACCTGTTGAGTGTTGTTCAAGTGTGTATTTGCACTTCGTGAAGAAAAAAAAGCTGACATGGCCAACGAGCTCAACTACATATTCTCCCACGCCCAAGTTCCCAAAAATAATCTCCTGGTCACAAGTTGGTGTACAAATTGAATGAACACTGGGGATTTGACTGTGATCGTTGTCCTCTTGCATGTCTAGGACCAGCTGTGTGGGCGAGATCCCACCCTCGTCGATGACCATCCTGACCGAGCTCACCCAGCTCAGCAAGACGACCAACGCCATTCAGCTGAATGAAAATGGTATGTGGCTACAGCACACATACAAAGATGCCCCATGTGAAACCGTTAAGTCACCACTTAACACATTGACTGCCAGAGTTTATTCCAAATTTACCCCCTTGGCTGCCAGCGATTTGCGTGTTTTTTTGTTTTCTCTATTTTCTGCATTTAAATGCATTTAAGTTTCTCAGGCCATGGTTTTGAACACATACGACGATCGACCAGCAGAGCGCAGCAAAATGACACCCTCGATGACTCGCTGACTCGCCCCCCCCCTCCCTCCAGGCTCAAACAGTCAAAACAACATGAACCGGATGTGATTGTCTTCGACAATCTCTGATCGGCTTGTGATACGATGTGATACACGACGACGATGCCTGATCGTCACCCGGACCAAAGAAAATAAAAGGGGAGCTTTCCCTTTGTATTTTATAGCGTGTCCAAAAAAGGGGTTTTCTCTATTCTGGACGAAAATGACCGGAGAAAAACGATGTGACCCGGAAACAAATTTTTTTTTTTACATCCGGCTTCGGGTGAGTGTGACGTAGGCGGAAAACGAAAGTGATGATGAAAAGTAAACAGACCCGCGCGATCACAGATGAAACCAATGAAAATACCTAATATCGAGATAACTCGATCTAGGCAGTCGAGCGCTGGATTACTATTATCGAGTTAACTCGATCTAGGCAGTCGATGTGTTAATCATTAAGGGGTGACTTAGCAGGATGCATTAAGGTTTAATGCATCCTGCAGCAGCTATATTAATTCATGACCAACTGAAAATAATTGATGCCCAAATTATTTTACACTCCCCCAGGTGCTGATAGCCTCCCACCTGCCCTCCTATGAGCTCAGGCACAACCAGGTGGCCTACACTTGACGGACAGCACTTCAAACTCAGGGTGGAGCGACAGCACCTGACAGTCCATGTCATAGGTATGGTATGAGCTCAATACCCTTGATCTGCTAATGATTTGTGAAATGTTTCAGTTCCAGAACTGCAGGCACTGAGGCAGCATGTGGGCGACCTCAATCACTCTGCTGGGACAGATTTGACAAATTTAAGTAAAGACCTCACCCAAGTAATGCCATCTTTTTAACTTTAACCTGGTTACTAAAAGTTTTATGAGATTACAATTTCATTTGCGATAAACAAATGGTATGTTGTAATGCAAAAGAGCTGAAAATAGTGGCGGTAGTGACACCATTGTGTCAAAAAAAAAATTGTTCCCCCAAAAACCTGTTAGGAGTACGTTTCAGGCAATTTAAAGTTGATTGGTAGTGACTTTTTTTTTGGTCCCTAACATTCATCGAGCTCTGGACTTAGTCATTTTTTTTTCGTTTCGGTAGTGACACCATTGTGTCAAAAAAAAATGTGTTCCCCCAAAAACCTGTTAGGAGTACGTTTCAGGCAATTTAAAGTTGATTGGTAGTGACTTTTTTTTTGGTCCCTAACATTCATCGAGCTCTGGACTTAGTAATTTTTTTTTCGTTTCGGTAGTGACACCATTGTGTCAAAAAAAAAATGGTTCCCCCAAAAACCTGTTAGGAGTACGTTTCAGGCAATTTAAAGTTGATTGGTAGTGACTTTTTTTTTGGTCCCTAACATTCATCGAGCTCTGGACTTAGTTTTTTTTTTTTCGTTTCGGTAGTGACACCATTGTGTCAAAAAAAAAATTGTTCCCCCAAAAACCTGTTAGGAGTACGTTTCAGGCAATTTAAAGTTGATTGGTAGTGACTTTTTTTTTGGTCCCTAACATTCATCGAGCTCTGGACTTAGTCATTTTTTTTTCGTTTCGGTAGTGACACCATTGTGTCAAAAAAAAAATGTTCCCCCAAAAACCTGTTAGGAGTACGTTTCAGGCAATTTAAAGTTGATTGGTAGTGACTTTTTTTTGGTCCCTAACATTCATCGAGCTCTGGACTTAGTCTTTTTTTTTTCGTTTCGGTAGTGACACCATTGTGTCAAAAAAAAAAAATGTTCCCCCAAAAACCTGTTAGGAGTACGTTTCAGGCAATTTAAAGTTGATTGGTAGTGACTTTTTTTTTGGTCCCTAACATTCATCGAGCTCTGGACTTAGTCATTTTTTTTTCGTTTCGGTAGTGACACCATTGTGTCAAAAAAAAAATGTTCCCCCAAAAACCTGTTAGGAGTACGTTTCAGGCAATTTAAAGTTGATTGGTAGTGACTTTTTTTTGGTCCCTAACATTCATCGAGCTCTGGACTTAGTCTTTTTTTTTTCGTTTCGGTAGTGACACCATTGTGTCAAAAAAAAAAATGTTCCCCCAAAAACCTGTTAGGAGTACGTTTCAGGCAATTTAAAGTTGATTGGTAGTGACTTTTTTTTTGGTCCATAACATTCATCGAGCTCTGGACTTAGTCATTTTTTTTTCGTTTCGGTAGTGACACCATTGTGTCAAAAAAAAATTGTTCCCCCAAAAACCTGTTAGGAGTAAGTTTCAGCCAATTTAAAGTTGATTGGTAGTGACTTTTTTTTTGGTCCCTAACATTCATCGAGCTCTGGACTTAGTCATTTTTTTTTCGTTTCGTTAGTGACACCATTGTGTAAAAAAAAAAAATGTTCCCCCAAAAACCTGTTAGCAGTACGTTTCAGGCAATTTAAAGTTGATTGGTAGTGACTATTTTTTTTGGTCCCTAACATTCATCGAGCTCTGGACTTCGTACATTTTCTTTTTTCACCATTGGGTCACTACCGAAACGAAAGTTAAATCCGAAAAAATCACTAAGTGTGGAAAAAATCGTCCCCCCAAAAACCTGTTAGGAGTACACTCGGAGCATTGTGCAGTTCAGAAGTGAGTATATCCTAGGATATACTAGCGCTTATTTCTGCCTGTCATCCTCCACCCTTCACATATCATCATTTTGAAGCTTAGGCTACTTAGGCGACTAACCAAGGGGCAACTTGAAGACCTGTTGAGTGTTGTTCAAGTGTGTATTTGCACTTCGTGAAGAAAAAAAAGCTGACATGGCCAACGAGCTCAACTACATATTCTCCCACGCCCAAGTTCCCAAAAATAATCTCCTGGTCACAAGTTGGTGTACAAATTGAATGAACACTGGGGATTTGACTGTGATCGTTGTCCTCTTGCATGTCTAGGACCAGCTGTGTGGGCGAGATCCCACCCTCGTCGATGACCATCCTGACCGAGCTCACCCAGCTCAGCAAGACGACCAACGCCATTCAGCTGAATGAAAATGGTATGTGGCTACAGCACACATACAAAGATGCCCCATGTGAAACCGTTAAGTCACCACTTAATCATTAAGGGGTGACTTAGCAGGATGCATTAAGGTTTAATGCATCCTGCAGCAGCTATATTAATTCATGACCAACTGAAAATAATTGATGCCCAAATTATTTTACACTCCCCCAGGTGCTGATAGCCTCCCACCTGCCCTCCTATGAGCTCAGGCACAACCAGGTGGCCTACACTTGACGGACAGCACTTCAAACTCAGGGTGGAGCGACAGCACCTGACAGTCCATGTCATAGGTATGGTATGAGCTCAATACCCTTGATCTGCTAATGATTTGTGAAATGTTTCAGTTCCAGAACTGCAGGCACTGAGGCAGCATGTGGGCGACCTCAATCACTCTGCTGGGACAGATTTGACAAATTTAAGTAAAGACCTCACCCAAGTAATGCCATCTTTTTAACTTTAACCTGGTTACTAAAAGTTTTATGAGATTACAATTTCATTTGCGATAAACAAATGGTATGTTGTAATGCAAATGAGCTGAAAGTAGTGGCGGTAGTGACACCATTGTGTCAAAAAAAAAATTGTTCACCCAAAAACCTGTTAGGAGTACGTTTCAGGCAATTTAAAGTTGATTGGTAGTGACTTTTTTTTTGGTCCCTAACATTCATCGAGCTCTGGACTTAGTAATTTTTTTTTCGTTTCGGTAGTGACACCATTGTGTCAAAAAAAAATTTGTTCCCCCAAAAACCTGTCAGGAGTACGTTTCAGGCAATTTAAAGTTGATTGGTAGTGACTTTTTTTTTGGTCCCTAACATTCATCGAGCTCTGGACTTAGTCATTTTTTTTTTCGTTTCGTTAGTGACACCATTGTGTAAAAAAAAAAATGGTTCCCCCAAAAACCTGTTAGGAGTACGTTTCAGGCAATTTAAAGTTGATTGGTAGTGACTTTTTTTTTGGTCCCTAACATTCATCGAGCTCTGGACTTAGTTTTTTTTTTTTTCGTTTCGGTAGTGACACCATTGTGTCAAAAAAAAAATTGTTCCCCCAAAAACCTGTTAGGAGTACGTTTCAGGCAATTTAAAGTTGATTGGTAGTGACTTTTTTTTTGGTCCCTAACATTCATCGAGCTCTGGACTTAGTCATTTTTTTTTCGTTTCGGTAGTGACACCATTGTGTCAAAAAAAAAATGTTCCCCCAAAAACCTGTTAGGAGTACGTTTCAGGCAATTTAAAGTTGATTGGTAGTGACTTTTTTTTGGTCCCTAACATTCATCGAGCTCTGGACTTAGTCTTTTTTTTTTCGTTTCGGTAGTGACACCATTGTGTCAAAAAAAAAAATGTTCCCCCAAAAACCTGTTAGGAGTACGTTTCAGGCAATTTAAAGTTGATTGGTAGTGACTTTTTTTTTGGTCCCTAACATTCATCGAGCTCTGGACTTAGTCATTTTTTTTTCGTTTCGGTAGTGACACCATTGTGTCAAAAAAAAAATGTTCCCCCAAAAACCTGTTAGGAGTACGTTTCAGGCAATTTAAAGTTGATTGGTAGTGACTTTTTTTTGGTCCCTAACATTCATCGAGCTCTGGACTTAGTCTTTTTTTTTTCGTTTCGGTAGTGACACCATTGTGTCAAAAAAAAAAATGTTCCCCCAAAAACCTGTTAGGAGTACGTTTCAGGCAATTTAAAGTTGATTGGTAGTGACTTCTTTTTTTGGTCCATAACATTCATCGAGCTCTGGACTTAGTCATTTTTTTTTCGTTTCGGTAGTGACACCATTGTGTCAAAAAAAAATTGTTCCCCCAAAAACCTGTTAGGAGTAAGTTTCAGGCAATTTAAAGTTGATTGGTAGTGACTTTTTTTTTGGTCCCTAACATTCATCGAGCTCTGGACTTAGTCATTTTTTTTTCGTTCCGGTAGTGACACCATTGTGTCAAAAAAAAAATGTTCCCCAAAAAACCTGTTAGGAGTACGTTTCAGGCAATTTAAAGTTGATTGGTAGTGACTTTTTTTTTGGTCCCTAACATTCATCGAGCTCTGGACTTAGTAATTTTTTTTTCGTTTCGGTAGTGACACCATTGTGTCAAAAAAAAAATTGTTCCCCCAAAAACCTGTTAGGAGTACGTTTCAGGCAATTTAAAGTTGATTGGTAGTGACTTTTTTTTTTGGTCCCTAACATTCATCGAGCTCTGGACTTAGTCATTTGTTTTTCGTTTCGGTAGTGACACCATTGTGTCAAAAAAAAAAATGGTTCCCCCAAAAACCTGTTAGGAGTACGTTTCAGGCAATTTAAAGTTGATTGGTAGTGACTTTTTTTTTGGTCCCTAACATTCATCGAGCTCTGGACTTAGTTTTTTTTTTTTTCGTTTCGGTAGTGACACCATTGTGTAAAAAAAAAATTGTTCCCCCAAAAACCTGTTAGGAGTAAGTTTCAGCCAATTTAAAGTTGATTGGTAGTGACTTTTTTTTTGGTCCCTAACATTCATCGAGCTCTGGACTTAGTCATTTTTTTTTCGTTTCGTTAGTGACACCATTGTGTAAAAAAAAAAAATGTTCCCCCAAAAACCTGTTAGCAGTACGTTTCAGGCAATTTAAAGTTGATTGGTAGTGACTATTTTTTTTGGTCCCTAACATTCATCGAGCTCTGGACTTCGTACATTTTCTTTTTTCACCATTGGGTCACTACCGAAACGAAAGTTAAATCCGAAAAAATCACTAAGTGTGGAAAAAATCGTCCCCCCAAAAACCTGTTAGGAGTACACTCGGAGCATTGTGCAGTTCAGAAGTGAGTATATCCTAGGATATACTAGCGCTTATTTCTGCCTGTCATCCTCCACCCTTCACATATCATCATTTTGAAGCTTAGGCTACTTAGGCGACTAACCAAGGGGCAACTTGAAGACCTGTTGAGTGTTGTTCAAGTGTGTATTTGCACTTCGTGAAGAAAAAAAAGCTGACATGGCCAACGAGCTCAACTACATATTCTCCCACGCCCAAGTTCCCAAAAATAATCTCCTGGTCACAAGTTGGTGTACAAATTGAATGAACACTGGGGATTTGACTGTGATCGTTGTCCTCTTGCATGTCTAGGACCAGCTGTGTGGGCGAGATCCCACCCTCGTCGATGACCATCCTGACCGAGCTCACCCAGCTCAGCAAGACGACCAACGCCATTCAGCTGAATGAAAATGGTATGTGGCTACAGCACACATACAAAGATGCCCCATGTGAAACCGTTAAGTCACCACTTAACACATTGACTGCCAGAGTTTATTCCAAATTTACCCCCTTGGCTGCCAGCGATTTGCGTGTTTTTTTGTTTTCTCTATTTTCTGCATTTAAATGCATTTAAGTTTCTCAGGCCATGGTTTTGAACACATACGACGATCGACCAGCAGAGCGCAGCAAAATGACACCCTCGATGACTCGCTGACTCGCCCCCCCCCTCCCTCCAGGCTCAAACAGTCAAAACAACATGAACCGGATGTGATTGTCTTCGACAATCTCTGATCGGCTTGTGATACGATGTGATACACGACGACGATGCCTGATCGTCACCCGGACCAAAGAAAATAAAAGGGGAGCTTTCCCTTTGTATTTTATAGCGTGTCCAAAAAAGGGGTTTTCTCTATTCTGGACGAAAATGACCGGAGAAAAACGATGTGACCCGGAAACAAATTTTTTTTTTTACATCCGGCTTCGGGTGAGTGTGACGTAGGCGGAAAACGAAAGTGATGATGAAAAGTAAACAGACCCGCGCGATCACAGATGAAACCAATGAAAATACCTAATATCGAGATAACTCGATCTAGGCAGTCGAGCGCTGGATTACTATTATCGAGTTAACTCGATCTAGGCAGTCGATGTGTTAATCATTAAGGGGTGACTTAGCAGGATGCATTAAGGTTTAATGCATCCTGCAGCAGCTATATTAATTCATGACCAACTGAAAATAATTGATGCCCAAATTATTTTACACTCCCCCAGGTGCTGATAGCTTCCCACCTGCCCTCCTATGAGCTCAGGCACAACCAGGTGGCCTACACTTGACGGACAGCACTTCAAACTCAGGGTGGAGCGACAGCACCTGACAGTCCATGTCATAGGTATGGTATGAGCTCAATACCCTTGATCTGCTAATGATTTGTGAAATGTTTCAGTTCCAGAACTGCAGGCACTGAGGCAGCATGTGGGCGACCTCAATCACTCTGCTGGGACAGATTTGACAAATTTAAGTAAAGACCTCACCCAAGTAATGCCATCTTTTTAACTTTAACCTGGTTACTAAAAGTTTTATGAGATTACAATTTCATTTGCGATAAACAAATGGTATGTTGTAATGCAAAAGAGCTGAAAATAGTGGCGGTAGTGACACCATTGTGTCAAAAAAAAAATTGTTCCCCCAAAAACCTGTTAGGAGTACGTTTCAGGCAATTTAAAGTTGATTGGTAGTGACTTTTTTTTTGGTCCCTAACATTCATCGAGCTCTGGACTTAGTCATTTTTTTTTCGTTTCGGTAGTGACACCATTGTGTCAAAAAAAAATGTGTTCCCCCAAAAACCTGTTAGGAGTACGTTTCAGGCAATTTAAAGTTGATTGGTAGTGACTTTTTTTTTGGTCCCTAACATTCATCGAGCTCTGGACTTAGTAATTTTTTTTTCGTTTCGGTAGTGACACCATTGTGTCAAAAAAAAAATGGTTCCCCCAAAAACCTGTTAGGAGTACGTTTCAGGCAATTTAAAGTTGATTGGTAGTGACTTTTTTTTTGGTCCCTAACATTCATCGAGCTCTGGACTTAGTTTTTTTTTTTTCGTTTCGGTAGTGACACCATTGTGTCAAAAAAAAAATTGTTCCCCCAAAAACCTGTTAGGAGTACGTTTCAGGCAATTTAAAGTTGATTGGTAGTGATTTTTTTTTTGGTCCCTAACATTCATCGAGCTCTGGACTTAGTCATTTTTTTTTCGTTTCGGTAGTGACACCATTGTGTCAAAAAAAAAATGTTCCCCCAAAAACCTGTTAGGAGTACGTTTCAGGCAATTTAAAGTTGATTGGTAGTGACTTTTTTTTGGTCCCTAACATTCATCGAGCTCTGGACTTAGTCTTTTTTTTTTCGTTTCGGTAGTGACACCATTGTGTCAAAAAAAAAAAATGTTCCCCCAAAAACCTGTTAGGAGTACGTTTCAGGCAATTTAAAGTTGATTGGTAGTGACTTTTTTTTTGGTCCCTAACATTCATCGAGCTCTGGACTTAGTCATTTTTTTTTCGTTTCGGTAGTGACACCATTGTGTCAAAAAAAAAATGTTCCCCCAAAAACCTGTTAGGAGTACGTTTCAGGCAATTTAAAGTTGATTGGTAGTGACTTTTTTTTTGGTCCCTAACATTCATCGAGCTCTGGACTTAGTCATTTTTTTTTTCGTTTCGTTAGTGACACCATTGTGTAAAAAAAAAAATGGTTCCCCCAAAAACCTGTTAGGAGTACGTTTCAGGCAATTTAAAGTTGATTGGTAGTGACTTTTTTTTTGGTCCCTAACATTCATCGAGCTCTGGACTTAGTTTTTTTTTTTTTCGTTTCGGTAGTGACACCATTGTGTCAAAAAAAAAATTGTTCCCCCAAAAACCTGTTAGGAGTACGTTTCAGGCAATTTAAAGTTGATTGGTAGTGACTTTTTTTTTGGTCCCTAACATTCATCGAGCTCTGGACTTAGTCATTTTTTTTTCGTTTCGGTAGTGACACCATTGTGTCAAAAAAAAAATGTTCCCCCAAAAACCTGTTAGGAGTACGTTTCAGGCAATTTAAAGTTGATTGGTAGTGACTTTTTTTTGGTCCCTAACATTCATCGAGCTCTGGACTTAGTCTTTTTTTTTTCGTTTCGGTAGTGACACCATTGTGTCAAAAAAAAAAATGTTCCCCCAAAAACCTGTTAGGAGTACGTTTCAGGCAATTTAAAGTTGATTGGTAGTGACTTTTTTTTTGGTCCCTAACATTCATCGAGCTCTGGACTTAGTCATTTTTTTTTCGTTTCGGTAGTGACACCATTGTGTCAAAAAAAAAATGTTCCCCCAAAAACCTGTTAGGAGTACGTTTCAGGCAATTTAAAGTTGATTGGTAGTGACTTTTTTTTGGTCCCTAACATTCATCGAGCTCTGGACTTAGTCTTTTTTTTTTCGTTTCGGTAGTGACACCATTGTGTCAAAAAAAAAAATGTTCCCCCAAAAACCTGTTAGGAGTACGTTTCAGGCAATTTAAAGTTGATTGGTAGTGACTTTTTTTTTGGTCCATAACATTCATCGAGCTCTGGACTTAGTCATTTTTTTTTCGTTTCGGTAGTGACACCATTGTGTCAAAAAAAAATTGTTCCCCCAAAAACCTGTTAGGAGTAAGTTTCAGGCAATTTAAAGTTGATTGGTAGTGACTTTTTTTTTGGTCCCTAACATTCATCGAGCTCTGGACTTAGTCATTTTTTTTTCGTTTCGGTAGTGACACCATTGTGTCAAAAAAAAAATGTTCCCCAAAAAACCTGTTAGGAGTACGTTTCAGGCAATTTAAAGTTGATTGGTAGTGACTTTTTTTTTGGTCCCTAACATTCATCGAGCTCTGGACTTAGTAATTTTTTTTTCGTTTCGGTAGTGACACCATTGTGTCAAAAAAAAAATTGTTCCCCCAAAAACCTGTTAGGAGTACGTTTCAGGCAATTTAAAGTTGATTGGTAGTGACTTTTTTTTTTGGTCCCTAACATTCATCGAGCTCTGGACTTAGTAATTTTTTTTTCGTTTCGGTAGTGACACCATTGTGTCAAAAAAAAAATGTTCCCCCAAAAACCTGTTAGGAGTACGTTTCAGGCAATTTAAAGTTGATTGGTAGTGACTTTTTTTTTGGTCCCTAACATTCATCGAGCTCTGGACTTATTAATTTTTTTTTCGTTTCGGTAGTGACACCATTGTGTCAAAAAAAAAAAGTTCCCCCAAAAACCTATTAGGAGTACGTTTCAGGCAATTTAAAGTTGATTGGTAGTGACTTTTTTTTTGGTCCATAACATTCATCGAGCTCTGGACTTAGTATTTTTTTTTTCGTTTCGGTAGTGACACCATTGTGTCAAAAAAAAAAATGTTCCCCCAAAAACCTGTTAGGAGTACGTTTCAGGCAATTTAAAGTTGATTGGTAGTGACTTTTTTTTTGGTCCATAACATTCATCGAGCTCTGGACTTAGTCATTTTTTTTTCGTTTCGGTAGTGACACCATTGTGTCAAAAAAAAATTGTTCCCCCAAAAACCTGTTAGGAGTAAGTTTCAGGCAATTTAAAGTTGATTGGTAGTGACTTTTTTTTTGGTCCCTAACATTCATCGAGCTCTGGACTTAGTCATTTTTTTTTCGTTTCGGTAGTGACACCATTGTGTCAAAAAAAAAATGTTCCCCAAAAAACCTGTTAGGAGTACGTTTCAGGCAATTTAAAGTTGATTGGTAGTGACTTTTTTTTTGGTCCCTAACATTCATCGAGCTCTGGACTTAGTAATTTTTTTTTCGTTTCGGTAGTGACACCATTGTGTCAAAAAAAAAATTGTTCCCCCAAAAACCTGTTAGGAGTACGTTTCAGGCAATTTAAAGTTGATTGGTAGTGACTTTTTTTTTTGGTCCCTAACATTCATCGAGCTCTGGACTTAGTAATTTTTTTTTCGTTTCGGTAGTGACACCATTGTGTCAAAAAAAAAATGTTCCCCCAAAAACCTGTTAGGAGTACGTTTCAGGCAATTTAAAGTTGATTGGTAGTGACTTTTTTTTTGGTCCCTAACATTCATCGAGCTCTGGACTTATTAATTTTTTTTTCGTTTCGGTAGTGACACCATTGTGTCAAAAAAAAAAAGTTCCCCCAAAAACCTATTAGGAGTACGTTTCAGGCAATTTAAAGTTGATTGGTAGTGACTTTTTTTTTGGTCCATAACATTCATCGAGCTCTGGACTTAGTATTTTTTTTTTCGTTTCGGTAGTGACACCATTGTGTCAAAAAAAAAATTGTTCCCCCAAAAACCTGTTAGGAGTACGTTTCAGGCAATTTAAAGTTGATTGGTAGTGACTATTTTTTTTGGTCCCTAACATTCATCGAGCTCTGGACTTAGTAATTTTTTTTTCGTTTCGGTAGTGACACCATTGTGTCAAAAAAAAAATGTTCCCCCAAAAACCTGTTAGGAGTACGTTTCAGGCAATTTAAAGTTGATTGGTAGTGACTTTTTTTTTGGTCCCTAACATTCATCGAGCTCTGGACTTAGTAATTTTTTTTTCGTTTCGGTAGTGACACCATTGTGTCACTACCAAAACGAAGTTAAATCCGAAAAAATCAATAAGTGTGGAGGCCAAAAAAAAAAATTGTTCCCCCAAAAACCTGTTAGCAGTACGTTTCAGGCAATTTAAAGTTTATTGGTAGTGACTTTTTTTTTGGTCCCTAACATTCATCGAGCTCTGGACTTAGTAATTTTTTTTTCGTTTCGGTAGTGACACCATTGTGTCAAAAAAAAATTGTTCCCCCAAAAACCTATTAGGAGTACGTTTCAGGCAATTTAAAGTTGATTGGTAGTGACATTTTTTTGGGTCCCTAACATTCATCGAGCTCTGGACTTATTAATTTTTTTTTCGTTTCGGTAGTGACACCATTGTGTCAAAAAAAAAATTGTTCCCCCAAAAACCTGTTAGGAGTACGTTTCAGGCAATTTAAAGTTGATTGGTAGTGACTTTTTTTTTGGTCCCTAACATTCATCGAGCTCTGGACTTAGTAATTTTTTTTTCGTTTCGGTAGTGACACCATTGTGTCACTACCGAAACGAAGTTAAATCCGAAAAAATCAATAAGTGTGGAGGCCAAAAAAAAAAATTGTTCCCCCAAAAACCTGTTAGCAGTACGTTTCAGGCAATTTAAAGTTTATTGGTAGTGACTTTTTTTTTGGTCCCTAACATTCATCGAGCTCTGGACTTAGTAATTTTTTTTTCGTTTCGGTAGTGACACCATTGTGTCAAAAAAAAATTGTTCCCCCAAAAACCTATTAGGAGTACGTTTCAGGCAATTTAAAGTTGATTGGTAGTGACATTTTTTTGGGTCCCTAACATTCATCGAGCTCTGGACTTAGTAATTCTTTTTTTCGTTTCGGTAGTGACACCATTGTGTCAAAAAAAAAAAATCCCCCAAAAACCTGTTAGGAGTACGTTTCAGGCAATTTAAAGTTGATTGGTAGTGACTTTTTTTTTGGTCCCTAACATTCATCGAGCTCTGGACTTAGTACATTTTCTTTTTTCACCATTGGGTCACTACCGAAACGAAAGTTAAATCCGAAAAAATCACCAAGTGTGGAGGCCAAAATCGTCCCCCCAAAAACCTGTTAGGAGTACGTTTCAGGCAATTTAGAGTTGATTGGTAGTGTTTTGTAGTGACATTTTTTTTGGTCCCTAAAATTCATCGAGCTCTGGACTTAGTACATTTTCTTTTTTCACCATTGGGTCACTACCGAAACGGAAGTTTGTCCCTACCGAAACTAAAGTTAAATCCGAAAAAATCAGTAATTGTGGAAAAAATCGTCCCCCCAAAAACCTGTTAGGAGTACACTCGGAGCATTGTGCAGTTCAGAAGTGAGTATATCCTAGGATATACTAGCGCTTTTTCTGCCCGTCATCCTCCATCCTCCATCCTCCACCTCCACATGTGAAGACATATCATCATTTTGAAGCTTAGGCTACTTAGGCGACTAACCAAGGGGCAACTTGAAGACCTGTTGAGTGTTGTTCAAGTGTGTAGTTGCACTTCGTGAAGAAAAAAAAGCTGACATGGCCAACGAGCTCAACTACATATTCTCCCACGCCCAAGTTCCCAAAAATAATCTCCTGGTCACAAGTTGGTGTACAAATTGAATGAACACTGGGGATTTCACGTTGTCCTCTTGCGTGTCTAGGACCAGCTGTGTGGGCGAGATCCCACCCTCGTCGATGACCATCCTGACCGAGCTCACCCAGCTCAGCAAGACAACCAACGCCATTCAGCTGAATGAAAATGGTATGTGGCTACAGCACACATACAAAGATGCCCCATGTGAAACCGTTAAGTCACCACTTAATCATTAAGGGGTGACTTAGCAGGATGCATTAAGGTTTAATGCATCCTGCAGCAGCTATATTAATTCATGACCAACTGAAAATAATTGATGCCCAAATTATTTTACACTCCCCCAGGTGCTGATAGCCTCCCACTGGTTGTGCCTCCTATGAGCTCAGGCACAACCAGGTGGCCTACACTTGACGGACAGCACTTCAAACTCAGGGTGGAGCGACAGCATGTGACAGTCCATGTCATAGGTATGGTATGAGCTCAATACCCTTGATCTGCTAATGATTTGTGAAATGTTTCAGTTCCAGAACTGCAGGCACTGAGGCAGCATGTGGGCGACCTCAATCACTCTGCTGGGACAGATTTGACAAATTTAAGTAAAGACCTCACCCAAGTAATGCCATCTTTTTAACTTTAACCTGGTTACTAAAAGTTTTATGAGATTACAATTTCATTTGCGATAAACAAATGGTATGTTGTAATGCAAATGAGCTGAAAGTAGTGGCGGTAGTGACACCATTGTGTCAAAAAAAAATTTTTTCACCCAAAAACCTGTTAGGAGTACGTTTCAGGCAATTTAAAGTTGATTGGTAGTGACTTTTTTTTTGGTCCCTAACATTCATCGAGCTCTGGACTTAGTAAATTTTTTTTCGTTTCGGTAGTGACACCATTGTGTCAAAAAAAAATTTGTTCCCCCAAAAACCTGTCAGGAGTACGTTTCAGGCAATTTAAAGTTGATTGGTAGTGACTTTTTTTTTGGTCCCTAACATTCATCGAGCTCTGGACTTAGTCATTTTTTTTTTCGTTTCGTTAGTGACACCATTGTGTAAAAAAAAAAAAATGGTTCCCCCAAAAACCTGTTAGGAGTACGTTTCAGGCAATTTAAAGTTGATTGGTAGTGACTTTTTTTTTGGTCCCTAACATTCATCGAGCTCTGGACTTAGTTTTTTTTTTTTTCGTTTCGGTAGTGACACCATTGTGTCAAAAAAAAAATTGTTCCCCCAAAAACCTGTTAGGAGTACGTTTCAGGCAATTTAAAGTTGATTGGTAGTGACTTTTTTTTTGGTCCCTAACATTCATCGAGCTCTGGACTTAGTCATTTTTTTTTCGTTTCGGTAGTGACACCATTGTGTCAAAAAAAAAAATGTTCCCCCAAAAACCTGTTAGGAGTACGTTTCAGGCAATTTAAAGTTGATTGGTAGTGACTTTTTTTTTGGTCCCTAACATTCATCGAGCTCTGGACTTAGTAATTTTTTTTTCGTTTCGGTAGTGACACCATTGTGTCAAAAAAAAAATTGTTCCCCCAAAAACCTGTTAGGAGTACGTTTCAGGCAATTTAAAGTTGATTGGTAGTGACTTTTTTTTTTGGTCCCTAACATTCATCGAGCTCTGGACTTAGTAATTTTTTTTTTCGTTTCGGTAGTGACACCATTGTGTCAAAAAAAAAATGTTCCCCCAAAAACCTGTTAGGAGTACGTTTCAGGCAATTTAAAGTTGATTGGTAGTGACTTTTTTTTTGGTCCCTAACATTCATCGAGCTCTGGACTTATTAATTTTTTTTTCGTTTCGGTAGTGACACCATTGTGTCAAAAAAAAAATTGTTCCCCCAAAAACCTGTTAGGAGTACGTTTCAGGCAATTTAAAGTTGATTGGTAGTGACTTTTTTTTTGGTCCCTAACATTCATCGAGCTCTGGACTTAGTAATTTTTTTTTCGTTTCGGTAGTGACACCATTGTGTCAAAAAAAAATTGTTCCCCCAAAAACCTATTAGGAGTACGTTTCAGGCAATTTAAAGTTGATTGGTAGTGACATTTTTTTGGGTCCCTAACATTCATCGAGCTCTGGACTTAGTAATTTTTTTTTTCGTTTCGGTAGTGACACCATTGTGTCAAAAAAAAAAAATCCCCCAAAAACCTGTTAGGAGTACGTTTCAGGCAATTTAAAGTTGATTGGTAGTGACTTTTTTTTTGGTCCCTAACATTCATCGAGCTCTGGACTTAGTACATTTTCTTTTTCACCATTGGGTCACTACCGAAACGAAAGTTAAATCCGAAAAAATCACCAAGTGTGGAGGCCAAAATCGTCCCCCCAAAAACCTGTTAGGAGTACGTTTCAGGCAATTTAGAGTTGATTGGTAGTGTTTTGTAGTGACATTTTTTTTGGTCCCTAAAATTCATCGAGCTCTGGACTTAGTACATTTTCTTTTTTCACCATTGGGTCACTACCGAAACGGAAGTTTGTCCCTACCGAAACTAAAGTTAAATCCGAAAAAATCAGTAATTGTGGAAAAAATCGTCCCCCCAAAAACCTGTTAGGAGTACACTCGGAGCATTGTGCAGTTCAGAAGTGAGTATATCCTAGGATATACTAGCGCTTTTTCTGCCCGTCATCCTCCATCCTCCATCCTCCACCTCCACATGTGAAGACATATCATCATTTTGAAGCTTAGGCTACTTAGGCGACTAACCAAGGGGCAACTTGAAGACCTGTTGAGTGTTGTTCAAGTGTGTAGTTGCACTTCGTGAAGAAAAAAAAGCTGACATGGCCAACGAGCTCAACTACATATTCTCCCACGCCCAAGTTCCCAAAAATAATCTCCTGGTCACAAGTTGGTGTACAAATTGAATGAACACTGGGGATTTCACGTTGTCCTCTTGCGTGTCTAGGACCAGCTGTGTGGGCGAGATCCCACCCTCGTCGATGACCATCCTGACCGAGCTCACCCAGCTCAGCAAGACAACCAACGCCATTCAGCTGAATGAAAATGGTATGTGGCTACAGCACACATACAAAGATGCCCCATGTGAAACCGTTAAGTCACCACTTAATCATTAAGGGGTGACTTAGCAGGATGCATTAAGGTTTAATGCATCCTGCAGCAGCTATATTAATTCATGACCAACTGAAAATAATTGATGCCCAAATTATTTTACACTCCCCCAGGTGCTGATAGCCTCCCACTGGTTGTGCCTCCTATGAGCTCAGGCACAACCAGGTGGCCTACACTTGACGGACAGCACTTCAAACTCAGGGTGGAGCGACAGCACGTGACAGTCCATGTCATAGGTATGGTATGAGCTCAATACCCTTGATCTGCTAATGATTTGTGAAATGTTTCAGTTCCAGAACTGCAGGCACTGAGGCAGCATGTGGGCGACCTCAATCACTCTGCTGGGACAGATTTGACAAATTTAAGTAAAGACCTCACCCAAGTAATGCCATCTTTTTAACTTTAACCTGGTTACTAAAAGTTTTATGAGATTACAATTTCATTTGCGATAAACAAATGGTATGTTGTAATGCAAATGAGCTGAAAGTAGTGGCGGTAGTGACACCATTGTGTCAAAAAAAAAATTGTTCACCCAAAAACCTGTTAGGAGTACGTTTCAGGCAATTTAAAGTTGATTGGTAGTGACTTTTTTTTTGGTCCCTAACATTCATCGAGCTCTGGACTTAGTAATTTTTTTTTCGTTTCGGTAGTGACACCATTGTGTCAAAAAAAAAATTGTTCCCCCAAAAACCTGTCAGGAGTACGTTTCAGGCAATTTAAAGTTTATTGGTAGTGACTTTTTTTTTGGTCCCTAACATTCATCGAGCTCTGGACTTAGTATTTTTTTTTTCGTTTCGGTAGTGACACCATTGTGTCAAAAAAAAATTGTTCCCCCAAAAACCTGTTAGGAGTACGTTTCAGGCAATTTAGAGTTGATTGGTAGTACTTTGTAGTGACATTTTTTTTGGTCCCTAACATTCATCGAGCTCTGGACTTAGTACATTTTCTTTTTTCACCATTGGGTCACTACCGAAACGAAAGTTTGTCCCTACCGAAACGAAAGTTAATAAGTAGAAAAAAAACAGAAGTCTCGCTAGACGAGATTGAAATCTCGTCTAGCGAGACTTCTGTTTTTTGTTGTTGTTTTTTTGCACAGTGTTCTGTCACTATGAACGTCAGATCTCTCACAAAAAAAAAAAAAACTCTTAAAATATTTGATCTAACCTAAGGCCTATCCGCGCACCTTTTTAAGCTGTGGCGGACCAGGGGTGGAGTTATGACATTTTTCTACTGTACCATTCATCCTAAGATATCATAACATCATAGAAAAGGTAATAAAGCTTTGGTCCAAAATTCTCCTTTAAGTAAAAAATAATAAAATAAATAGTACTTTATCCACCACTGTCGGCAAGGGTCCATTTGGTTACATTTGCGAAAAAAAGAACACCTAAAAAAACACAAAACGAAGGCACAGGAATGGAGCTCCTGGTTTACTGGGATGGGGTTCAATTCCCCACTGTGCCCTGCTCATTGTGTTGGCATTTATATTTGAACTCTCACATTGAATAGTTTCATGTATTATACTGGCATCAACCTTTAGTATGTATCACAATGTAGAGCTTTAACTTTTTAACTTACCTAAAAAAAAGGTATCTTTAAAGATTACTTCAATGTGAATGTATATGAAGACACTGTATCCAGATGTATACTTCTCAGCTCTGTGCGTAATGGGTTATTTGAAAGGTGTTAAATAATCATTTTTGGTTAAATCACAACCCCCTTTTTAAGTTGAAGTTCTATATTCTGGCTTTCTGATCTAATCAGTGCTATGGTCTTGTAGGGAATCGACGGACTGTGCCAACTGCAGTGGCCGAGCCTTGAACCTGTAACCTACGGCTCACCAGGTAGTCACACTAACCATTCACGTACAGCTCTAATTAGATCTGTGGTTCTAAAACATTTTGTTGTCAAGGACCCCCCAAATTGACATGTATTTGGCAGTGGACCTCAATGTGAAAAGATGCAGTGTCAGGGCCCCCCATGAAAAAGATTTATGTCTAAAACTTTAAAAGAATATATATATTTATTTTCACACAATGTCAGGGTCAAGAATGGAACCACGAATCAACCCCCACTTCTTAAGTTAAAGCTCTATATTCTGATCTAATCATTGCTATGGTCTTGTAGGGAATTGAAGGACTGTGCCAACTGCAGTGGCCGAGCCTTGAACCTGTTACCTTCGGCTCACCAGGCAGTCACACTAACCATTCAGCTACAGCTCTACTTAGATCTGTGGTTCTAAAACATTTTGTTGTCAAGGGCCCCCCAAATTAACATGTATTTGGCAGTGGACCTCAATGTGAAAAGATGTAGTGTCAGGGCCCCCCATGAAAAAGATTTATATTTAGAACTTAAAAATATATATATTTATTCCAAATGTGTTTATTTTCACACAATGTCAGGGTTAAGAATCGAACTCCTAACCTTTTGTTTCTTAAGCAGGCTCTTTATCCAGTGGGCCACTGTGCCATGCTAAAGAGTGAAGGCCAATTAGATAATGACAGAAAAGCCAAAGGCTTGTTTCCATTGGGGTTCATTAAACATTCAGAAGCAACAGCACAACAAACCATAGACAAAAATAATATGCTGTAAAGATCTTCTTTTTTTGTTTGTTTGTATTGTTGTGTGTTGTTCCACAAAGAGGAATGAAGACCTTCCATAGCAAGCCAGCTGATGGCTCAGTGTGTTAGCTCAATGGGTTGAGATGCAGTATACATGATCCAGAGGCCATGAGTTCAAATCCCACTGAGGTCTTTCCTGTGATGCTTTCCTTTGCAGACTGGCTTCCAGAAGATCAAGTTAAAACCACCAGGAACCCTGTAACTCTCAGCCAACAGCATAGCTCAACTGGTAGAGCGTCTGTCCAATAACATGACTTGACTTGACTTTAGTGGGTTCGATTCCCACTCGAGTCAAGTGTCCCCGGTAACTTGGGACAACCGATAAATTGACTGATATCCTTTGTGATGCTTCCTTTGCAGACTAACTTCTAGAAAAACAAGTCAAAAGCACCAGGAAACCTGTATCTCAACCAACAGCATAGCTCAACTGGTAGAGCGTCTGTCCAATAACATGACTTGACTTGACTTGAGTGGGAATCGAACCCACTAAAGTCAAGTCAAGTCATGTTATTGGACAGAGACTTGACTTGAGTGGGAATCTAACCCACTCAAGTCAAGTCATGTTATTGGACAGACGCTCTACCAGTTGAGCTATGCTGTTGGTTGAGAGTTACAGGTTTCCTGGTGCTTTTGACTTGTTTTTCTAGAAGTTAGTCTGCAAAGGAAGCATCACAAAGGATATCAGTCAAGTCATGTTATTGGACAGAGACTTGACTCGAGTGGGAATCAAACCCACTCAAGTCAAGTCAAGTCATGTTATTGGACAGACGCTCTACCAGTTGAGCTATGCTGTTGGTTGAGAGTTACAGGTTTCCTGGTGCTTTTGACTTGTTTTTCTAGAAGTTAGTCTGCAAAGGAAGCATCACAAAGGATATCAGTCAATTTATCGGTTGTCCCAAGTTACCGGGGACACTTGACTCGAGTGGGAATCGAACCCACTAAAGTCAAGTCAAGTCATGTTATTGGACAGACGCTCTACCAGTTGAGCTATGCTGTTGGCTGAGAGTTACAGGTTTCCTGGTGGTTTTAACTTGATCTTCTGGAAGCCAGTCTGCAAAGGAAAGCATCACAGGAAAGACCTCAGTGGGATTTGAACTCATGGCCTCTGGATCATGTATACTGCGTCTCAACCCATTGAGCTAACAGATGGCAGACAAGTACAGCCTTCCTGGTAGTTTTCAGTTTATCTTCTGGAAGCCAGTCTGCAAAGGAAAGAATCATAGGAAAGACATCAATGGGATTTGAACTCATGGCCTCTGGATCATGAATACTGCGTCTCAACCCATTGAGCTAACAGATGGCTGACAAGTACAGCCTTCCTGGTAGTTTTCAGTTGATCTTCTGGAAGCCAGTCTGCAAAGGAAAGAATCATAGGAAAGACATGGATGGGATTTGAACTCATGGCCTCTGGATCATGAATACTGCGTCTCAACCCATTGAGCTAACAGATGGCTGACAAGTACAGCCTTCCTTGTGCTTTGACTTGAACAACAAACAAGACAAATAACTTAAAAAAAAATTGTTACAGCATAAATATAAATCTTTTTCATGGGGGGCCCTGACACTACATCTTTTCACATTGGGGTCCACTGCCCAAATACATGTCAATTTGGGGGGTTGACAACAAAACGTTTCAGAACCGCAGATTCCAAGGAAACAGCTGTAGGTGAATGGATAGAGTCACTGACTAGTGAGCCGCAGGTAACAGGTTCAAGCCTCAGCTACAGCAGCAAGTCAGGATGTCAAATCAAATAGGTATTATTAGGAGTGAAATGGTTGTGTTTCTTCACCCCAACTGCACATGACATCAGTTTACATGTACGTTATTTTCAGTGATGAAGACAAACCGCACAGACGTTCACTGTACTTTAGTACATTTTGTAAACTTATGACTCTGAGTAGAGTATAGCCTGACTTAAACAAACAAATAACAACTTAGTATAGTCAGATTATTTTTTACACAACTTACATTTTGTAATCAAACTACCGAAACGAAAGTTGGTCACCACCGAAACGAAAGTTAAATCCGAAATAATCACTAAGTGTGGAGGCCAAAATCGTCCCCCCAAAAACCTGGCAATTTAGAGTTGATTGGTAGTACTTTGTAGTGACTTTTTTGGTCCCTAACACCACAAATGGTTTACATACTCTTTAATGTCTTACGCATCATTTGCTTAACATGAATGATAATTCTAGTAATTGTTAGGTGTCTGCATTCATGAAAGCCAGGTAGTTTGCAACAGGTAAGGAGAAAGTCCACATTAACAGACAGTCATAAATGATGAACTGTCTTCACTTTACTGTAGGGCACATAATAACATGTACAAAGGATTTATAGATATTTTAGGAATGTTTTACAAAGCATGTTAAACATGATCAAACACATTAACAGACAGTTGTAAATGATGAACTGTCTTCACTTTACTATAGGGCACATAATAACATGTACTAAGGATTTATAGATACTTTAGGAATGTTTAACAAAGCATATGTTAAACATGAACAAGCTACCAATAGCTTGTATATATTATGTAACATCAGTTACAAATTATTTAATAATCATTTACAGATGTATTATACATGGCTTATTCATGAATAGTTACTAATACCTTTATAGATGATTTGTAACCGTAGTTATAAAGGTTTTAGTAATCATTTACAAATGTCAATAAACAGGTTGTTAATGATTTGTTAATAGTCTACAAACTACTTATAAACGTTTATAGATGCTTTATAACGGGTCATTATTGTGAAGTGCTACCAAAAATAAATTTACTAAGTGGTAACACTTAGTGATTTTTTTTTTGGATTTAACTTTCGTTTCGGTAGTGACCCAATGTTGAAAAAATAAATTTACTAAGTGGTTACACTTAGTGTTTTTTTCGGATTTAACTTTCGTTTTGGTAGTGACCCAATGTTGAAAAAATAAATTTACTAAGTGGTTACACTTAGTGTTTTTTCGGTTTAACTTTCGTTTCGGTAGTGACCCAATGGTGAAAAAATAAATGTACTAAGTGGTTACACTTAGTTTTTTTTTCGGATTTAACTTTCGTTTCGGTAGTGACAAACTTTTCGTTTCGGTAGTGACCCAATGGTGAAAAAATACATTTACTAAGTGGTTACACTTAGTGTTTTTTTCGGATTTAACTTTCGTTTCGGTAGTGACAAACTTTCGTTTCGGTAGTGACCCAATGGTGAAAAAATAAATTTACTAAGTGGTTACACTTAGTGTTTTTTTCGGTTTAACTTTCGTTTCGGTAGTGACAAAGTTTAATCCGAAAAAATCACTAAGTGTGGAGTCCAAAATCGTCCCCCAAAAACCTGTTAGGAGTACGTTTCAGGCAATTTATAGTTGATGGGTAGTATTTTTTAGTGACACTTTTTTTGGTCCGTAACATTGAAATGTATTTTTTCACCATTGGGTCACTACCGAAACTCTGGACATGACTAATCCCTGGAACTGGTAGTTCCAGGAACGTCAGGTACGCCGTTCCTGGTAGTACCTGATGGTAGTTTGATACGGTAGTTTGTTATGGCAGTTTGATACAGTAGTTTCATAAGGAACGTAACAGACTACAGCAACCTGCAATCAGCAAACACCGCAGGGAATTGAACCCCATCCTAGTAAACCAGGAGTTCCATACCAGCGTCTTGAGTTATACATTAAAAAAAGTCTGCCATTTTAAAATAAATCTCAAAGGGATATCAAATACTGCTATCAGATGGGGGTCCGTGGTCAAATACATATTAATATTAATTTGGGGGTCTTTGATATGAAAATGTTTGAGAACCACTGGTTTAAATAACATTTAGAAAGGAAGCCCAAATAAGCAACTACAGTTTAGAAACAAGCCCAGAAAACGACAACCACCACTATTTATGAGCCACTTTGCAAACAAACAAGCCCAAAGTCACTTATAATAAGCAGACATGGCAACACTGATCACAGGTTTTATCAAACCCGGAAGTTATGCAGGAATGCCTACTGAGTGTCAAAAAAATACTTTCTGGCCTTGACAGCCCATGCATCCAAACAGAAAAGTCATATCTGATTGCATTACACAACATTAAACAATGTTAAACTCACTTTGCATGTCGCTTTGCCACTCCATGTGCCATTCACTTTAAGCATGCGCATACCCTCTATTCCCCGATTGCAAATGAGCCTCCTTTGAAAACAAAGGCGACTTGCCGTGGTTGGCTACAACAGAATAGGGTGAGGGGCTGCTAATGTTGTTATGTTGATTTTTTGCTTTTTTCCCCTGGCGGATGTTGCCCCTACACAGGGGCAAGCAGGGTTTACAGACCGGGCCACGGCCTTGTTGGCCCCAACATACCTCAAAATTGTACTTAAGTACAGTTCTGTGAGTCTGCATGTATGTGTTAGGGGCAGATGAATAATTTTCATAAAACTGCAATAGTTAAAATCTATCTCCTCCTGGGATTTTTGAGTACTTTGCACAAAACTCTTTACACATGAACTTCGCGATGCGACGCGTTGTGAGCTTGTAGATCTGCTATTTTCAAATATTTTGTACTTTTACTTTTGGTACTTTAAGTACATTTTGATGCCAATACTTTTGTACTTTTACTCAAGTACATTTTGAATTCTGGACTTTTACTTGTAACGGAGTATTTTTATATTGCAGTACTGTTACTTTTACTTAAGTAAACAATTTGAGTACTTTTTCCACCACTGCGCTGCACACATTTACGAACACACATGCAAAAACGTGTAAATATAATCACAACGCATTATGTTTTCTCACTTTTACACTGATTACACTGCCTGCCAGCCAGCCAGCCAGACAGACAGACAGACAAACAGACAGACAGACAGACAAACAGACAGACGCTCTACCTCCTGAGCCACTGCCGCCCCCATGTATATTTGTCAATAACACCATCAATCAATCAAAGATCATTTGTATACTTACCAGAGCTGAATCCCACTCCCCATCTGAAGAGTCCATTAAAGAACACAGTGTGTCAATCTGTGTGATGTTCCACATGCTGATGTCATCAGTAGTGGCGTTGCGTGACGCAGGCCCCAGCTCCTGGACTTTCTATTCTGGGATGAACGACTCACTGACATAGGCCTGACGTTGTGGATAGAGACATATTAGTGGATAGAGACATATTAGTGATAGAGACATATTAGACGGGACACCTGCAACTGGAATCACTTTATTTGCGATACCTGTTCATTCATGCAATACGTTTACAAGACTTTTATCTTGGTGGTAATGTGGTCAGACAATATTAAATATTATGGTAAAAGGACAACAGCCTCACATGCAAGAATACAATGCAAAATACATTGGAAACAGACTTTCCAAATGTCTTCATGAAGTTATCATTTAATTGGATGAAATAAGCCAGGCGCACAAGAAAATACCAATTGTTGACCACTTAAGCCTTATTATATATTCTGTAGTGCTATTTTCAAAAATATCTAGCAGATCTTTAAAGGTAGGGTAAATGATGTTTTTTTTTGTTTTGTTAAAACGTCATACTATATTCTGATAGTAATAATTGCTACAGAGCATTTGTTTGGTCACAGGGGTCTCTCCAGCTCTTTAGTAAACAGAATTATGTACATTTTCAGGTAGGTGACAACATTTAAGCCAATCAGGAGAGAGTACTGAAAATGCATTTTCTGTTTAATAAAGAGCTGGAGAGACATAGAGACTCATTTTACTGAACAAACACTCTATAGCAATGATTACTATCAGAATATAGAGCTATTTCACACTTATTTTAACAAAAGTAAATCACTTACCCTACCTTTAAGTTTTGCCTGTAATGACATGCCCAAAATAGGCACGCCAGGTTGAAAGTGGTTAATTGAACTCAGACAATCTAAAACATGGACCTTTACTGGTCCATTTGGGGGGATGTTGCTTCATATTCAGTGACCCACCTCTTGCAGCTTGGTGAGAACAATGCTGGCGTACTCCTCTTGGTCCACTTTGTCCAAGATGGCGGCCAGGTTGTGTTTCACAGTCGTCGCGCTGAGGCAAGAGTTGAACTGTGTCTCGTCGTCGTAGTCGAAGGGGAAGGTCTCGTCGCCGATCGTCACCTGTGTGATTTGTCCCACCGTGCATTCAGTCGCTGTGACAGAGCAGAAGAGGCAGGGAAGGACAGCTTGTTACACACATTGTGGGTGTTGTTAACCACCTGCCCAAGGCCTTTGGCTTAACCCATTAAGGCCTGAGGTTCCGATTCTACAAAACGTCTTCTAAATCCTAACAGTTTTATGAAAAACGTATGTTACTATGTCAGTGGTTCTCAAACCTTTTCATGTCAAGGACCCCCAAAATTATATGTATTTGGCTGCCGACCCCCATCTGAAAATGTTTTGTTCCAGGGACCCCCAGATGCAAAGATTTGAGTAAAAAAAATATGCTTTAAAAATATGTATATTCAAAGATTTGCTAAAATGTTCACGATTTTTCAAAAATAGCTCATAGCTTTTATATCTGCTATTTTTGAATATCCAAAGTATAAAAGAATGGTTTAAGTGGTTTACACAGACACGCAATTCCTGCGTTTAATGGGATGAGTGGTTTTATACAAAAAGAAAATTACGAAAATAGCAGATCTACAAGCTCATACAGGTCGTGTGACCTTGCAGATCTGCTATTTTTGCTATTTAACGTTTCTTGAAATTATTTTACAAATGTCTCCCCTATGATGACAAGCCCAAAACAGGGACGGCAGGTTTAAAGTGGTTACAGTATGTTAGGTCACCAAAGGAAACAAATGCACCAAGACAGTGGTTCGCAAAGTGGGGTCCAGGGACCAGGGACCCCACGGAAACGCCCTAAGGGTTTCCCCAACAGTGGGTCAGGAGCGGACGCATTTTCATGGGGCGCGAGTAAATATATATATTTTTCATTTCCTACATGAATAAAAAAATATATATTTCAAAAGATTGTGAAAAGAAAGAAAAATCATACATTAAAAGAAAAATCTAACATCTTTCAAAGGAATGTCATAAATAAAAGAAAACAATTTAAGAAATTCCATAAATGTATAATACTTTTAAGAAGTAGTGAACATAGCGTATCTACATCTACAAGTGCACAACGTTGTGCGTTTGTAAATAAGCTATGTTCCCAGGGAGACATCACATTTATCCTTTTGGTCTCGAGCCAAAACGTTTGGGAACCACTGACTCCACTGAGAGATGACAGCAGGACATGGTTTTGTCCTGCTGTTCCTAATGGAATGCCTGATGGCTTTCTTCATTCTCCTCTTCTTCCACCTCTTCACTCCATCCCGCCTAAGGACTTTAAGGAATGCCTTCAGGAACTGTCACTTAGTTTTCTGCTAGGGCAAAATGAAAACGCCAATCTCAATAAAAGTGATGGACAAACAGACAGACATGACCAAATGCACGAAGCAACAGAAAAGTGGAAATTATGTTAAAGGGATAGTTCACCCCGAAAATGACATTTTTTTCCTATCGATTAGTCACCCCATGGAGACTTGAATTCATAGGAGTGGCATTTGATGACCGGCAGCGGTTCCGGTAGGAGACACAAAGAGTCTCTTTTGTGTCTCCTACCGGAACCGCTGGTCATCAAATTATTGGCTTAGGAATGCGTCTCCATGGGTTGACTAATCGATAGAAATAAAGTATTTTTTTGGGTGAACTATCCCTTTAACAGAGCCAAGGCAATCTATTACTCACTTTATCAAACTTATCGTAGAAGGTCGATGATAAGTACAGTGGCAGAATACCCAGGTTGTTCAAAGTGTCTTTATTCCATGTTGCAGGATCTCTGGGTGCACAAAAACATTTAATACGGTATTTCAGTTGTCATTGAAAAACAAAAAACATCATCAACGTTCAGATTGTCGGAGGTTACTTTTCAGCAAATGGGGAAAATAACCTGTTGTCCATTGGATCCCATGTAGTTGTTTGTCGTATGCTCTTGTTGATACTTTTCACTTATTCAATATTTTTAAATCCCACAGGCAGACTGGTGACCCTATTTTGGGCATTTTATTATCAGTGGTGTAAATTAACTAAGTGCATGTACTCAAGTACTGTACATAAGTACAATTCTGAGGTATTTTTTACTTTACTGGAGTATTTCCAATTTTATATTTACTTTTACTTCTACTCCACTACATCTCAGAGGCAAATATAAATAATAAATCATTATTATTTGAAAACTTTAGCCACAAGTTACTTTGTAGATTTTGATTATTATTACAAAACCACTTCAGCCCTATATACATTTCGCCTATTTGAAAATAGCTGATCAACAAGTTCACAATGCGTCGCGATGCAACGCATTGTGAGCTTGTAGATCTGCTATTTTCAAAATATTTTTGTGCATTTTATAGACTTGAAAAACATTCTGCATAATGAGTACTTGAACTACTTTTGGTACTTTAAGTATATTTTGATGCCAATACTTTTGTACTTTTACTCAAGTCAATTATGATTACCGGACTTTTACTTGTAACAGAGTGTTTCTACATTGCTGTATTGATACTTTTATTTATTGTAAGTAAAAAGTTTGAATACTTTTTCCACCACTGCTAATAACTGAACTGTGCTTGTCGTTGCTTACCCGTATGTCGTTGTCCCTGACAACAGGAGGGTTTCCATGGCAGCCGCTCGATTTGTGTTGATATTTGGGCAGTTCTTTAGATTCTCCAGGATGGATGAGTGAGAATTCGTAATATAAGCCGCACCAATCTTACAGCACATGTTACCCAAAACTGATGTTATCCTCTGTCAAGGTTGTGGTTGTTATACCCTAAGACAGAAAAAAAGGGGAAAAAAATATGAATAAACTTAAGCACATGAAATCTGTGAAAATAGCAGATCTACAAGCTCATAGATCGATTTTGTGTACAGGGAAGAAAATAGGCGGCCTAAAATAGACCCCTGGGGGACTCTGGTCAATGAAGTGGTTAAAGGTTTCGTTTCATTCATGAAAATAATGGCATCAGAACTATTAGTATCACAGCATTGAAATTGGATTGTAAGCTATCTATATTGTCCTGTATACCGATATAATGTTAGTTATAATGTGAAGGTTTGAAGATCATCTGTACTTTGTTCTCCCTGAGACCCAATGTCAGTGTATTTGACTGTCATTATCAGTAATAGTTTCATTTGTGTGGGTCCGGTGGTTACTGGTTACTCTCAACTCACCAGGCAAGTCCTGGCATTTTTTAACAGAGCAGTACGTTTGTAGCTGAGAGCACTGGAGAAGACGGAGAAATCTGCACCAGCCAGCTCTTGGAAATAGGCTCTGCAGTTCGCCGGTGGCATCCCATCATAGCCCATAAGCCGTTGGTTCTCAAAGTGGGGTCCGGGGACCCCCAGTTGTACTGGAGGGGGTTCCAGGGGGTCCCCAGCAAAATGTGTTAATATAGCATCACAATAATAATTATGACCTTTTATACTTTGGATATTCCTCCTCAGCGTCGCTACGTTTTTCCTTCTTTTAGTATTTTCAAGCCTTTTATTTTTTTACATTTACTTAAAAGACGTATGAAAAAATTGCCTTTCCCTGTTCTCAAGTAAAATATTGATATGCGATTAAAATGTGATTAATTGTGATTAATTCATTACAAAGCCTCTAATTAATTTGATAAATGTTTTTAATCGATTCCCAGCCCTAGTTCTTATTATATATATTTATAATGTTCTTACCCTTCATCACAGACACCTGTAGCAGAGTCTCCAAACTTTGATCCGGTGTACACAAATTGACCGTTGGAGATTTCCCCAGCAGAGCCACATGACTTCCCTGTGGAAGAGAAAGAAATATCCTTCATACACTGGTATGAAATATCCAGTGGTGTAAAGTACTTTTACTAAAGTACTGTACTTAAGTACAATTAGAAGGTACTTTTACTTTACTGGAGTATTTCCAATTGTCTTTACTTTTACTTTACTGGCAAAAATATGTTGTCATTTCAAACCTTAATGTGCATGGTTACATTTTCTATTATCTTTACTTTATGTTTTTTATCGTTCCAGAGAACATAACAAGGTGGGACACAAACTCAGCCAATCCAGTTGGAGATGCAGTCAGGGAGTCAAACACTGCGTTGATGACAACGTCTTTCTCAGCAGGAAGAGGCAACACCACAAGTTCTGCACTCTGCTTCGGAGACAGGAGCCTTACAGCCTCCAGCTGGACAGAAAGACAGTCAAGAAAAGATTATCACCACCACTGGATTTTATTTGATAATAATAAGGTAACTATTTGGTCTAATCATTCTTTAGAGTTTTTTTTATGTGGCAGCGATGAAGTCTTACAGGGGAGAAGCCTGGGTTGAGATTCAGGAATTCTCTGACAGACACAAGGGCTGAGAATGGCCCAAAGTTGTTCTGCAGCCAGTAAGCACTGCTGTTGTAGGGGACAGATCAGAACAAAGTATTAAGGCATTCAAACAGAAAAATGGCTGCAAATACCAGTCAAAACATTTTCCAGTAAAGATATCCCATTCTAATTGAGAATAGAATGGGAATATATTTATTTAGCAAATACATTTGAAAATGACAACCAAAATGTTATTGAGATATTGCAGTTAGTCAGTACCTGGCTGTGGTCGGGAGAGGAAAGGGAGGATTAGTTCCTTCAGGCCCAAATGCTGCTGCTGTGAGGTCATGTTGTCAAACTGATGGCTAAACTCCTTCAAACTGGTGAATCAAACACAGAATGAGAAATACTTATTTCTTAGCTTATTGGTGAAGCTAGAGAAAAGGCAACGGAGTCATCAAAATCAAAATCATCCCCCATGAAGGTGCACAGAAAAGTCTATGGAAATCCAGCAGTCAGAATTGCCACTCTCATCTCTCCAATCACATCCAGAACCACAGACGCTGATGGACCAGTCATGGTCATGGACTAGGGGAAGGATTACATGGGTCAATATTTAATATTATTAAATTTGCATTAATATTACGTGAGGATATTTAATGTATGGAATAGTAGATAAAGATTCTGGCTCTATAATAGAGATATTCTTTCAAATCTTGATAGACTGTTTGCCTGACAGTGAATAGGGAATTTTTATTAGCATTTTTTTTCATTAGCAAATCTTTTTAAGATTATTAAAAACATGAGCTTTAAATTTAAATAATTTCAGAATTCAGATATGTTACTTTTAATTCGTTTTAGAGATTGTTCATTCTGTCTTCACCATAAAAGTTGTTTTCAGTGTCTGGTTAGAGCTACTTTTTGTACCATGTTGGCAAGAAGATCCAGAGCTGCATCCAACACCCCAGAGGTCTTAGAGAGGAACAGCTTCCAGACTGGTCTGGAACCAGTGGAGCTGGGGGACTGGTTACACTTCATCACTGCTGCCAGATCCTGTGCTGTCAACATGGACACGTGGCTGGAGATAATGGACAAAGCAGAACAGAAAAAACAGGAAACCTTTAATGAAGTAAAAATTGGAAAATGATAACTGTTGCGTTCAATGTGAGAGACTTAAGTGGCTTACTGAAGCACACGTGTATTCTTCAATGCCAAAGTCACAAAAACGTCCATTCATCTGTCCGTTGTTGAGGAGGAGCTGTAGTGCAGTGCTTTGGTAGCCGAAAAGGAAAACATATCAAATGTTTCTTGAGTTGCAAAACGAAAAGTTTGTTCATTAAATATATTTGAGATATTGTAGGCATTGCCTCAGAACACTCACCTGTTAATTCCAACACAAATGTCTGTTTCTGTGAAAATATTAATTAATTCATTCATTAACAAAATAAATCAAAATAAAATTCATAAAAATGAATCAAAACTACTATACACTTACCATTTGCTGAAGTAACATTGCACTTGGGAAAGAAAGAAAGAGTGAAATGTTTTTAATTTGGTGACATTTAGTCAATTAGACTTTAAAAAGTGAATATCATTTCAGGTACCTACCTCTCCACTGTACATGATTGCAGCCTAAGTATAGACAGAAAAAGTTTTGTTGATTTTTGAAATGCAATGGGAAAAACATAACCACTGCTAATAACATGTGAACATAACAGCATAGTGATACATCACTTTTAACTCAGGTAGATACAGTCGAAGATCTCACCTGGTGGAATTTGATGAAGCAAAGTCAGCTTGTTGTATGTGATGGATGATGCTACACTCGGTGGAAGAGTAAACATGGCCAGGTCCAGTCTGGTGAAACTGAGACCCAACAAGTTGGGGTTAACATAGGCCAAAAATAATGATTTAAATTATTTCTACTTGGTCTTCAAAAAACAAAATATACTGATAGATAACTTACATTATTTTGTACGACAAGCAGGAAATTTCACCCTGAAAAATGACAAAAAGAGTTTGTGATTTTAAACCAAATGTGCATAGTTACAGTTTATATTACTATCATTACTTCACAGTTTTTACCTTTCCAGAGAACATAACAAGGTGGGACACAAACTCGGCCAATCCTCTCTCCTTTGGAGATTCGGACAGATAGTCAAACATTGCGTGGATGACAACGCCTTTCTCAAGAAGAAGAGGCAACACCACATATTCTGCACTCTGCTTTGGAGACAGGAGCCTTACAGCCTCCAGCTAGATGGAAAGAAAGTCAAGAAAAACGTGATCACCACCACTGGACTTTATTTTATATTTAAAAAGTAATTATCTCTTGGAGTTAATAATTCATCATTGCTTTGTAATGTAACAACTTTAAAGTCTTACAGGGAGCCTGGGTTTAGATTCAGGAATTCACTGACAGACACAAGACCTGAGAATGCACCAAAGTTGTTCTCCAACCAGTAAACACTGCTGTTGGACACACGGCCTCGGTCTGAAGGGGACAGATCAGAATGAAACATTAAGGCATTGAAAGGTGTCTGGAAATACAGTCAATATATTTCCTGTAAAAAATATAACATTTTAATAGATTGTAAAAATAGATAGATAGATTGCAGTTAGTCCTGACTGTGGTCGGGACAGGAAAGGGATTATTAGTTCCGTCAGGACCACTTGCTGCTGATGTGAGGTCATGTTGTCGAACTGATGGCTAAACTCCTGCAATCTGTGGATCAAATCAAAATACAATGAAAAATACTTGTTTTCACTTCTTTCTTTTTTTTCGGCCAATTCCCATCAGGGTGCGCCACATCATCTGTTTCCATCTGCTTCTGTTTTCGGCATCTTCCTTGGTCACTCTAGCCACCTGCATGTCGTCTCCCTCCGCATTCATAAACTTCATCTTTGGTCTACCTCTTCTCCTCTTGCCTGGCAGCTCCATCTTCAGCATCCTTCTCCCAATATACCTCTCATCCCTCCTCCGTACATATCCAAACAAACATCCAAACCTCGCCTCTCTTGCTTTATCCCAAAACCTTCTAACCTGGGCTAATCCTCCAATGTAATCATTGGCATCCTCAATTTTGCCACCTCTAGTTCCGCCTCCTGTCTTTTCATCAGTGCCACCATTTCCAAGCCGTACACATCTTCCCTCTCACTCTGGAACCCTTCTCTCACAAATCACCCCTGACTCCATCAGTTCCACCCTACCTATCGCTTCTTCAGCTCTCTTCCACACTACCCATTACTTTGGACTCAATTCAACTTCACTATATGACTTTTTACTCACGAGAAAAAAGAAAATAAATTGAAAACATTGTGACTTAACTATGCTTTTCACCCAAACACCCCATTATGGGAGATGAAATGTGAAATACATCCACATAAAGATGATAGCCCCAGGTGGGAAAATTCAGTCAAAGGGTATACAGATGACCGAAGTCTCCAGCTCAATACTTACACTTGCTGGTATGTGTTACAGCTGAGGTTCCTGCTGCTGAGGCAGTATAGAAACTCTCCTGATGCAGATGACAGGAACCCTCTCAAACGTCCAGAGAACCACTTCCCAATGACATCACTGACCCTCAACTGTTCATCAGTCAGAATCGACACTCTCAGCTCTCCAATCACATCCAGAACCGCAGACGCCGATGGACCAGTCATCGTCATGGACTAGGGGAAGGATTACATGGGTCAATATTTCATTTAAATGTGCATTACGTGTGAGCTCATTTGGTGAGCTCAAAGAGAACTTTCATTCCAAACCTGGGTGGACTTTATGTGGACAAATAACAGCTTCTGGGCAGAAATAATTGATTTTTTATTTTTATTTTGCATTGGTGCATTTTATAATTACTAATTATAAACATAGACTGTAATTATGTGTAGGTCTGAGATGTACTAACTCAGTCATCATTGTTCATTTTAATTAGTTTCAGTGATTGGTCATTCTATCTTTGCCATAACACTTAGCAGTTTAGTTTCATTTTATTTCAGTGTCTGGTTAGATCTAGTTTTTGTACCGTGTTGGCTAGAAGATCAAGAGCTGCATCCAACACCCCAGAGGCCTTGGAGAGGAACAGCTTCCAGACTGGTCTGGAACCAGTGCAGCTGGGGCACCAGTAGTTCGGTAGGCTTGCGTGCCGCACGTCCGGGGGCCAACATCCTCCGAGACTAGGCAGTGGTACTATTTTACCCATAGTTGGGGGCTGGTTCGTGGGCACCAGTAGTTCGGTAGGCTTGCGTGCCGTACGTCCGGGGGGCAACCTCCTCCGAGACTAGGCAGTGGTACTATTTGTCCCATAGTTGGGGGCTGGTTCGTGGGCACCAGTAGTTCGGTAGGCTTGCGTGCCGCACGTCCGGGGGCCAACCTCCTCCGAGACTAGGCAGTGGTACTATTTAACCCATAGTTGGGGGCTGGTTCGTGGGCACCAGTAGTTCGGTAGGCTTGCGTGCCGCACGTCCGGGGGCCAACCTCCTCCGAGACTAGGCAGTGGTACTATTTGTCCCATAGTTGGGGGCTGGTTCGTGGGCACCAGTAGTTCGGTAGGCTTGCGTGCCGCACGTCCGGGGGCCAACCTCCTCCGAGACTAGGCCGTGGTACTATTTGTCCCATAGTTGGGGGCTGGTTCGTGGGCACCAGTAGTTCGGTAGGCTTGCGTGCCGCACGTCCGGGGGCCAACCTCCTCCGAGACTAGGCAGTGGTACTATTTAACCCATAGTTGGGGGCTGGTTCGTGGGCACCAGTAGTTCGGTAGGCTTGCGTGCAGCACGTCCGGGGGCCAACCTCCTCCGAGACTAGGCAGTGGTACTATTTGTCCCATAGTTGGGGGCTGGTTCGTGGGCACCAGTAGTTCGGTAGGCTTGCGTGCCGCACGTCTGGGGGCCAACCTCCTCCGAGCATTATAATTGCACAAATTTAATGACCAGAAGTCTAGCGTCACATTTGCGCTTTTTATAGAATTGTCACATCAGAAGACAGACCCTTGCAGCGTAGAGAATAGAGAATAGTTATACCCTTCCAGACAAGAGCCATATCCCGGCGGACACGGACCGTCTTCAAGGCAAGAGTACAGTCAGTGATGCCACATAAACCTTATAGACGCCGGTAGGGAGGGGAAGTATTATTCGCTTATAGATTCCAAGGAACTTGGAATCAACACTCGATTAAAGATAGAACGAATCAACAGATTAATCCTATTGACACACTGTCCCTAAAGGCAAGGCTCCTTTCAGTCAGAGGTGGATTTGAGCTTCAGAGCTTGCGCTATCCGGGACAGACATTGCTCCTTCAAGACAGAGCTCTGAATGGAAGGGTAGAACTATTCTTTACACTGCGATGCTCGGTCTTCTGATATGACATTCTATAAAAAGTACACATGTGAAGCTAGAAGTATGGGTATTGAATTCATTGTTATATGGGTATTGAATTCATTGTTATATGGGTATTGAATTCATTGTTATATGGGTATTGAATTCCCATTATATGGGAGCGCCAATGGAGGGGGAAGGCTGCTTCTGTACACGCTCCTCAGCGTCGCAACGTTTTTCCTTCTTTTTAGTATTTTTAAGCCTTTTATTTTTTTACATGTACTTAAAAGACGTATGAAAACATTGCCTTTCCCTGTTCTCAAGTAAAATATTGATATGCGATTAAAATGTGATTAATTGTGATTAATTCATTACAAAGCCTCTAATTAATTTGATAAATGTTTTTAATCGATTCCCAGCCCTAGTTCTTATTATATATATTTATAATGTTCTTACCCTTCATCACAGACACCTGTAGCAGAGTCTCCAAACTTTGATCCGGTGTACACAAACTGACCGTTGGAGATTTCCCCAGCAGAGCCACATGACTTCCCTGTGGAAGAGAAAGAAATATCCTTCAATACACTGGTATGAAATATCCAGTGGTGTAAAGGAACTAAGTACATTTACTAAAGTACTGTACTTAAGTACAATTAGAAGGTACTTTTACTTTACTGGAGTATTTCCAATTGTCTATACTTTTACTTACATCTCAGAGGCAAATATTGTACTGTTACTCCACTACAATTATTTGAAAACTACCTCTCCACTGTATATGATGCAGCCTAAGAAAAGAAAAGTGCAGATATTAGGATTTTGTTCATTTCTAAAACACCATGGAAAAGCAAAATAACCAACACAAATAAAATGTAAATGTAACGGCAATGTTTACGTCATGTAGATAGAAGATCTCACCTGGTGGAACGTGATGAGCTAAAGTTAGCTTCACGTATGCGATGGATGATGCCACACTCTGAGGAAGAGTAGGCATGGCCTGGTCCAGTCTGGTGAAACTGAGACCCAACAAGTCAGGGGTTAACATCAGCCAATAATAACGAATGAAATCACATCTACCTGTCTTCAAAAACCATAATACTATATATTGATGGATCTACTTACATTATTTGGTATGATGAGCAGGAAATGTTTACCTGAAAGGTGGCAAAAATATGTTGTCATTTCAAACCTTAATGTGCATGGTTACATTTTCTATTATCTTTACTTTATGTTTTTTACCGTTCCAGAGAACATAACAAGGTGGGACACAAACTCAGCCAATCCAGTTGGAGATGTAGTCAGGGAGTCAAACACTGCGTTGATGACAACGTCTTTCTCAGCAGGAAGAGGCAACACCACAAGTTCTGCACTCTGCTTTGGAGACAGGAGCCTTACAGCCTCCAGCTGGACAGAAAGACAGTCAAGAAAAGATTATCACCACCACTGGATTTTATTTGATAATAATAAGGTAACTATTTGGTCTAATCATTCTTTAGAGGTTTTTTTTTATGTGGCAGCGATGAAGTCTTACAGGGGAGAAGCCTGGGTTGAGATTCAGGAATTCTCTGACAGACACAAGGGCTGAGAATGGCCCAAAGTTGTTCTGCAGCCAGTAAGCACTGCTGTTGTAGGGGACAGATCAGAACAAAGTATTAAGGCATTCAAACGGAAAAATGGCTGCAAATACCAGTCAAAACATTTTCCAGTAAAGATATCCCATTCTAATTGAGAATAGAATGGGAATATATTTATTTAGCAAATACATTTGAAAATGAGAGCCAAACTGTTATTGAGATATTGCAGTTAGTCAGTACCTGGCTGTGGTCGGGAGAGGAAAGGGAGGATTAGTTCCTTCAGGCCCAAATGCTGCTGCTGTGAGGTCATGTTGTCAAACTGATGGCTAAACTCCTTCAAACTGGTGAATCAAACACAGAATGAGAAATACTTATTTCTTAGCTTATTGGTGAAGCTAGAGAAAAGGCAACGGAGTCATCAAAATCAAAATCATCCCCCAGGAAGAATGAAGGTGCACAGAAAAGTCTATGGAAATCCAGCAGTCAGAATTGCCACTCTCATCTCTCCAATCACATCCAGAACCACAGACGCTGATGGACCAGTCATGGTCATGGACTAGGAGAAGGATTACATGGGTCAATATTTAATATTATTAAATTTGCATTAATATTACGTGAGGATATTTAATGTATGGAATAGTAGATAAAGATTCTGGCTCTATAATAGAGATATTCTTTCAAATCTTGATAGACTGTTTGCCTGACAGTGAATAGGGAATTTTTATTAGCATTTTTTTTTCATTAGGAAATCTTTTTAAGATTATTAAAAACATGAGCTTTAAATTTAAATAATTTCAGAATTCAGATGTGTTACTTTTAATTCGTTTTAGAGATTGTTCATTCTGTCTTCACCATAAAAGTTGTTTTCAGTGTCTGGTTAGAGCTACTTTTTGTACCGTGTTGGCAAGAAGATCCAGAGCTGCATCCAACACCCCAGAGGTCTTAGAGAGGAACAGCTTCCAGACTGGTCTGGAACCAGTGGAGCTGGGGGACTAGTTACACTTCATCACTGCTGCCAGATCCTGTGCTGTCAACATGGACACCTGGGTGGAGATAATGGACAAAGCAGAACAGAAAAAAACAGGAAACCTTTAATGAAGTAAAAATTGGAAAATGATAACTGTTGCGTTCAATGTGAGAGACTTAAGTGGCTTACTGAAGCACACGTGTATTCTTCAATGCCAAAGTCACAAAAACGTCCATTCATCTGTCCGTTGTTGAGGAGGAGCTGTAGTGCAGTGCTTTGGTAGCCGAAAAGGAAAACATATCAAATGTTTCTTGAGTTGCAAAACGAAAAGTTTGTTCATTAAATATATTTGAGATATTGTAAGCATTGCCTCAGAACACTCACCTGTTAATTCCAACACAAATGTCTGTTTCTGTGAAAACATTAATTAATTAATTCATTTTGAAAATAAATCACATTACAATTCGTAACAATGAATCAAAACTACTATACACTTACCATTTGCTGAAGTAACATTGCACTTGGGAAAGAAAGAAAGAGTGAAATGTTTTTAATTTGGTGACATTTAGTCAATTAGACTTTAAAATGTGAATATCATTTCAGGTACCTACCTCTCCACTGTAGATAATGCAGCCTAAGTATAGACAGAAAAAGTTTTGTTGATTTTAAAAATGCAATGGGAAAAACATAACCACTGCTAATAACATGTGAACATAACAGCACAGTGATACATCACTTTTAACTCAGGTACATACAGTCGAAGATCTCACCTGGTGGAATTTGATGAAGCAAAGTCAGCTTGTTGTATGTGATGGATGATGCTACACTCGGTGGAAGAGTAAACATGGCCAGGTCCAGTCTGGTGAAACTGAGACCCAACAAGTTGGGGTTAACATAGGCCAAAAATAATGATTTAAATTATTTCTACTTGGTCTTCAAAAAACAAAATATACTGATAGATAACTTACATTATTTTGTACGACAAGCAGGAAATTTCACCCTGAAAAATGACAAAAAGAGTTTGTGATTTTAAACCAAATGTGCATAGTTACCGTTTATATTACTATCATTACTTCACAGTTTTTACCTTTCCAGAGAACATAACAAGGTGGGACACAAACTCGGCCAATCCTCTCTCCTTTGGAGATTCGGTCAGATAGTCAAACACTGAGTGGATGACAACGTCTTTCTCAGGAAGAAGAGGCAACACCACAAATTCTGCACTCTGCTTTGGAGACAGGAGCCTTACAGCCTCCAGCTAGATGGAAAGAAAGTCAAGAAAAACGTGATCACCACCACTGGACTTTATTTTATATTTAAAAAGTAATTATCTCTTGGAGTTAATAATTCATCATTGTTATGTAATGTAACAACTTTAAAGTCTTACAGGGGAGAAGCCTGGGTTTAGATTCAGGAATTCACTGACAGACACAAGACCTGAGAATGCACCAAAGTTGTTCTCCAACCAGTAAACACTGCTGTTGGACACACGGCCTCGGTCTGAAGGGGACAGATCAGAATGAAACATTAAGGCATTGAAAGGTGTCTGGAAATACAGTCAATATATTTCCTGTAAAAAATATAACATTTTAATAGATTGTAAAAATAGATAGATAGATTGCAGTTAGTCCTGACTGTGGTCGGGACAGGAAAGGGATTATTAGTGCCGTCAGGACCACTTGCTGCTGATGTGAGGTCATGTTGTCGAACTGATGGCTAAACTCCTGCAATCTGTGGATCAAATCAAAATACAATGAAAAATACTTGTTTTCACTTCTTTCTTTTTTTTCGGCCAATTCCCATCAGGGTGCGCCACATCATCTGTTTCCATCTGCTTCTGTTTTCGGCATCTTCCTTGGTCACTCTAGCCACCTGCATGTCGTCTCCCTCCGCATTCATAAACTTCATCTTTGGTCTACCTCTTCTCCTCTTGCCTGGCAGCTCCATCTTCAGCATCCTTCTCCCAATATACCTCTCATCCCTCCTCCGTACATATCCAAACAAACATCCAAACCTCGCCTCTCTTGCTTTATCCCAAAACCTTCTAACCTGGGCTAATCCTCCAATGTAATCATTGGCATCCTCAATTTTGCCACCTCTAGTTCCGCCTCCTGTCTTTTCATCAGTGCCACCATTTCCAAGCCGTACACATCTTCCCTCTCACTCTGGAACCCTTCTCTCACAAATCACCCCTGACTCCATCAGTTCCACCCTACCTATCACTTCTTCAGCTCTCTTCCACACTACCCATTACTTTGGACTCAATTCAACTTCACTATATGACTTTTTACTCACGAGAAAAAAGAAAATAAATTGAAAACATTGTGACTTAACTATGCTTTTCACCCAAACACCCCATTATGGGAGATGAAATGTGAAATACATCCACATAAAGATGATAGCCCCAGGTGGGAAAATTCAGTCAAAGGGTATACAGATGACCGAAGTCTCCAGCTCAATACTTACACTTGCTGGTATGTGTTACAGCTGAGGTTCCTGCTGCTGAGGCAGTATAGAAACTCTCCTGATGCAGATGACAGGAACCCTCTCAAACGTCCAGAGAACCACTTCCCAATGACATCACTGACCCTCAACTGTTCATCAGTCAGAATCGACACTCTCAGCTCTCCAATCACATCCAGAACCGCAGACGCCGATGGACCAGTCATCGTCATGGACTAGGGGAAGGATTACATGGGTCAATATTTCATTTAAATGTGCATTACGTGTGAGCTCATTTGGTGAGCTCATAGAGAACTTTCATTCCAAACCTGGGTGGACTTTATGTGGACAAATAACAGCTTCTGGGCAGAAATAATTGATTTTTTATTTTTTATTTTGCATTGGTGCATTTTATAATTACTAATTATAAACATAGACTGTAATTATGTGTAGGTCTGAGATGTACTAACTCAGTCATCATTGTTCATTTTAATTAGTTTCAGTGATTGGTCATTCTATCTTTGCCATAACACTTAGCAGTTTAGTTTCATTTTATTTCAGTGTCTGGTTAGATCTAGTTTTTGTACCGTGTTGGCTAGAAGATCAAGAGCTGCATCCAACACCCCAGAGGCCTTGGAGAGGAACAGCTTCCAGACTGGTCTGGAACCAGTGCAGCTGGGGCACCAGTAGTTCGGTAGGCTTGCGTGCCGCACGTCCGGGGGCCAACATCCTCCGAGACTAGGCAGTGGTACTATTTTACCCATAGTTGGGGGCTGGTTCGTGGGCACCAGTAGTTCGGTAGGCTTGCGTGCCGTACGTCCGGGGGGCAACCTCCTCCGAGACTAGGCAGTGGTACTATTTGTCCCATAGTTGGGGGCTGGTTCGTGGGCACCAGTAGTTCGGTAGGCTTGCGTGCCGCACGTCCGGGGGCCAACCTCCTCCGAGACTAGGCAGTGGTACTATTTAACCCATAGTTGGGGGCTGGTTCGTGGGCACCAGTAGTTCGGTAGGCTTGCGTGCCGCACGTCCGGGGGCCAACCTCCTCCGAGACTAGGCAGTGGTACTATTTGTCCCATAGTTGGGGGCTGGTTCGTGGGCACCAGTAGTTCGGTAGGCTTGCGTGCCGCACGTCCGGGGGCCAACCTCCTCCGAGACTAGGCAGTGGTACTATTTAACCCATAGTTGGGGGCTGGTTCGCGGGCACCAGTAGTTCGGTAGGCTTGCGTGCCGCACGTCCGGGGGCCAACCTCCTCCGAGACTAGGCAGTGGTACTATTTGTCCCATAGTTGGGGGCTGGTTCGTGGGCACCAGTAGTTCGGTAGGCTTGCGTGCCGCACGTCCGGGGGCCAACCTCCTCCGAGACTAGGCCGTGGTACTATTTGTCCCATAGTTGGGGGCTGGTTCGTGGGCACCAGTAGTTCGGTAGGCTTGCGTGCCGCACGTCCGGGGGCCAACCTCCTCCGAGACTAGGCAGTGGTACTATTTAACCCATAGTTGGGGGCTGGTTCGTGGGCACCAGTAGTTCGGTAGGCTTGCGTGCCGCACGTCTGGGGGCCAACCTCCTCCGAGACTAGGCAGTGGTACTATTTAACCCATAGTTGGGGGCTGGTTCGTGGGCACCAGTAGTTCGGTAGGCTTGCGTGCCGCACGTCCGGGGGCCAACCTCCTCCGAGACTAGGCAGTGGTACTATTTGTCCCATAGTTGGGGGCTGGTTCGTGGGCACCAGTAGTTCGGTAGGCTTGCGTGCCGCACGTCTGGGGGCCAACCTCCTCCGAGCATTATAATTGCACAAATTTAATGACCAGAAGTCTAGCGTCACATTTGCGCTTTTTATAGAATTGTCACATCAGAAGACAGACCCTTGCAGCGTAGAGAATAGAGAATAGTTATACCCTTCCAGACAAGAGCCATATCCCGGCGGACACGGACCGTCTTCAAGGCAAGAGTACAGTCAGTGATGCCACATAAACCTTATAGACGCCGGTAGGGAGGGGAAGTATTATTCGCTTATAGATTCCAAGGAACTTGGAATCAACACTCGATTAAAGATAGAACGAATCAACAGATTAATCCTATTGACACACTGTCCCTAAAGGCAAGGCTCCTTTCAGTCAGAGGTGGATTTGAGCTTCAGAGCTTGCGCTATCCGGGACAGACATTGCTCCTTCAAGACAGAGCTCTGAATGGAAGGGTAGAACTATTCTTTACACTGCGATGCTCGGTCTTCTGATATGACATTCTATAAAAAGTACACATGTGAAGCTAGAAGTATGGGTATTGAATTCATTGTTATATGGGTATTGAATTCATTGTTATATGGGTATTGAATTCATTGTTGTATGGGTATTGAATTCATTGTTATATGGGTATTGAATTCATTGTTATATGGGTATTGAATTCATTGTTATATGGGTATTGAATTCCCATTATATGGGAGCGCCAATGGAGGGGGAAGGCTGCTTCTGTACACGCTCCTCAGCGTCGCAACGTTTTTCCTTCTTTTTAGTATTTTTAAGCCTTTTATTTTTTTACATGTACTTAAAAGACGTATGAAAAAATTGCCTTTCCCTGTTTTCAAGTAAAATATTGATATGCGATTAAAATGTGATTAATTGTGATTAATTCATTACAAAGCCTCTAATTAATTTGATAAATGTTTTTAATCGATTCCCAGCCCTAGTTCTTATTATATATATTTATAATGTTCTTACCCTTCATCACAGACACCTGTAGCAGAGTCTCCAAACTTTGATCCGGTGTACACAAACTGACCGTTGGAGATTTCCCCAGCAGAGCCACATGACTTCCCTGTGGAAGAGAAAGAAATATCCTTCAATACACTGGTATGAAATATCCAGTGGTGTAAAGGAACTAAGTACATTTACTAAAGTACTGTACTTAAGTACAATTAGAAGGTACTTTTACTTTACTGGAGTATTTCCAATTGTCTATACTTTTACTTACATCTCAGAGGCAAATATTGTACTGTTACTCCACTACAATTATTTGAAAACTACCTCTCCACTGTATATGATGCAGCCTAAGAAAAGAAAAGTGCAGATATTAGGATTTTGTTCATTTCTAAAACACCATGGAAAAGCAAAATAACCAACACAAATAAAATGTAAATGTAACGGCAATGTTTACGTCATGTAGATAGAAGATCTCACCTGGTGGAACGTGATGAGCTAAAGTTAGCTTCACGTATGCGATGGATGATGCCACACTCTGAGGAAGAGTAGGCATGGCCTGGTCCAGTCTGGTGAAACTGAGACCCAACAAGTCAGGGGTTAACATCAGCCAATAATAACGAATGAAATCACATCTACCTGTCTTCAAAAACCATAATACTATATATTGATGGATCTACTTACATTATTTGGTATGATGAGCAGGAAATGTTTACCTGAAAGGTGGCAAAAATATGTTGTCATTTCAAACCTTAATGTGCATGGTTACATTTTCTATTATCTTTACTTTATGTTTTTTACCGTTCCAGAGAACATAACAAGGTGGGACACAAACTCAGCAATCCAGTTGGAGATGTAGTCAGGGAGTCAAACACTGCGTTGATGACAACGTCTTTCTCAGCAGGAAGAGGCAACACCACAAGTTCTGCACTCTGCTTTGGAGACAGGAGCCTTACAGCCTCCAGCTGGACAGAAAGACAGTCAAGAAAAGATTATCACCACCACTGGATTTTATTTGATAATAATAAGGTAACTATTTGGTCTAATCATTCTTTGGAGGTTTTTTTTTTATGTGGCAGCGATGAAGTCTTACAGGGGAGAAGCCTGGGTTGAGATTCAGGAATTCTCTGACAGACACAAGGGCTGAGAATGGCCCAAAGTTGTTCTGCAGCCAGTAAGCACTGCTGTTGTAGGGGACAGATCAGAACAAAGTATTAAGGCATTCAAACGGAATTCAAACGGCATTCAAACGGAAAAATGGCTGCAAATACCAGTCAAAACATTTTCCAGTAAAGATATCCCATTCTAATTGAGAATAGAATGGGAATATATTTATTTAGCAAATACATTTGAAAATGAGAGCCAAACTGTTATTGAGATATTGCAGTTAGTCAGTACCTGGCTGTGGTCGGGAGAGGAAAGGGAGGATTAGTTCCTTCAGGCCCAAATGCTGCTGCTGTGAGGTCATGTTGTCAAACTGATGGCTAAACTCCTTCAAACTGGTGAATCAAACACAGAATGAGAAATACTTATTTCTTAGCTTATTGGTGAAGCTAGAGAAAAGACAACGGAGTCATCAAAATCAAAATCATCCCCCAGGAAGAATGAAGGTGCACAGAAAAGTCTATGGAAATCCAGCAGTCAGAATTGCCACTCTCATCTCTCCAATCACATCCAGAACCACAGACGCTGATGGACCAGTCATGGTCATGGACTAGGAGAAGGATTACATGGGTCAATATTTAATATTCTTTCAAATCTTGATAGACTGTTTGCCTGACAGTGAATAGGGAATTTTTATTAGCATTTTTTTTTCATTAGGAAATCTTTTTAAGATTATTAAAAACATGAGCTTTAAATTTAAATAATTTCAGAATTCAGATGTGTTACTTTTAATTCGTTTTAGAGATTGTTCATTCTGTCTTCACCATAAAAGTTGTTTTCAGTGTCTGGTTAGAGCTACTTTTTGTACCGTGTTGGCAAGAAGATCCAGAGCTGCATCCAACACCCCAGAGGTCTTAGAGAGGAACAGCTTCCAGACTGGTCTGGAACCAGTGGAGCTGGGGGACTGGTTACACTTCATCACTGCTGCCAGATCCTGTGCTGTCAACATGGACACCTGGGTGGAGATAATGGACAAAGCAGAACAGAAAAAAACAGGAAACCTTTAATGAAGTAAAAATTGGAAAATGATAACTGTTGCGTTCAATGTGAGAGACTTAAGTGGCTTACTGAAGCACACGTGTATTCTTCAATGCCAAAGTCACAAAAACGTCCATTCATCTGTCCGTTGTTGAGGAGGAGCTGTAGTGCAGTGCTTTGGTAGCCGAAAAGGAAAACATATCAAATGTTTCTTGAGTTGCAAAACGAAAAGTTTGTTCATTAAATATATTTGAGATATTGTAAGCATTGCCTCAGAACACTCACCTGTTAATTCCAACACAAATGTCTGTTTCTGTGAAAACATTAATTAATTAATTCATTTTGAAAATAAATCACATTACAATTCGTAACAATGAATCAAAACTACTATACACTTACCATTTGCTGAAGTAACATTGCACTTGGGAAAGAAAGAAAGAGTGAAATGTTTTTAATTTGGTGACATTTAGTCAATTAGACTTTAAAATGTGAATATCATTTCAGGTACCTACCTCTCCACTGTAGATAATGCAGCCTAAGTATAGACAGAAAAAGTTTTGTTGATTTTAAAAATGCAATGGGAAAAACATAACCACTGCTAATAACATGTGAACATAACAGCACAGTGATACATCACTTTTAACTCAGGTACATACAGTCGAAGATCTCACCTGGTGGAATTTGATGAAGCAAAGTCAGCTTGTTGTATGTGATGGATGATGCTACACTCGGTGGAAGAGTAAACATGGCCAGGTCCAGTCTGGTGAAACTGAGACCCAACAAGTTGGGGTTAACATAGGCCAAAAATAATGATTTAAATTATTTCTACTTGGTCTTCAAAAAACAAAATATACTGATAGATAACTTACATTATTTTGTACGACAAGCAGGAAATTTCACCCTGAAAAATGACAAAAAGAGTTTGTGATTTTAAACCAAATGTGCATAGTTACCGTTTATATTACTATCATTACTTCACAGTTTTTACCTTTCCAGAGAACATAACAAGGTGGGACACAAACTCAGCCAATCCTCTCTCCTTTGGAGATTCGGTCAGATAGTCAAACACTGCGTGGATGACAACGTCTTTCTCAGGAAGAAGAGGCAACACCACAAATTCTGCACTCTGCTTTGGAGACAGGAGCCTTACAGCCTCCAGCTAGATGGAAAGAAAGTCAAGAAAAACGTGATCACCACCACTGGACTTTATTTTATATTTAAAAAGTAATTATCTCTTGGAGTTAATAATTCATCATTGTTATGTAATGTAACAACTTTAAAGTCTTACAGGGGAGAAGCCTGGGTTTAGATTCAGGAATTCACTGACAGACACAAGACCTGAGAATGCACCAAAGTTGTTCTCCAACCAGTAAACACTGCTGTTGGACACACGGCCTCGGTCTGAAGGGGACAGATCAGAATGAAACATTAAGGCATTGAAAGGTGTCTGGAAATACAGTCAATATATTTCCTGTAAAAAATATAACATTTTAATAGATTGTAAAAATAGATAGATAGATTGCAGTTAGTCCTGACTGTGGTCGGGACAGGAAAGGGATTATTAGTGCCGTCAGGACCACTTGCTGCTGATGTGAGGTCATGTTGTCGAACTGATGGCTAAACTCCTGCAATCTGTGGATCAAATCAAAATACAATGAAAAATATAGCTGCAAGCAGCGATAATATGGGGCCAGGAGAGAGAAATGATAATTCCTTTAACAGGTCAGTTCATGAAAGTCCTTGCGGTCTTGTTTCCAATGAGTGCCTGTGAGCAATTAGGGGTTAAGAGTCTTGCTCAGGGACAAATTTCATTTCATCGACACATTTGCTGACCTGGCCTGGAATCGTACCTGGGGCAACCAGAGTCTCTGGCTCCCTAGGCGGGCTCACTAACCACTCAGCTATGGCCACCCCTCAGAGAGAGAGAGAGAGAGAGAGAGAGAGAGAGAGAGAGAGAGAGAGAGAGAGAGAGAGAGAGAGAGAGAGATAGAGATAGAGATAGAGATAGATAGATAGATACGGAATAGATTGAAGAGACATAGAGAGAGACAAATGGAATAGATTGAAGAGACAGAGAGAGAGACATGGAAACGGAATAGATTGAAGAGAAAGACATGGAAATGGAATAGATTGAAGAGAGAGAGAGAGAGCGCCATGGAAACGGAATAGATTGAGTCATGTTTTTTGCATTTCAACTTAAATGAGTCTGCATCAAGTGAGGCTTGAACCGGCAACCTTACGGTCATGAAGCACTCTTAGGTAGCTGCAACACTACCTATAGTGCTATATCTTTGTCCAGGCTGATATTGTCTGTTGAGGATCACAAACTCTTGCCTTCTGTCATGACCCAAGCCCCTGTTTCACTAACACTAAGATCACTCGTTCACAAACCATTTACCATTGAAGAAATTGTACATCTCCTCAGAACCAAAATTAGTGAAAGTAGCCGATCTACAAGCTCACAAACCATTAAAAGTTGTCAGATTGTACATTGGCTATTTTCACAATGAAGTATGTTATACATTGAAAAAACATACTCTCATTGCTATCTGAAAAGTTGTGAGATTGTAGATCAGCTGTATGTAAAAAACACTCAATTAAGTATTTCATGTTATCTTTAACAATTGCAGATGTATTCATTGATAGTCATGTTGTGTGAAATGCAACTCAGATGAAGTCTGCACCAAGTGAGGCTTGCACTGGTGACCTTCAGGTTGTGGGGCACACATTTAAGCGAGAAGCCACCAACAGACAAGAACCTGTGAAAGGAGATCACAATGATGATACAGTTTCACGCAAATAGCTGAAAAATCCTGGGTTTAAGTGTTTTTCAAACTGCTCAAGATTGCGGACAATCTAAGGGCGGTGCTTACTGGTCAACGTGATAGATGTGTTCCTCATTAGTCAAGGCACATGTGTAAGCAGGTCTAATGGCTGTCGGCCAAACGAGGCATGACTTTTGCCTGTTTAAAGTTTCAATTTTCAAAAAATTGCTATAGCGCCCCCGTTTGACCAATTGGAGTAAGATTGGTTTCAGTGATATTTGGAATGGCCCTTTACATTTCTGCAAAGTTTCAAAGAATGGTAAGTCTGCATGTATGTGTTAGGGGCAGATGAATAATTGTCATAAAACTGCAATATTCATTGGCTCATTAAAGCTTCATTTTTTCACTTATGGAAGATATTTTGCAAACGTTTTTTGGTATAGGTCCAAAGTTCATGTGTAAAAAGTTTCGTGCAGATTACTCAAAAATCCCAGGAGGAGATAGGTTTTAACTGTTTTTCATATAATTCCAAATGGTGGGAGATCTAAAGGTCAGAGGTCAAAAGTCAGAGTGTGAAAGTTGTTCAGCATGAGGAGACGCATGTGTGCATCGAAGTTTCATGGCTGTAGGTCAAACACGGCATGAGTTGTACCTGTTCAAAGTTGTCATTTTTCAATTGAGTGCTATAGCGCCACCTTTTGACGAAAGATTGTGAGAATTATTTCTTGATCGTTTTTCATGACCATCTATCATATGGCCGAGTTTCATAAAAAGCGACTGCACGGTTCAGCCAGAACTGCCAAAAGTGGCAGAAGAAGAAACGGAATAATGCGAATAACAATATGGGTCCATGCTGGAAGCCTGGCCCCATAAATACTTGTTTTCACTTCTTTCTTTTTTTTCGGCCAATTCCCATCAGGGTGCGCCACATCATCTGTTTCCATCTGCTTCTGTTTTCGGCATCTTCCTTGGTCACTCTAGCCACCTGCATGTCGTCTCCCTCCGCATTCATAAACTTCATCTTTGGTCTACCTCTTCTCCTCTTGCCTGGCAGCTCCATCTTCAGCATCCTTCTCCCAATATACCTCTCATCCCTCCTCCATACATATCCAAACAAACATCCAAACCTCGCCTCTCTTGCTTTATCCCAAAACCTTCTAACCTGGGCTAATCCTCCAATGTAATCATTGGCATCCTCAATTTTGCCACCTCTAGTTCCGCCTCCTGTCTTTTCATCAGTGCCACCATTTCCAAGCCGTACACATCTTCCCTCTCACTCTGGAACCCTTCTCTCACAAATCACCCCTGACTCCATCAGTTCGACCCTACCTATCGCTTCTTCAGCTCTCTTCCACACTACCCATTACTTTGGACTCAATTCAACTTCACTATATGACTTTTTACTCACGAGAAAAAAGAAAATAAATTGAAAACATTGTGACTTAACTATGCTTTTCACCCAAACACCCCATTATGGGAGATGAAATGTGAAATACATCCACATAAAGATGATAGCCCCAGGTGGGAAAATTCAGTCAAAGGGTATACAGATGACCGAAGTCTCCAGCTCAATACTTACACTTGCTGGTATGTGTTACAGCTGAGGTTCCTGCTGCTGAGGCAGTATAGAAACTCTCCTGATGCAGATGACAGGAACCCTCTCAAACGTCCAGAGAACCACTTCCCAATGACATCACTGACCCTCAACTGTTCATCAGTCAGAATCGACACTCTCAGCTCTCCAATCACATCCAGAACCGCAGACGCCGATGGACCAGTCATCGTCATGGACTAGGGGAAGGATTACATGGGTCAATATTTCATTTAAATGTGCATTACGTGTGAGCTCATAGAGAACTTTCATTCCAAACCTGGGTGGACTTTATGTGGACAAATAACAGCTTCTGGGCAGAAATAATTGATATTTTATTTTTATTTTGCATTGGTGCATTTTATAATTACTAATTATAAACATAGACTGTAATTATGTGTAGGTCTGAGATGTACTAACTCAGTCATCATTGTTCATTTTAATTAGTTTCAGTGATTGGTCATTCTATCTTTGCCATAACACTTAGCAGTTTAGTTTCAGTTTATTTCAGTGTCTGGTTAGATCTAGTTTTTGTACCGTGTTGGCTAGAAGATCAAGAGCTGCATCCAACACCCCAGAGGCCTTGGAGAGGAACAGCTTCCAGACTGGTCTGGAACCAGTGCAGCTGGGGCACCAGTAGTTCGGTAGGCTTGCGTGCCGCACGTCCGGGGGCCAACATCCTCCGAGACTAGGCAGTGGTACTATTTTACCCATAGTTGGGGGCTGGTTCGTGGGCACCAGTAGTTCGGTAAGCTTGCGTGCCGTACGTCCGGGGGGCAACCTCCTCCGAGACTAGGCAGTGGTACTATTTGTCCCATAGTTGGGGGCTGGTTCGTGGGCACCAGTAGTTCGGTAGGCTTGCGTGCCGCACGTCCGGGGGCCAACCTCCTCCGAGACTAGGCAGTGGTACTATTTAACCCATAGTTGGGGGCTGGTTCGTGGGCACCAGTAGTTCGGTAGGCTTGCGTGCCGCACGTCCGGGGGCCAACCTCCTCCGAGACTAGGCAGTGGTACTATTTGTCCCATAGTTGGGGGCTGGTTCGTGGGCACCAGTAGTTCGGTAGGCTTGCGTGCCGCACGTCCGGGGGCCAACCTCCTCCGAGACTAGGCCGTGGTACTATTTGTCCCATAGTTGGGGGCTGGTTCGTGGGCACCAGTAGTTCGGTAGGCTTGCGTGGCGCACGTCCGGGGGCCAACCTCCTCCGAGACTAGGCAGTGGTACTATTTAACCCATAGTTGGGGGCTGGTTCGTGGGCACCAGTAGTTCGGTAGGCTTGCGTGCCGCACGTCTGGGGGCCAACCTCCTCCGAGACTAGGCAGTGGTACTATTTAACCCATAGTTGGGGGCTGGTTCGTGGGCACCAGTAGTTCGGTAGGCTTGCGTGCCGCACGTCCGGGGGCCAACCTCCTCCGAGACTAGGCAGTGGTACTATTTGTCCCATAGTTGGGGGCTGGTTCGTGGGCACCAGTAGTTCGGTAGGCTTGCGTGCCGCACGTCTGGGGGCCAACCTCCTCCGAGCATTATAATTGCACAAATTTAATGACCAGAAGTCTAGCGTCACATTTGCGCTTTTTATAGAATTGTCACATCAGAAGACAGACCCTTGCAGCGTAGAGAATAGAGAATAGTTATACCCTTCCAGACAAGAGCCATATCCCGGCGGACACGGACCGTCTTCAAGGCAAGAGTACAGTCAGTGATGCCACATAAACCTTATAGACGCCGGTAGGGAGGGGAAGTATTATTCGCTTATAGATTCCAAGGAACTTGGAATCAACACTCGATTAAAGATAGAACGAATCAACAGATTAATCCTATTGACACACTGTCCCTAAAGGCAAGACTCCTTTCAGTCAGAGGTGGATATGAGCTTCAGAGCTTGCGCTATCCGGGACAGACATTGCTCCTTCAAGACAGAGCTCTGAATGGAAGGGTAGAACTATTCTTTACACTGCGATGCTCGGTCTTCTGATATGACATTCTATAAAAAGTACACATGTGAAGCTAGAAGTATGGGTATTGAATTCATTGTTATATGGGTATTGAATTCATTGTTATATGGGTATTGAATTCATTGTTATATGGGTATTGAATCCATTGTTATATGGGTATTGAATTCCCATTATATGGGAGCGCCAATGGAGGGGGAAGGCTGCTTCTGTACACGCTCCTCAGCGTCGCAACGTTTTTCCTTCTTTTTAGTATTTTTAAGCCTTTTATTTTTTTACATGTACTTAAAAGACGTATGAAAAAATTGCCTTTCCCTGTTCTCAAGTAAAATATTGATATGCGATTAAAATGTGATTCATTTCGATTAATTCATTACAAAGCCTCTAATTAATTTGATAAATGTTTTTAATCGAGTCCCAGCCCTAGTTCTTATTATATATATTTATAATGTTCTTACCCTTCATCACAGACACCTGTAGCAGAGTCTCCAAACTTTGATCCGGTGTACACAAACTGACCGTTGGAGATTTCCCCAGCAGAGCCACATGACTTCCCTGTGGAAGAGAAAGAAATATCCTTCAATACACTGGTATGAAATATCCAGTGGTGTAAAGGAACTAAGTACATTTACTAAAGTACTGTACTTAAGAACAATTAGAAGGTACTTTTACTTTACTGGAGTATTTCCAATTGTCTATACTTTTACTTACATCTCAGAGGCAAATATTGTACTGTTACTCCACTACAATTATTTGAAAACTACCTCTCCACTGTATATGATGCAGCCTAAGAAAAGAAAAGTGCAGATATTAGGATTTTGTTCATTTCTAAAACACCATGGAAAAGCAAAATAACCAATACAAATAAAATGTAAATGTAACGGCAATGTTTACGTCATGTAGATAGAAGATCTCACCTGGTGGAACGTGATGAGCTAAAGTTAGCTTCACGTATGCGATGGATGATGCCACACTCTGAGGAAGAGTAGGCATGGCCTGGTCCAGTCTGGTGAAACTGAGACCCAACAAGTCAGGGGTTAACATCAGCCAATAATAACGAATGAAATCACATCTACCTGTCCTCAAAAACCATAATACTATATATTGATGGATCTACTTACATTATTTGGTATGATGAGCAGGAAATGTTTCCCTGAAAAGTGGCAAAAATATGTTGTCATTTCAAACCTTAATGTGCATGGTTACATTTTCTATTATCTTTACTTTATGTTTTTTACCGTTCCAGAGAACATAACAAGGTGGGACACAAACTCAGCCAATCCAGTTGGAGATGCAGTCAGGGAGTCAAACACTGCGTTGATGACAACGTCTTTCTCAGCAGGAAGAGGCAACACCACAAGTTCTGCACTCTGCTTTGGAGACAGGAGCCTTACAGCCTCCAGCTGGACAGAAAGACAGTCAAGAAAAGATTATCACCACCACTGGATTTTATTTGATAATAATAAGGTAACTATTTGGTCTAATCATTCTTTAGAGGTTTTTTTTATGTGGCAGCGATGAAGTCTTACAGGGGAGAAGCCTGGGTTGAGATTCAGGAATTCTCTGACAGACACAAGGGCTGAGAATGGCCCAAAGTTGTTCTGCAGCCAGTAAGCACTGCTGTTGTAGGGGACAGATCAGAACAAAGTATTAAGGCATTCAAACAGAAAAATGGCTGCAAATACCAGTCAAAACATTTTCTAGTAAAGATATCCCATTCTAATTGAGAATAGAATGGGAATATATTTATTTAGCAAATACATTTGAAAATGAGAGCCAAACTGTTATTGAGATATTGCAGTTAGTCAGTACCTGGCTGTGGTCGGGAGAGGAAAGGGAGGATTAGTTCCTTCAGGCACAAATGCTGCTGCTGTGAGGTCATGTTGTCAAACTGATGGCTAAACTCCTTCAAACTGGTGAATCAAACACAGAATGAGAAATACTTATTTCTTAGCTTATTGGTGAAGCTAGAGAAAAGGCAACGGAGTCATCAAAATCAAAATCATCCCCCAGGAAGAATGAAGGTGCACAGAAAAGTCTATGGAAATCCAGCAGTCAGAATTGCCACTCTCATCTCTCCAATCACATCCAGAACCACAGACGCTGATGGACCAGTCATGGTCATGGACTAGGAGAAGGATTACATGGGTCAATATTTAATATTATTAAATTTGCATTAATATTACGTGAGGATATTTAATGTATGGAATAGTAGATAAAGATTCTGGCTCTATAATAGAGATATTCTTTCAAATCTTGATAGACTGTTTGCCTGACAGTGAATAGGGAATTTTTATTAGCATTTTTTTTCATTAGGAAATCTTTTTAAGATTATTAAAAACATGAGCTTTAAATTTAAATAATTTCAGAATTCAGATGTGTTACTTTTAATTCGTTTTAGAGATTGTTCATTCTGTCTTTACCATAAAAGTTGTTTTCAGTGTCTGGTTAGAGCTACTTTTTGTACCGTGTTGGCAAGAAGATCCAGAGCTGCATCCAAAACCCCAGAGGTCTTAGAGAGGAAAAGCTTCCAGACTGGTCTGGAACCAGTGGAGCTGGGGGACTGGTTACACTTCATCACTGCTGCCAGATCCTGTGCTGTCAACATGGACACCTGGGTGGAGATAATGGACAAAGCAGAACAGAAAAAACAGGAAACCTTTAATGAAGTAAAAATTGGAAAATGATAACTGTTGCGTTCAATGTGAGAGACTTAAGTGGCTTACTGAAGCACACGTGTATTCTTCAATGCCAAAGTCACAAAAACGTCCATTCATCTGTCCGTTGTTGAGGAGGAGCTGTAGTGCAGTGCTTTGGTAGCCGAAAAGGAAAACATATCAAATGTTTCTTGAGTTGCAAAACGAAAAGTTTGTTCATTAAATATATTTGAGATATTGTAAGCATTGCCTCAGAACACTCACCTGTTAATTCCAACACAAATGTCTGTTTCTGTGAAAACATTAATTAATTAATTCATTATGAAAATAAATCACATTACAATTCGTAACAATGAATCAAAACTACTATACACTTACCATTTCCTGAAGTAACATTGCACTTGGGAAAGAAAGAAAGAGTGAAATGTTTTTAATTTGGTGACATTTAGTCAATTAGACTTTAAAATGTGAATATCATTTCAGGTACCTACCTCTCCACTGTAGATAATGCAGCCTAAGTATAGACAGAAAACGTTTTGTTGATTTTAAAAATGCAATGGGAAAAACATAACCACTGCTAATAACATGTGAACATAACAGCACAGTGATACATCACTTTTAACTCAGGTACATACAGTCGAAGATCTCACCTGGTGGAATTTGATGAAGCAAAGTCAGCTTGTTGTATGTGATGGATGATGCTACACTCGGTGGAAGAGTAAACATGGCCAGGTCCAGTCTGGTGAAACTGAGACCCAACAAGTTGGGGTTAACATAGGCCAAAAATAATGATTTAAATTATTTCTACTTGGTCTTCAAAAAACAAAATATACTGATAGATAACTTACATTATTTTGTACGACAAGCAGGAAATTTCACCCTGAAAAATGACAAAAAGAGTTTGTGATTTTAAACCAAATGTGCATAGTTACCGTTTATATTACTATCATTACTTCACAGTTTTTACCTTTCCAGAGAACATAACAAGGTGGGACACAAACTCAGCCAATCCTCTCTCCTTTGGAGATTCGGTCAGATAGTCAAACACTGCGTGGATGACAACGTCTTTCTCAGGAAGAAGAGGCAACACCACAATTTCTGCACTCTGCTTTGGAGACAGGAGCCTTACAGCCTCCAGCTAGATGGAAAGAAAGTCAAGAAAAACGTGATCAGCACCACTGGACTTTATTTTATATTTAAAAAGTAATTATCTCTTGGAGTTAATAATTCATCATTGCTTTGTAATGTAACAACTTTAAAGTCTTACAGGGGAGAAGCCTGGGTTTAGATTCAGGAATTCACTGACAGACACAAGACCTGAGAATGCACCAAAGTTGTTCTCCAACCAGTAAACACTGCTGTTGGACACACGGCCTCGGTCTGAAGGGGACAGATCAGAATGAAACATTAAGGCATTGAAAGGTGTCTGGAAATACAGTCAATATATTTCCTGTAAAAAATATAACATTTTAATAGATTGTAAAAATAGATAGATAGATTGCAGTTAGTCCTGACTGTGGTCGGGACAGGAAAGGGATTATTAGTTCCGTCAGGACCACTTGCTGCTGATGTGAGGTCATGTTGTCGAACTGATGGCTAAACTCCTGCAATCTGTGGATCAAATCAAAATACAATGAAAAATACTTGTTTTCACTTCTTTCTTTTTTTTCGGCCAATTCCCATCAGGGTGCGCCACATCATCTGTTTCCATCTGCTTCTGTTTTCGGCATCTTCCTTGGTCACTCTAGCCACCTGCATGTCGTCTCCCTCCGCATTCATAAACTTCATCTTTGGTCTACCTCTTCTCCTCTTGCCTGGCAGCTCCATCTTCAGCATCCTTCTCCCAATATACCTCTCATCCCTCCTCCGTATATATCCAAACAAACATCCAAACCTCGCCTCTCTTGCTTTATCCCAAAACCTTCTAACCTGGGCTAATCCTCCAATGTAATCATTGGCATCCTCAATTTTGCCACCTCTAGTTCCGCCTCCTGTCTTTTCATCAGTGCCACCATTTCCAAGCCGTACACATCTTCCCTCTCACTCTAGCTGGAACCCTTCTCTCACAAATCACCCCTGACTCCATCAGTTCCACCCTACCTATCGCTTCTTCAGCTCTCTTCCACACTACCCATTACTTTGGACTCAATTCAACTTCACTATATGACTTTTTACTCACGAGAAAAAAGAAAAGAAATTCAAAACATTGTGACTTAACTATGCTTTTCACCCAAACACCCCATTATGGGAGATGAAATGTGAAATACATCCACATAAAGATGATAGCCCCAGGTGGGAAAATTCAGTCAAAGGGTATACAGATGACCGAAGTCTCCAGCTCAATACTTACACTTGCTGGTATGTGTTACAGCTGAGGTTCCTGCTGCTGAGGCAGTATAGAAACTCTCCTGATGCAGATGACAGGAACCCTCTCAAACGTCCAGAGAACCACTTCCCAATGACATCACTGACCCTCAACTGTTCATCAGTCAGAATCGACACTCTCAGCTCTCCAATCACATCCAGAACCGCAGACGCCGATGGACCAGTCATCGTCATGGACTAGGGGAAGGATTACATGGGTCAATATTTCATTTAAATGTGCATTACGTGTGAGCTCATTTGGTGAGCTCATAGAGAACTTTCATTCCAAACCTGGGTGGACTTTATGTGGACAAATAACAGCTTCTGGGCAGAAATAATTGATTTTTTATTTTTATTTTGCATTGGTGCATTTTATAATTACTAATTATAAACATAGACTGTAATTATGTGTAGGTCTGAGATGTACTAACTCAGTCATCATTGTTCATTTTAATTAGTTTCAGTGATTGGTCATTCTATCTTTGCCATAACACTTAGCAGTTTAGTTTCAGTTTATTTCAGTGTCTGGTTAGATCTAGTTTTTGTACCGTGTTGGCTAGAAGATCAAGAGCTGCATCCAACACCCCAAAGGCCTTGGAGAGGAACAGCTTCCAGACTGGTCTGGAACCAGTGCAGCTGGGGCACCAGTAGTTCGGTAGGCTTGCGTGCCGCACGTCCGGGGGCCAACATCCTCCGAGACTAGGCAGTGGTACTATTTAACCCATAGTTGGGGGCTGGTTCGTGGGCACCAGTAGTTCGGTAGGCTTGCGTGCCGCACGTCCGGGGGCCAAACTCCTCCGAGACTAGGCAGTGGTACTATTTGTCCCATAGTTGGGGGCTGGTTCGTGGGCACCAGTAGTTCGGTAGGCTTGCGTGCCGCACGTCCGGGGGCCAACCTCCTCCGAGACTAGGCAGTGGTACTATTTAACCCATAGTTGGGGGCTGGTTCGTGGGCACCAGTAGTTCGGTAGGCTTGCGTGCCGCACGTCCGGGGGCCAACCTCCTCCGAGACTAGGCAGTGGTACTATTTGTCCCATAGTTGGGGGCTGGTTCGTGGGCACCAGTAGTTCGGTAGGCTTGCGTGCCGCACGTCCGGGGGCCAACCTCCTCCGAGACTAGGCAGTGGTACTATTTAACCCATAGTTGGGGGCTGGTTTGTGGGCACCAGTAGGTTCGGTAGGCTTGCGTGCCGCACGTCCGGGGGCCAACCTCCTCCGAGACTAGGCAGTGGTACTATTTAACCCATAGTTGGGGGCTGGTTTGTGGGCACCAGTAGGTTCGGTAGGCTTGCGTGCCGCACGTCCGGGGGCCAACCTCCTCCGAGACTAGGCAGTGGTACTATTTGTCCCATAGTTGGGGGCTGGTTCGTGGGCACCAGTAGTTCGGTAGGCTTGCGTGCCGCACGTCCGGGGGCCAACCTCCTCCGAGACTAGGCAGTGGTACTATTTGTCCCATAGTTGGGGGCTGGTTCGTGGGCACCAGTAGTTCGGTAGGCTTGCGTGCCGCACGTCCGGGGGCCAACCTCCTCCGAGACTAGGCAGTGGTACTATTTAACCCATAGTTGGGGGCTGGTTTGTGGGCACCAGTAGGTTCGGTAGGCTTGCGTGCCGCACGTCCGGGGGCCAACCTCCTCCGAGACTAGGCAGTGGTACTATTTGTCCCATAGTTGGGGGCTGGTTCGTGGGCACCAGTAGTTCGGTAGGCTTGCGTGCCGCACGTCTGGGGGCCAACCTGCTCCGAGCATTATAATTGCACAAATTTAATGACCAGAAGTCTAGCGTCACATTTGCGCTTTTTATAGAATTGTCACATCAGAAGACAGACCCTTGCAGCGTAGAGAATAGAGAATAGTTATACCCTTCCAGACAAGAGCCATATCCCGGCGGACACGGACCGTCTTCAAGGCAAGAGTACAGTCAGTGATGCCACATAAACCTTATAGACGCCGGTAGGGAGGGGAAGTATTATTCGCTTATAGATTCCAAGGAACTTGGAATCAACACTCGATTAAAGATAGAACGAATCAACAGATTAATCCTATTGACACACTGTCCCTAAAGGCAAGGCTCCTTTCAGTCAGAGGTGGATATGAGCTTCAGAGCTTGCGCTATCCGGGACAGACATTGCTCCTTCAAGACAGAGCTCTGAATGGAAGGGTAGAACTATTCTTTACACTGCGATGCTCGGTCTTCTGATATGACATTCTATAAAAAGTACACATGTGAAGCTAGAAGTATGGGTATTGAATTCATTGTTATATGGGTATTGAATTCATTGTTATATGGGTATTGAATTCATTGTTATATGGGTATTGAATTCCCATTATATGGGAGCGCCAATGGAGGGGGAAGGCTGCTTCTGTACACGCTCCTCAGCGTCGCAACGTTTTTCCTTCTTTTTAGTATTTTTAAGCCTTTTATTTTTTTACATGTACTTAAAAGACGTATGAAAAAATTGCCTTTCCCTGTTCTCAAGTAAAATATTGATATGCGATTAAAATGTGATTAATTGTGATTAATTCATTACAAAGCCTCTAATTAATTTGATAAATGTTTTTAATCGATTCCCAGCCCTAGTTCTTATTATATATATTTATAATGTTCTTACCCTTCATCACAGACACCTGTAGCAGAGTCTCCAAACTTTGATCCGGTGTACACAAACTGACCGTTGGAGATTTCCCCAGCAGAGCCACATGACTTCCCTGTGGAAGAGAAAGAAATATCCTTCAATACACTGGTATGAAATATCCAGTGGTGTAAAGGAACTAAGTACATTTACTAAAGTACTGTACTTAAGTACAATTAGAAGGTACTTTTACTTTACTGGAGTATTTCCAATTGTCTATACTTTTACTTACATCTCAGAGGCAAATATTGTACTGTTACTCCACTACAATTATTTGAAAACTACCTCTCCACTGTATATGATGCAGCCTAAGAAAAGAAAAGTGCAGATATTAGGATTTTGTTCATTTCTAAAACACCATGGAAAAGCAAAATAACCAACACAAATAAAATGTAAATGTAACGGCAATGTTTACGTCATGTAGATAGAAGATCTCACCTGGTGGAACGTGATGAGCTAAAGTTAGCTTCACGTATGCGATGGATGATGCCACACTCTGAGGAAGAGTAGGCATGGCCTGGTCCAGTCTGGTGAAACTGAGACCCAACAAGTCAGGGGTTAACATCAGCCAATAATAACGAATGAAATCACATCTACCTGTCTTCAAAAACCATAATACTATATATTGATGGATCTACTTACATTATTTGGTATGATGAGCAGGAAATGTTTCCCTGAAAGGTGGCAAAAATATGTTGTCATTTCAAACCTTAATGTGCATGGTTACATTTTCTATTATCTTTACTTTATGTTTTTTACCGTTCCAGAGAACATAACAAGGTGGGACACAAACTCAGCCAATCCAGTTGGAGATGTAGTCAGGGAGTCAAACACTGCGTTGATGACAACGTCTTTCTCAGCAGGAAGAGGCAACACCACAAGTTCTGCACTCTGCTTTGGAGACAGGAGCCTTACAGCCTCCAGCTGGACAGAAAGACAGTCAAGAAAAGATTATCACCACCACTGGATTTTATTTGATAATAATAAGGTAACTATTTGGTCTAATCATTCTTTAGAGGTTTTTTTTATGTGGCAGCGATGAAGTCTTACAGGGGAGAAGCCTGGGTTGAGATTCAGGAATTCTCTGACAGACACAAGGGCTGAGAATGGCCCAAAGTTGTTCTGCAGCCAGTAAGCACTGCTGTTGTAGGGGACAGATCAGAACAAAGTATTAAGGCATTCAAACGGAAAATGGCTGCAAATACCAGTCAAAACATTTTCCAGTAAAGATATCCCATTCTAATTGAGAATAGAATGGGAATATATTTATTTAGCAAATACATTTGAAAATGAGAGCCAAACTGTTATTGAGATATTGCAGTTAGTCAGTACCTGGCTGTGGTCGGGAGAGGAAAGGGAGGATTAGTTCCTTCAGGCCCAAATGCTGCTGCTGTGAGGTCATGTTGTCAAACTGATGGCTAAACTCCTTCAAACTGGTGAATCAAACACAGAATGAGAAATACTTATTTCTTAGCTTATTGGTGAAGCTAGAGAAAAGGCAACGGAGTCATCAAAATCAAAATCATCCCCCAGGAAGAATGAAGGTGCACAGAAAAGTCTATGGAAATCCAGCAGTCAGAATTGCCACTCTCATCTCTCCAATCACATCCAGAACCACAGACGCTGATGGACCAGTCATGGTCATGGACTAGGAGAAGGATTACATGGGTCAATATTTAATATTATTAAATTTGCATTAATATTACGTGAGGATATTTAATGTATGGAATAGTAGATAAAGATTCTGGCTCTATAATAGAGATATTCTTTCAAATCTTGATAGACTGTTTGCCTGACAGTGAATAGGGAATTTTTATTAGCATTTTTTTTTCATTAGGAAATCTTTTTAAGATTATTAAAAACATGAGCTTTAAATTTAAATAATTTCAGAATTCAGATGTGTTACTTTTAATTCGTTTTAGAGATTGTTCATTCTGTCTTCACCATAAAAGTTGTTTTCAGTGTCTGGTTAGAGCTACTTTTTGTACCGTGTTGGCAAGAAGATCCAGAGCTGCATCCAACACCCCAGAGGTCTTAGAGAGGAACAGCTTCCAGACTGGTCTGGAACCAGTGGAGCTGGGGGACTGGTTACACTTCATCACTGCTGCCAGATCCTGTGCTGTCAACATGGACACCTGGGTGGAGATAATGGACAAAGCAGAACAGAAAAAACAGGAAACCTTTAATGAAGTAAAAATTGGAAAATGATAACTGTTGCGTTCAATGTGAGAGACTTAAGTGGCTTACTGAAGCACACGTGTATTCTTCAATGCCAAAGTCACAAAAACGTCCATTCATCTGTCCGTTGTTGAGGAGGAGCTGTAGTGCAGTGCTTTGGTAGCCGAAAAGGAAAACATATCAAATGTTTCTTGAGTTGCAAAACGAAAAGTTTGTTCATTAAATATATTTGAGATATTGTAAGCATTGCCTCACAACACTCACCTGTTAATTCCAACACAAATGTCTGTTTCTGTGAAAACATTAATTAATTAATTCATTATGAAAATAAATCACATTACAATTCGTAACAATGAATCAAAACTACTATACACTTACCATTTGCTGAAGTAACATTGCACTTGGGAAAGAAAGAAAGAGTGAAATGTTTTTAATTTGGTGACATTTAGTCAATTAGACTTTAAAATGTGAATATCATTTCAGGTACCTACCTCTCCACTGTAGATAATGCAGCCTAAGTATAGACAGAAAACGTTTTGTTGATTTTAAAAATGCAATGGGAAAAACATAACCACTGCTAATAACATGTGAACATAACAGCACAGTGATACATCACTTTTAACTCAGGTACATACAGTCGAAGATCTCACCTGGTGGAATTTGATGAAGCAAAGTCAGCTTGTTGTATGTGATGGATGATGCTACACTCGGTGGAAGAGTAAACATGGCCAGGTCCAGTCTGGTGAAACTGAGACCCAACAAGTTGGGGTTAACATAGGCCAAAAATAATGATTTAAATTATTTCTACTTGGTCTTCAAAAAACAAAATATACTGATAGATAACTTACATTATTTTGTACGACAAGCAGGAAATTTCACCCTGAAAAATGACAAAAAGAGTTTGTGATTTTAAACCAAATGTGCATAGTTACCGTTTATATTACTATCATTACTTCACAGTTTTTACCTTTCCAGAGAACATAACAAGGTGGGACACAAACTCAGCCAATCCTCTCTCCTTTGGAGATTCGGTCAGATAGTCAAACACTGCGTGGATGACAACGTCTTTCTCAGGAAGAAGAGGCAACACCACAAATTCTGCACTCTGCTTTGGAGACAGGAGCCTTACAGCCTCCAGCTAGATGGAAAGAAAGTCAAGAAAAACGTGATCACCACCACTGGACTTTATTTTATATTTAAAAAGTAATTATCTCTTGGAGTTAATAATTCATCATTGTTATGTAATGTAACAACTTTAAAGTCTTACAGGGGAGAAGCCTGGGTTTAGATTCAGGAATTCACTGACAGACACAAGACCTGAGAATGCACCAAAGTTGTTCTCCAACCAGTAAACACTGCTGTTGGACACACGGCCTCGGTCTGAAGGGGACAGATCAGAATGAAACATTAAGGCATTGAAAGGTGTCTGGAAATACAGTCAATATATTTCCTGTAAAAAATATAACATTTTAATAGATTGTAAAAATAGATAGATAGATTGCAGTTAGTCCTGACTGTGGTCGGGACAGGAAAGGGATTATTAGTGCCGTCAGGACCACTTGCTGCTGATGTGAGGTCATGTTGTCGAACTGATGGCTAAACTCCTGCAATCTGTGGATCAAATCAAAATACAATGAAAAATACTTGTTTTCACTTCTTTCTTTTTTTTTCGGCCAATTCCCATCAGGGTGCGCCACATCATCTGTTTCCATCTGCTTCTGTTTTCGGCATCTTCCTTGGTCACTCTAGCCACCTGCATGTCGTCTCCCTCCGCATTCATAAACTTCATCTTTGGTCTACCTCTTCTCCTCTTGCCTGGCAGCTCCATCTTCAGCATCCTTCTCCCAATATACCTCTCATCCCTCCTCCATACATATCCAAACAAACATCCAAACCTCGCCTCTCTTGCTTTATCCCAAAACCTTCTAACCTGGGCTAATCCTCCAATGTAATCATTGGCATCCTCAATTTTGCCACCTCTAGTTCCGCCTCCTGTCTTTTCATCAGTGCCACCATTTCCAAGCCGTACACATCTTCCCTCTCACTCTGGAACCCTTCTCTCACAAATCACCCCTGACTCCATCAGTTCCACCCTACCTATCGCTTCTTCAGCTCTCTTCCACACTACCCATTACTTTGGACTCAATTCAACTTCACTATATGACTTTTTACTCACGAGAAAAAAGAAAATAAATTGAAAACATTGTGACTTAACTATGCTTTTCACCCAAACACCCCATTATGGGAGATGAAATGTGAAATACATCCACATAAAGATGATAGCCCCAGGTGGGAAAATTCAGTCAAAGGGTATACAGATGACCGAAGTCTCCAGCTCAATACTTACACTTGCTGGTATGTGTTACAGCTGAGGTTCCTGCTGCTGAGGCAGTATAGAAACTCTCCTGATGCAGATGACAGGAACCCTCTCAAACGTCCAGAGAACCACTTCCCAATGACATCACTGACCCTCAACTGTTCATCAGTCAGAATCGACACTCTCAGCTCTCCAATCACATCCAGAACCGCAGACGCCGATGGACCAGTCATCGTCATGGACTAGGGGAAGGATTACATGGGTCAATATTTCATTTAAATGTGCATTACGTGTGAGCTCATTTGGTGAGCTCATAGAGAACTTTCATTCCAAACCTGGGTGGACTTTATGTGGACAAATAACAGCTTCTGGGCAGAAATAATTGATTTTTTATTTTTATTTTGCATTGGTGCATTTTTTAATTACTAATTATAAACATAGACTGTAATTATGTGTAGGTCTGAGATGTACTAACTCAGTCATCATTGTTCATTTTAATTAGTTTCAGTGATTGGTCATTCTATCTTTGCCATAACACTTAGCAGTTTAGTTTCAGTTTATTTCAGTGTCTGGTTAGATCTAGTTTTTGTACCGTGTTGGCTAGAAGATCAAGAGCTGCATCCAACACCCCAAAGGCCTTGGAGAGGAACAGCTTCCAGACTGGTCTGGAACCAGTGCAGCTGGGGCACCAGTAGTTCGGTAGGCTTGCGTGCCGCACGTCCGGGGGCCAACATCCTCCGAGACTAGGCAGTGGTACTATTTAACCCATAGTTGGGGGCTGGTTCGTGGGCACCAGTAGTTCGGTAGGCTTGCGTGCCGCACGTCCGGGGGCCAAACTCCTCCGAGACTAGGCAGTGGTACTATTTGTCCCATAGTTGGGGGCTGGTTCGTGGGCACCAGTAGTTCGGTAGGCTTGCGTGCCGCACGTCCGGGGGCCAACCTCCTCCGAGACTAGGCAGTGGTACTATTTAACCCATAGTTGGGGGCTGGTTCGTGGGCACCAGTAGTTCGGTAGGCTTGCGTGCCGCACGTCCGGGGGCCAACCTCCTCCGAGACTAGGCAGTGGTACTATTTGTCCCATAGTTGGGGGCTGGTTCGTGGGCACCAGTAGTTCGGTAGGCTTGCGTGCCGCACGTCCGGGGGCCAACCTCCTCCGAGACTAGGCAGTGGTACTATTTAACCCATAGTTGGGGGCTGGTTTGTGGGCACCAGTAGGTTTGGTAGGCTTGCGTGCCGCACGTCCGGGGGCCAACCTCCTCCGAGACTAGGCAGTGGTACTATTTGTCCCATAGTTGGGGGCTGGTTCGTGGGCACCAGTAGTTCGGTAGGCTTGCGTGCCGCACGTCTGGGGGCCAACCTCCTCCGAGACTAGGCAGTGGTACTATTTAACCCATAGTTGGGGGCTGGTTCGTGGGCACCAGTAGTTCGGTAGGCTTGCGTGCCGCACGTCTGGGGGCCAACCTCCTCCGAGACTAGGCAATGGTACTATTTAACCCATAGTTGGGGGCTGGTTCGTGGGCACCAGTAGTTCGGTAGGCTTGCGTGCCGCACGTCCGGGGGCCAACCTCCTCCGAGACTAGGCAGTGGTACTATTTGTCCCATAGTTGGGGGCTGGTTCGTGGGCACCAGTAGTTCGGTAGGCTTGCGTGCCGCACGTCTGGGGGCCAACCTCCTCCGAGCATTATAATTGCACACATTTAATGACCAGAAGTCTAGCGTCACATTTGCGCTTTTTATAGAATTGTCACATCAGAAGACAGACCCTTGCAGCGTAGAGAATAGAGAATAGTTATACCCTTCCAGACAAGAGCCATATCCCGGCGGACACGGACCGTCTTCAAGGCAAGAGTACAGTCAGTGATGCCACATAAACCTTATAGACGCCGGTAGGGAGGGGAAGTATTATTCGCTTATAGATTCCAAGGAACTTGGAATCAACACTCGATTAAAGATAGAACAAATCAACAGATTAATCCTATTGACACACTGTCCCTAAAGGCAAGGCTCCTTTCAGTCAGAGGTGGATATGAGCTTCAGAGCTTGCGCTATCCGGGACAGACATTGCTCCTTCAAGACAGAGCTCTGAATGGAAGGGTAGAACTATTCTTTACACTGCGATGCTCGGTCTTCTGATATGACATTCTATAAAAAGTACACATGTGAAGCTAGAAGTATGGGTATTGAATTCATTGTTATATGGGTATTGAATTCATTGTTATATGGGTATTGAATTCATTGTTATATGGGTATTGAATTCATTGTTATATGGGTATTGAATTCCCATTATATGGGAGCGCCAATGGAGGGGGAAGGCTGCTTCTGTACACGCTCCTCAGCGTCGCAACGTTTTTCCTTCTTTTTAGTATTTTTAAGCCTTTTATTTTTTTACATGTACTTAAAAGACGTATGAAAAAATTGCCTTTCCCTGTTCTCAAGTAAAATATTGATATGCGATTAAAATGTGATTAATTGTGATTAATTCATTACAAAGCCTCTAATTAATTTGATAAATGTTTTTAATCGATTCCCAGCCCTAGTTCTTATTATATATATTTATAATGTTCTTACCCTTCATCACAGACACCTGTAGCAGAGTCTCCAAACTTTGATCCGGTGTACACAAACTGACCGTTGGAGATTTCCCCAGCAGAGCCACATGACTTCCCTGTGGAAGAGAAAGAAATATCCTTCAATACACTGGTATGAAATATCCAGTGGTGTAAAGGAACTAAGTACATTTACTAAAGTACTGTACTTAAGTACAATTAGAAGGTACTTTTACTTTACTGGAGTATTTCCAATTGTCTATACTTTTACTTACATCTCAGAGGCAAATATTGTACTGTTACTCCACTACAATTATTTGAAAACTACCTCTCCACTGTATATGATGCAGCCTAAGAAAAGAAAAGTGCAGATATTAGGATTTTGTTCATTTCTAAAACACCATGGAAAAGCAAAATAACCAACACAAATAAAATGTAAATGTAACGGCAATGTTTACGTCATGTAGATAGAAGATCTCACCTGGTGGAACGTGATGAGCTAAAGTTAGCTTCACGTATGCGATGGATGATGCCACACTCTGAGGAAGAGTAGGCATGGCCTGGTCCAGTCTGGTGAAACTGAGACCCAACAAGTCAGGGGTTAACATCAGCCAATAATAACGAATGAAATCACATCTACCTGTCTTCAAAAACCATAATACTATATATTGATGGATCTACTTACATTATTTGGTATGATGAGCAGGAAATGTTTCCCTGAAAGGTGGCAAAAATATGTTGTCATTTCAAACCTTAATGTGCATGGTTACATTTTCTATTATCTTTACTTTATGTTTTTTACCGTTCCAGAGAACATAACAAGGTGGGACACAAACTCAGCCAATCCAGTTGGAGATGTAGTCAGGGAGTCAAACACTGCGTTGATGACAACGTCTTTCTCAGCAGGAAGAGGCAACACCACAAGTTCTGCACTCTGCTTTGGAGACAGGAGCCTTACAGCCTCCAGCTGGACAGAAAGACAGTCAAGAAAAGATTATCACCACCACTGGATTTTATTTGATAATAATAAGGTAACTATTTGGTCTAATCATTCTTTAGAGGTTTTTTTTTATGTGGCAGCGATGAAGTCTTACAGGGGAGAAGCCTGGGTTGAGATTCAGGAATTCTCTGACAGACACAAGGGCTGAGAATGGCCCAAAGTTGTTCTGCAGCCAGTAAGCACTGCTGTTGTAGGGGACAGATCAGAACAAAGTATTAAGGCATTCAAACGGAAAATGGCTGCAAATACCAGTCAAAACATTTTCCAGTAAAGATATCCCATTCTAATTGAGAATAGAATGGGAATATATTTATTTAGCAAATACATTTGAAAATGAGAGCCAAACTGTTATTGAGATATTGCAGTTAGTCAGTACCTGGCTGTGGTCGGGAGAGGAAAGGGAGGATTAGTTCCTTCAGGCCCAAATGCTGCTGCTGTGAGGTCATGTTGTCAAACTGATGGCTAAACTCCTTCAAACTGGTGAATCAAACACAGAATGAGAAATACTTATTTCTTAGCTTATTGGTGAAGCTAGAGAAAAGGCAACGGAGTCATCAAAATCAAAATCATCCCCCAGGAAGAATGAAGGTGCACAGAAAAGTCTATGGAAATCCAGCAGTCAGAATTGCCACTCTCATCTCTCCAATCACATCCAGAACCACAGACGCTGATGGACCAGTCATGGTCATGGACTAGGAGAAGGATTACATGGGTCAATATTTAATATTATTAAATTTGCATTAATATTACGTGAGGATATTTAATGTATGGAATAGTAGATAAAGATTCTGGCTCTATAATAGAGATATTCTTTCAAATCTTGATAGACTGTTTGCCTGACAGTGAATAGGGAATTTTTATTAGCATTTTTTTTTCATTAGGAAATCTTTTTAAGATTATTAAAAACATGAGCTTTAAATTTAAATAATTTCAGAATTCAGATGTGTTACTTTTAATTCGTTTTAGAGATTGTTCATTCTGTCTTCACCATAAAAGTTGTTTTCAGTGTCTGGTTAGAGCTACTTTTTGTACCGTGTTGGCAAGAAGATCCAGAGCTGCATCCAACACCCCAGAGGTCTTAGAGAGGAACAGCTTCCAGACTGGTCTGGAACCAGTGGAGCTGGGGGACTGGTTACACTTCATCACTGCTGCCAGATCCTGTGCTGTCAACATGGACACCTGGGTGGAGATAATGGACAAAGCAGAACAGAAAAAACAGGAAACCTTTAATGAAGTAAAAATTGGAAAATGATAACTGTTGCGTTCAATGTGAGAGACTTAAGTGGCTTACTGAAGCACACGTGTATTCTTCAATGCCAAAGTCACAAAAACGTCCATTCATCTGTCCGTTGTTGAGGAGGAGCTGTAGTGCAGTGCTTTGGTAGCCGAAAAGGAAAACATATCAAATGTTTCTTGAGTTGCAAAACGAAAAGTTTGTTCATTAAATATATTTGAGATATTGTAAGCATTGCCTCACAACACTCACCTGTTAATTCCAACACAAATGTCTGTTTCTGTGAAAACATTAATTAATTAATTCATTATGAAAATAAATCACATTACAATTCGTAACAATGAATCAAAACTACTATACACTTACCATTTGCTGAAGTAACATTGCACTTGGGAAAGAAAAAAAGAGTGAAATGTTTTTAATTTGGTGACATTTAGTCAATTAGACTTTAAAATGTGAATATCATTTCAGGTACCTACCTCTCCACTGTAGATAATGCAGCCTAAGTATAGACAGAAAACGTTTTGTTGATTTTAAAAATGCAATGGGAAAAACAAAACCACTGCTAATAACATGTGAACATAACAGCACAGTGATACATCACTTTTAACTCAGGTACATACAGTCGAAGATCTCACCTGGTGGAATTTGATGAAGCAAAGTCAGCTTGTTGTATGTGATGGATGATGCTACACTCGGTGGAAGAGTAAACATGGCCAGGTCCAGTCTGGTGAAACTGAGACCCAACAAGTTGGGGTTAACATAGGCCAAAAATAATGATTTAAATTATTTCTACTTGGTCTTCAAAAAACAAAAATATACTGATAGATAACTTACATTATTTTGTACGACAAGCAGGAAATTTCACCCTGAAAAATGACAAAAAGAGTTTGTGATTTTAAACCAAATGTGCATAGTTACCGTTTATATTACTATCATTACTTCACAGTTTTTACCTTTCCAGAGAACATAACAAGGTGGGACACAAACTCAGCCAATCCTCTCTCCTTTGGAGATTCGGTCAGATAGTCAAACACTGCGTGGATGACAACGTCTTTCTCAGGAAGAAGAGGCAACACCACAAATTCTGCACTCTGCTTTGGAGACAGGAGCCTTACAGCCTCCAGCTAGATGGAAAGAAAGTCAAGAAAAACGTGATCACCACCACTGGACTTTATTTTATATTTAAAAAGTAATTATCTCTTGGAGTTAATAATTCATCATTGTTATGTAATGTAACAACTTTAAAGTCTTACAGGGGAGAAGCCTGGGTTTAGATTCAGGAATTCACTGACAGACACAAGACCTGAGAATGCACCAAAGTTGTTCTCCAACCAGTAAACACTGCTGTTGGACACACGGCCTCGGTCTGAAGGGGACAGATCAGAATGAAACATTAAGGCATTGAAAGGTGTCTGGAAATACAGTCAATATATTTCCTGTAAAAAATATAACATTTTAATAGATTGTAAAAATAGATAGATAGATTGCAGTTAGTCCTGACTGTGGTCGGGACAGGAAAGGGATTATTAGTGCCGTCAGGACCACTTGCTGCTGATGTGAGGTCATGTTGTCGAACTGATGGCTAAACTCCTGCAATCTGTGGATCAAATCAAAATACAATGAAAAATACTTGTTTTCACTTCTTTCTTTTTTTCCGGCCAATTCCCATCAGGGTGCGCCACATCATCTGTTTCCATCTGCTTCTGTTTTCGGCATCTTCCTTGGTCACTCTAGCCACCTGCATGTCGTCTCCCTCCGCATGCATAAACTTCATCTTTGGTCTACCTCTTCTCCTCTTGCCTGGCAGCTCCATCTTCAGCATCCTTCTCCCAATATACCTCTCATCCCTCCTCCGTATATATCCAAACAAACATCCAAACCTCGCCTCTCTTGCTTTATCCCAAAACCTTCTAACCTGGGCTAATCCTCCAATGTAATCATTGGCATCCTCAATTTTGCCACCTCTAGTTCCGCCTCCTGTCTTTTCATCAGTGCCACCATTTCCAAGCCGTACACATCTTCCCTCTCACTCTAGCTGGAACCCTTCTTTCACAAATCACCCCTGACTCCATCAGTTCCACCCTACCTATCGCTTCTTCAGCTCTCTTCCACACTACCCATTACTTTGGACTCAATTCAACTTCACTATATGACTTTTTACTCACGAGAAAAAAGAAAAGAAATTCAAAACATTGTGACTTAACTATGCTTTTCACCCAAACACCCCATTATGGGAGATGAAATGTGAAATACATCAGATGATAGCCCCAGGTGGGAAAATTCAGTCAAAGGGTATACAGATGGAAGAAGTCTCCAGCTCAATACTTACACTTGCTGGTATGTGTTACAGCTGAGGTTCCTGCTGCTGAGGCAGTATAGAAACTCTCCTGATGCAGATGACAGGAACCCTCTAAAGGTAGGGTAAGTGATATTTTTTTGGTTAAAACAAAAAGGGTTTTGTTATGGGTTAAAGCTCTATATTCTGATAGTAATCATTGCTATAAAGTGTTTGTTCAGTAACAGGGCTCTCTCTGTCTCTCCAGCTCTTTGATATACAGAAAATAAATTTCCAGGTAGGTGACACCATTTCAGCCAATCAGGAGAGTACCCATCTATCAGCTTCATTTTTATAGTGTTCCAGTTCCAATTTTACATTCTCATTTCTTTGTGTCATCACTTCCAATTTCACTTGTTTAATCTCTATCCTGAGTTCTATATCCTGATATCCTGACCTGAAAAGGCATTTTCTGTTTAATAAAGAGCTGGAGAGACATGGAGACTCATGTTACTGAACAAACAGTCTATAGCAATGAGTACTATCAGAATATAGAGCTATTTAACACTTATTTTAACAAAAGAAAATCACTTACCCTACCTTTAACACTTGTTATTTTATATTTTTAGTGAAAACAGCACGTTATAGGCCAACAGTGCTCTTATTTTACATTCCACAGACCAGAAGACACTTACATGGACCCCCAGAAGCAAAGATTTGAGTTATTGTTCGCTTTATAAGATTTTTTTTTTTTTTTAAATAGCAGATCTACAAGCTCATAGCACGGCACTCGGTAGCGCGGCACTCTTTATTACTTATAAAGTAGATGAACACCCTTTTAATACATAAGGGGGAAGGAAGTCAAATGATGACTGTATTACAAAAGGAAAATAAAATAAAAAGGACTAAATAATAGTAATAATAATAATAATAAAGATAATAGTAATACGGCAGAAGAGAGAAGAAAAAAAAAGGGAGACCAAACTAGTTTAAAAGGCAGCCACTTCTCTCTTCTACAAAGCTAAAACATAAACCTTAAGTGCAATGTAGTATTCTGTCCACTGCGTGGCACTGTCTATCCAAATTTAAGCTGTAAACCCCAGTATGGAGCATAGACTGGTATGGAGTCATTTGAATGAGCCTTAGTTCCCATTGCTGGGAGTGCCCGTGTGGTGACGTGATTGGACAGATTGTCGTCATTGATTTTTATTATAAAATCAATGTTAATGTAACTCTGAGAGTGTACAAATGGAACCAAATGGACCCGTTAGGGTCCATTTGGTTCATATTATATGTCGAATATGTAGCGGCTCTAATAATGCGCGCCTCGCCATATATAGGCTTCTGGAAATTGAAGCCTCACAGGCATATTTTGTTTTAATAGAGATACGATGTCAAATACTATATTCCACTGCCAGAAGTACACAGCATTATTTTTTTTAAAAAGGCCTAATTTATAGATTGATAAACGCAGAGAAGAAGTGATAAAAGTAATACTAGACCTGGTAATAATCATAGTGACAGTAGTCTAATAATAATGAAGAAAAAATGATTTAAATTAAAACAGCAAAGACGATCAGAGACGGCGAGTTAAAGCGCCAGTCCAGTATTTCACCAAACATTTTCTGATGTGTTTGTGGTTAGATATCAGTCACTCAGTCAGTCAGTCAGTCGGCAAAAGAACTATTCAAGCCTATTGTCCAAACTACACAAATAATTAATAATGACAGAATGTATGTGTAGATTAATAAACACAGAAAAAAAGTGATAATAATAATGATAGTAAAAGAAAAGGAAATTTAATTTAAAGCAGCGGCTCCCAGCAAGGAGCATTTTAAATTAAAGCAATTTGAATTAAAGCAACGAGGCTGACCCGAAACAACAAGTTAGCAGCAGTACCAGTCCACTATGTCAGTGGTTCTCAAACGTTTTCATGTCAAGGACCCCCAAATTGACATTTTTTAGCACTAATGGGGGTCCTAAAACCCCCATTAGTCAAATGGGGGTTTTAGGACCCCCATTTGAAAAGATAAGCCAGGGACCCCCATAAGAGATGATTTTTACAGCTCTAGCAGTGATTCTCAACCATTTTAATTTCAAGGACCCCCAGTTTGACATGCATTAGGCTACGGACCCCCATTTAATGGCATTTCTATCTCTGGGACCCCAATTTATATTGTAAAATCAATGTTAATTTCACTCTGAGAGTGTAAATTTGTGGTTCCTAACTATTCATCATTTAGCTAGGGACCCCCTGGAACCCCCTCAAGTGCCCCTGGGGGTCCCCGGACCCCACTTTGAGAACCAATGCACTATGTTACAAAATGTTTCTGGTGTAAGTGGATACATATTAGGCCCACACACTCAGCCATCCGACAAACAAAGAGAGTAAAAAAAGAAAAAAGACGTTCCGTAAAAAAAAAAAAAAACTCCACAGATACTAAATGTTGGCACACTTTATATATAAATAAAAAAAACCACAGTAGAAAGTGATAATAATAATGATAATAAAGGAAAATATATTTAATTAAAGCAACGGAGCCGATCAGAAGAGTGATTTAAAATAAAGCGTTGTTGAAAAAAGTTTCTGGTGTAAGTGGCTACATATTATTCACTCAATCTACCGCAAAAAGGAAAAGAAACAAAAAGATATTCTACTGTCAAACCTACACAGGTAGTTAAATGATGGTACCATTTTATGTAGATTAATAAGACACAGAAGAAAATGAAGATAATAATAATAATAAAAGGTAATTTAAATTAAATTAAGTGAGTTATTATTATAATAAAAGAAAGGTGATTTAAAATAAATTAAGTGAATTATTATACACTCAGTCATTCGGCAAAAAAAAGATGTATAAATATTCTACTGTCAAACCTACACAGATAATAGATGATTGTACAATTTTAGGTTAATAAGACACAGAAGAAAATGAAAATAACAATGATAATAAAGGAAAGGTGATTTAAAATAAGGCAACGGAGCCAACCAGAAATGTGATTTAAATTAAAGCAGCAGAGAGAAAAGTGATTTAAATAAAAGCTGCGGAGCCGACCAGAAACCTCAAATTAGCAGCACCAGTCCACTGTGTTGCAAAAAGTATTACTCACTCAGTCCAAGAAAAAAAAAGAGAAAAAAAAAACACATATACTGCTGCAATACTTTCCAGTGATATGCATTTACTATAAGGTGTGTGTGTGTGTGTGTGTGTGTGTGTGTGTGTGTGTGTGTGTGTGTGTGTGTGTGTGTGTGTGTGTGTGTGAGAACATGTGACTTCCCCCTTAAATTCTAACTACAATCAAAATCACACACCCGTCAGTGGCTGAACTCTTTTTTTTGTCCCTCTGATGCATCTTTTTGAAGTGATTTCACTCGCCATGCCAGAAACCCACTCCCATCTACTGGACTGTAATACTGTTCCTAAAACACAAGAAGAAAAGAGGGGGGAAAAGTGTCATTTGGTTTTAATGAGCATGTGTAAATGTGCGTTAGACTGGTGTTTTATGTACTTACATAGCCCAAATTTCCCTGGGAATCGGCCAGGTATGGGAATAAGGCAGTGATGCCCTGTGCATAGTCCTCTTTAACACGCCTTGAAGGACTCGTCCTACAGTACACACACACACACACACACACACACACACCACACACACACACACACACACACACACACACACACACACACACACACACACACACACACACACACACACACACACACACACACACACACACACACACACGTATGAGATCCAAACAAAAGTATTGTTGTGCCGCTGCCTTCTGCAAAAAGGAGGATTTTGGCCTGCACCAAGTACAACCAAAATTGTGTATTGGGTGCATAATTTTTAGATGACAACATACCCATGTTCACTTGCCATGTGTGCAACCAATATCTTCACCATGTCGCGTCTTCTGGTATCCGTTAGGCTTTTTGTCCGAGCATACTCGGTAAGGATCCTCTCTCCGCCAGGTCTGTCCTTCAGAATTTTTTCAACCATCTAAGTGGAAGTAAAAGAAAAAGGGAGGGGAAACACAGGGATAGTAATAGTACAGTAATATAATAGTACAGTAATATTTTAAAGCACTGGTCCTACAGGCTACTACATTTGGTGGCCAAGTATATTTAAGGTGACAAAAATGTAAACCATGACCGCCCCCCCACCCAAAAAAAGCAAAGCTTACCTGAGCGAGACGAGTCAGGTCAGCTCTGTTTCTTGGAGCAGGACTGATGGTGTCATCCGAGTCCCCGTCATTGTCTGCACCAGAGCTGAGAAAGGAGCTGCTGCTGCTGGCAATGGAATTGCTTGCAGAGGGGCTCACTGAATCTAGCAATAATGTTGACATAACAAGTGTGATTAGCAAGAGAGGAATGTTTGTGGCAATGTAATGTAAAAAGCTCACATTAGATACGGAAGGATCCACACACCAACAAAGTTCTTCCTCAGACACTTTCTCTCTTTTACTTACATTGGGCGTATAGAAACAAAGATCATTTCAAAGTACAAAAATATACCTGTGTGACATTTTAGGTCAGCCAGGACTGTATGGATGAGGCTATAAGGCTCCATGTTGATAAGCAACAGAACTCACCTTCAGGATTTGGGTCTTGGGGTGAACAAATCTCCAACACACCAAGGTCTGGTTTCTTTATAAAAAACTGAAACGCCTCCTCGTCAACTTCAGTGTTCAAGTCATCATAGACTTTTAAGTCTGAGGTACTAGGAATTTCAAATTTCTTGGCAACTGAAGACAAAACAAGATTGCACAAGCTTATTGATAAATCTGTTGTGCAATTGGTTTAATTTGTATTAATGTGTCATAAAAATGGATTAAAATAGCCACAGAAAATTCAATCATATGAGGAAGATTGACAGCCCTACTGAAGACATTGAATCACTCTATCCTAAATAAAATGGATTGTGCCTTGTACTGTACACCCAGCATGTTGTTGCATATGTCAGTGGTTCTCAATTATTCATGTCAAGGACCCCCCAAATTGACAATTAGCCCACAGACCCCCATTTGAAAAGATATGCCAGGGACCCCCATAATAAGAAGACTTTTACGGCTCTAGCAGTGATTCTCAACCCTTTTAATGGACCCCCATTTAATGGCATGTCTATCTCTGGGACCCCAATTTATATTGTAAAATCAATGTTAAGACAGTGTAAAAATGGAACCAAATGGACCCCAATCATTTGTACACCATCAATGGCATAGGGCATGCTGTGGAACAATGTTTCACTCACCACACTCCAGAAATGATGTAAAAGACAGTGGTCCCTCAAAGCAGATGTATTTCTGCCGGTCAAGATGTTTCACACGTACAGCATGCATGCTTTGATGGAGAAAACATAATAATGTTACAACTCATGCAGTATGAGGAGTGTTACAATTAGAAACTATTACAAAAACAATATCTACAGGCAGGCTATCTAGCAGTGGTGTAAAGTAACAAAGTACATTTACTTAAGTACTGTACTTAAGTACAATTTTGAGGTATTTGTACTTTACTCCACTTTTTATTTGTACTTTACTTTTACTCCACTACATCTCAGAGGCAAATATTGTACTCCACTACAATTATTTGAAAGCCATTTTAGCCCTACGGTATAAATATGCTACTTGAAAATAGCAGATCTACAAGCTCATGAGCTTGTAGATCTGCTATTTTTCAAACATTCTAGTACTTTAAGTATATTTTATGTTTGAAGTTTAAACACAGAAACACGAGGAGACAAAGAGATGTTGAGCTCTCTCAGATGCCTCACCTGTCTTTAGCGACTTCTTTCTTCTCCTTCTCCTTGTCCTCTTCCTTGCCCTTGTCTTTGTCCTGGTCAGTGATGATGTCCGACACCAGTCTGAGGGCACGTTCTGTGATGGACACAATCTTCTGGATAGCTTGGAGTTCATCCTCTGAGGGATAAATGGCTGCATAGTAAAAATCACACCCAGTGTGAAGTGGGCGGTGTGTGGTCATCACAACATGACTCACTACTCAAAAAGGAGAAATGACTTTTTTTAAAGTCCATACTGCTATTCATAGGGCTGCACATGTGTCATGTGTTTCGCTAGCCAATCACAGTCCTGAATTTGCAAAGTCAGCCAATCACATTACAGTTAGTGGTGATGACACTAGCTGTAATGTGATTAGCTGATATGAAAAAAGTATCGATTTGCATTAACAATGGAAGGGTTAGGGGGTACACAAATGTTTTGGTCGGTGTCCAAAACTCACTTATAGGGGGCGGCTACACCGCCCCAAAAAATCACACCCAGTGTGAAGTGGGAGGTGTGGTCATCACAGTGGTGGAAGCTCACTTAAAAAAAAACGTTATTTTTAAAGTGCATAGTCCTATTTATAGGTTATTAATTTCATCATGTGTCTCGCTAGCCAATCACAGTGCTGAATAGAGTCAGCGGGGGTGTCCAGGGGCCACCCATTGTGGGTGGAAGGGGTGTACAATGGGTGGCCAATCACAGTGCAGGGTTTGGGGGGTACAATGGGTGGCCAATCACAGTTCAGCAAATGTCAATGTCCCAACCTCACATATAGGGACGGCTACACCGCCCAAAAATTCAGAAGACCCAGGACCTACCACAGGTCCCTGAGGCTGAGGGATGGGCATGCCAGGCCGGACCCCCAAGAGACCGGGCGGCCCAGGGGGCCCCTGAGGATAGCCTCCGTCGGGCATACGGCGTCTGTCATCCCAGTGGTGCTCTTCTTCCTGGAAAGTTTCAGCAGTTTGGGGAAGAAAAAAAAACAGTGACCTGGGAGTTCAGCAGATTAGACATGGATAATGTCCACTGATGAACCACTTAAACCCTATATACTTAGTCGACTGGGATCACCCAGCGGTCTATACTTGGTTCCCTCCCGTTTTCCCCTCTACGTCAAATCTCCGTGGAAAATACATCTGCACTATTTTCGGCAGATGTTTTCCCCAGAATGGAGACGCAAGTTAAAAATACATAAAAACATCAGCTGGTCATCAAAGACCTCATCGTACCTCATTTCCATTATCCAGCGCTCCTCTTCCTCTCTCCTCCTCCAGAACTCTTCTTTCTGCATCTGCTTCCTCATCTTCTCCTCCTGAATCTTACGGGCACGGATGCTAGGCTTCAACTCCGCCTGAAGGTAAGGGTTCACCTTTTTCTAAAAGACCAGGTGAAGAGGAAATGTCAGGACAGATGACGGCATGATCAACTTATGACTTATTGTTTAACCATTCAAAATAGTTCAGTCTAGTGTCCTGGGTCGTGTAGATTACTCGCTTCGGTCTAAAAACCTGTCATGCTAAAAATAACGTTGTCCCAGCTAAAACATGACTTGAAGATCAGTTCTTATCAGCAAGCGACATCAGCCAAAGATAATACATTAGGCATAATAACACTTGTGCCTGCACCTATGAAAATGTACCAACCTTGTACTGCAGTCGATGCCTCCTTCCCTTCAGATGCATCTCCTTCGCGTTGGGATGGTTGAAACTGCATTCACACAGCTTGCAGTGGAAGCGGATGACTTTGCCTTCATCGTTGCGGACCTAAGGAGATGGGTAACACAAAATGTTCAATTCCCTCTATAGCAGTGGTTTTTAACTTGAACTCTTATAGGATCCAACAGCATGGCTCCAATGTGGAGCTAATTCTGTGTAGCGTGCATGCAAAGTTTAGCACTGATCGGTCCTGTGGTTTGTGACACACAGACCCTCTCATAGACAGGTAGGGTATGGCCGAGCAACGCCGTAAAAATACAATTGTACGGCAGACTCAGAGCCAGTCTTCATTTTAACTCTTTTATACTTGTGTTTGATGGAGTGCAATATAGAACGATTACATCCCCACATCCACAGCACTGGCCTTCCCCTCTGGTTCATGGCCAGTGGGGTTTGTTAAACAAAAAACAGCTGTCTCCCTATTTGGGCTGCTGCAGTTGTGCATACTTTTTTGCCAAGGAAAATTTCACAATATAATTTATACTCACAAAAATAACTGATCTACAAGCTAACAATGTGTCGTGTTAGCATGTAGATCAGTTATTTTTGGCAAGCAACACCCAAGTGAACTGTCAGAATACCTCTTCAACGTAGTCGTGTCCAACAGGCTGCACGTCGTTCTGCAGTGCAGCTAGCGCCGCCGCAGACAGCCAATCAGAGATATCATTCTTGGTCTCTGGGGCAGCCATGGAGGGTGGCGTTGGCTTGGATATCTCCGCCGCCTTCATCTCATCCGCTTTCGCCGTGGTCTGCAGTTTGTTTCCTCCTGCAAGGGGCGAAGGGGGAGGTAGGGTTCTTTAGTCTCAGACCATTGCTATTGGGCACAAACCCTCTTCCAATATTTCATAAATTGCCTATTTAGTGGCGAAAATAGGCGATGCAAGGTGTTGTGAGTTTGCAGATGGCATTGGATGAAGTGAACAGCCAACAAATACGATAAAACCCGAAATTGTGTCTACTAATGACTTCATCCTTACTGCTCCAAAAGACCACAGCTAGAGAAGTTATTATTTGTAGTAGGGCCTTATTTTTCAATCAAAAGTTACCGTAAACTTACCATAGACATTAGTGAACACCCAACCTCTAATCGTAAATACACACAAAAAATGAATTGATTAACCGATAAGAATTTGCAAATCAAAATTTTGATCATGCAAAAACAAACAAAACATCACTATTAACACACAATCCCATTCAAAGATTCTTAGTATTGGTTTACTTAAAACTGTGACATTCCATTTTACATTTTACTGAGGAGTCACTAGTCCACAGATGCTTTGACTAATGGACAGCATACAAATGCAATAAATCACAATAATTAAAAAAAAAAAGGAAAACAATGACCGTTTCCATTTGCAAGGGCCAGGAGTGAACTTTTGGCCATTTGACTGCATGGTTAAACTAGGTTATACACTTGTTATTCTACAAGGCACAGAACTTCAAGAAATGTCAGATTTGGAAACGCACGCCCGGTCGCCGTCCATCACTACACAAGTTGGCAGAGACTTATCCAGACATTGGCATGTAGCCTTTGAGTGCAAAGCACGCTCTATGAAACCAGCTTCACTCTTTATTAGTGATGAGTGTTTGAACCACTTTCAACCTGGTGTCCCTATTTTGGGCACGTCATTATAGGTGCAAATTGTAAAAAAAAAAAAAAAGTTTTATCATTTTTAAAATGAAAATGGAAGTCGTTTTCTTTACTCATTGTGTGATAAGTACATAGGGGTTCAATGACTTAAACCCTATATACTTAGATGGGTGTGCAAGGGGTCTGTAATTGGCCCCTTCCTTTTCTATCACTCATCAATCTCTGCCGATCTACAAGCTCACACAACGCCTCGTGACGTGTAGTGAGACGATTTTTGTTTTCACTGAATGTTGGCCTATTACGACAAGCCCCGAATAGGGACGCTAGGATTCATGTGGTTGAACTGGTTAAATAAAGAGCTATACTAATCAAACAGGAATACAGCAAAAACATAATGGCAACAAGGTGAAGAATGAAGTCATTGTCAAATACCGCCAGGAGACGTCAAAATTCAAAGGGGACCTACTGACCGACAAAGTTGATCTTGGGGGCGGAGGCCTTCTTGACGGGGGCGGTGGAGTTGGCAGACGACAGACTGTTGCCGAGCGCCCCCCCCCCCCGCCACCGCTCACTATGTTGACCGGCTTCAGGTAGGAGGAGTTGTGGGTGGAGGAGGCAGAAGCATTGGAGGAGGAGGTGCCCATGGACAGGGACGAAGAGGTGGTGCTGGAGCTGCCCAGGCCAGAGGAGGGGGTCTTACTGGGGGCGGCCGTGGTGGAGGAGGAGGTCTGGGTGACCACGCTGGGCTCCGTGGAAGGGATGGGTTTCCCCAGCTTGGTGTGAAGCTTCACCACCTGGGGAACGGAGCAGAGCAACACGTTTGAGGGTTTGTTGTAAAAAGCAGCTGTTCAAACCCTTTTCTAAATCAGTGGTTCTCAAACTTTTTCATGCCAAGGACCCCCAAATTGACATTTATTAGCCCGCGGACCCCCATTTCAAAAGATATACCAGGGACCCCCATAAGAGAAGATTTTTTACGGCTCTAGCAGTGATTCTCAACCATTTTAATTTCAAGGACCCCCAGTTTGACATGCATTAGGGCTACAGACCCCCATTTAATGGCATTTCTATCACTTGGACCGCAATTTATATTGTAAAATCTATGTCAATTTAACTCTGAGAGTGTACAAATGGAACCAAATGGACCCGTTAGGGTCCATTTGGTTCCATTTGTACACTCTCAGAGTTACAGACCCATAAGGGTCCATTTGGTGCCTAATCTATCATTTAGCTGGGGACCCCCTGGAACTCCCTCAAGGACCCCTGGGGGTCCCCGGACCCCACTTTGAGAACCAATGTTCTAAATGACATTGTGTATTGTAACGACATGTATGTTTACCACACTGAATTTTGTTAACTAACACCACTAAACTAAAAGCCTATCCATCCATCCAACATATCACTGTTTATTTGCCATCCTAGGCAGCATGATAGCAAGCCATGTTCAGCCATTGCTTGAGCATCATGCAAATTGCCGTGTGGCATTGATTGATTGAATTCTTTATCAGCAGTTTGCAAAAAGTACAGAGGCACAGTAAGGCCTACACAATAATGCTAAAAGGATAACACAAAAATCCCTGAGGGCTTGTTTCCATTGTGGTCCTGCGTATTCAATTCATAAAGGCCGAGTTCTGTAGGTGGACACATGTTTTTTTTTTCTAAAATGAAATTATAGCTATTCAATAAAGGCTTTACCTTCAAGAAGGATTGCCCCTTTTCTTTTCAATTGAAATTTAAAAAAATAAATTGTACATCGTGCTGAATATCAGTATTGTGGTAAGATCTAAAAACACTGCAGCATGATTTAATACCACAACACAGTCACAGACAAACGTTGGTAATCATTCCAGCGTGCGTCAGTACGGCCAATGCTCTCATATCATAAATCTCATATTTGGGAACACACATGTTGACATCTTTGCTTTAATTGCCAAAACACGTCAAAGCTAATGTTCCCCATATGACTTATGAAGCTGTAAAAGGATTGGCTTATGTCTTTATTAAACCAGATATGCAAACATGTTCTGTTTTTTTTGTCCTTCCAAACACCTGAACCAAGCATAGAACTTGCGTACCGGTCATATATGCATACATCTGTGCCAAATATACACAGTATAGAGACAGATACACAACGTCCAGTAAGCCTGCCTGTATGTGGGCGTGTGTATATTGAATGAGGGTTAATATCTTTTGTGACCGTTTACAATCCATTATGTTCCTAAATAATGTGCTTATCGGTGTCAGCCAGGGGTCTATAATGGGCCCCCTCCTTTTTTACCCCTTAACAAATATCTACAATCTCACAGTGCGACACGTTGAAAGATTGTAGATTAATGTAGTTAACCACATTAATCCTGGCTTACCCATTTTGGGCATGCCATTATAGGCAAAGGTTTAAAGACTTAAAAAACATGTTTATCAAAGTTCTCAAATTTTGAAAAATCGTCAATGTATAAAACTTCATAAGACAAGCTGTGAGCTTATATCCCAAAGTGCAAATTAGTGCTTACGTGGTTAAGCCTAATCCATAGGTAAAATGGTGTCGCTGGTCAAAAAGAACTGATCTATGCGAGCAAGTGACACATGATGGTAATACATGGTAGCATAAAATAAATACATTACCTTCTGATGCTTGGCCCCACGGATATGAGCGGCGTAAGCGTCGGCTCCGGTGCAGGAGACGTCACACAGCTCACAGCGGAGCTGGTTCTGGACGCCGCGGGCAGAGCTGCTGGTTCCTCCACTGCTGCTGCTGCTACTGCTGCTCTGAGACACCTTGAGAGCCGCTTCCTTCTTCTTGTGCTTCTGGCCCTCCAGGTGCTCCTTGTATGTCTGGTTGGAGAGGAAGGGGGGTTACTATTCCTTCATTTGAGACACCATTTGCTTCAAATGTAGAACGTATAATGCAAGCCAAGCATGGCGTTTAAGCATAAAATCTAATCATGTATTAAGTCGGACAAACCTGCAAAGTTTGTTAAACTAATTTGATCGGTGTAAATGTAGAATTGATATACAGCTTTTCAAGGTACTCAAACAAGCTTGTAGATCAGGTTTGTTTTTGGTCTATAACAACATGCCCAAAATAGGGAGGCGAGGTTCAAAGTGATCCCACCAGTCTTTAGGCTTCAAAGACCAAGGACTACAGAGACAAGTGTGAGTGTGCTCACCTGCGGGCCTGCACAGCTGATCTTACACACGTCACAGTAGTGGATCTGAGGGGGTTTAGGTAAGGTAAGGTTAGGTAGTTTAGTAGACCTTGTATTGTGGGTTAGGGTTTAGGTAAGGTAAGGTTAGGTAGTTTAGTAGACCTTGTATTGTGGGTTAGGGTTTAGGTAAGGTAAGGTTAGGTAGTTTAGTAGACCTTGTATTGTGGGTTAGGGTTAGGGTTTAGGTAAGGTTAGGTTAGGTAGTTTAGTAGACCTTGTATTGTGGGTTAGGGTTTAGGTAAGGTAAGGTTAGGTAGTTTAGTAGACCTTGTATTGTGGGTTAGGGTTTAGGTAAGGTTAGGTAGTTTAGTAGACCTTGTATTGTGGGTTAGGGTTTAGGTAAGGTAAGGTTAGGTAGTTTAGTAGACCTTGTATTGTGGGTTAGGGTTTAGGTAAGGTTAGGTAGTTTAGTAGACCTTGTATTGTGGGTTAGGGTTTAGGTAAGGTTAGGTTAGGTAGTTTAGTAGACCTTGTATTGTGGGTTAGGGTTTAGGTAAGGTAAGGTTAGGTAGTTTAGTAGACCTTGTATTGTGGGTTAGGGTTTAGGTAAGGTAAGGTTAGGTAGTTTAGTAGACCTTGTATTGTGGGTTAGGGTTTAGGTAAGTTTAGGTTAGGTAGTTTAGTAGACCTTGTATTGTGGGTTAGGGTTTAGGTAAGGTAAGGTTAGGTAGTTTAGTAGACCTTGTATTGTGGGTTAGGGTTTAGGTAAGGTAAGGTTAGGTAGTTTAGTAGACCTTGTATTGTGGGTTAGGGTTTAGGTAAGGTAAGGTTAGGTAGTTTAGTAGACCTTGTATTGTGGGTTAGGGTTAGGTAAGGTAAGGTTAGGTAGTTTAGTAGACCTTGTATTGTGGGTTAGGGTTTAGGTAAGGTTAGGTTAGGTAGTTTAGTAGACCTTGTATTGTGGGTTAGGGTTTAGGTAAGGTAAGGTTAGGTAGTTTAGTAGACCTTGTATTGTGGGTTAGGGTTTAGGTAAGGTTAGGTAGTTTAGTAGACCTTGTATTGTGGGTTAGGGTTTAGGTAAGGTTAGGTTAGGTAGTTTAGTAGACCTTGTATTGTGGGTTAGGGTTTAGGTAAGGTAAGGTTAGGTAGTTTAGTAGACCTTGTATTGTGGGTTAGGGTTTAGGTAAGGTTAGGTTAGGTAGTTTAGTAGACCTTGTATTGTGGGTTAGGGTTTAGGTAAGGTTAGGTTAGGTAGTTTAGTAGACCTTGTATTGTGGGTTAGGGTTTAGGTAAGGTAAGGTTAGGTAGTTTAGTAGACCTTGTATTGTGGGTTAGGGTTTAGGTAAGGTTAGGTTAGGTAGTTTAGTAGAGCTTGTATTGTGGGTTAGGGTTTAGGTAAGGTAAGGTTAGGTAGTTTAGTAGACCTTGTATTGTGGGTTAGGGTTTAGGTAAGGTAAGGTTAGGTAGTTTAGTAGACCTTGTATTGTGGGTTAGGGTTTAGGTAAGGTAAGGTTAGGTAGTTTAGTAGACCTTGTATTGTGGGTTATGGTTTAGGTAAGGTAAGGTTAGGTAGTTTAGTAGACCTTGTATTGTGGGTTAGGGTTTAGGTAAGGTAAGGTTAGGTAGTTTAGTAGACCTTGTATTGTGGGTTAGGTAGTTTAGTAGACCTTGTATTGTGGGTTAGGGTTTAAGTAAGGTTAGGTTAGGTAGTTTAGTAGACCTTGTATTGTGGGTTAGGGTTTAAGTAAGGTAAGGTTAGGTAGTTTAGTAGACCTTGTATTGTGGGTTAGGGTTTAGGTAAGGTAAGGTTAGGTAGTTTAGTAGACCTTGTATTGTGGGTTAGGGTTTAGGTAAGGTAAGGTTAGGTAGTTTAGTAGACCTTGTATTGTGGGTTAGGGTTTAGGTAAGGTTAGGTTAGGTAGTTTAGTAGACCTTGTATTGTGGGTTAGGGTTTAGGTAAGGTAAGGTTAGGTAGTTTAGTAGACCTTGTATTGTGGGTTAGGGTTTAGGTAAGGTAGTTTAGTAGACCTTGTATTGTGGGTTAGGGTTTAGGTAAGGTTAGGTAGTTTAGTAGACCTTGTATTGTGGGTTAGGGTTTAGGTAAGGTAAGGTTAGGCAGTTTAGTAGACCTTGTATTGTGGGTTAGGGTTTAGGTAAGGTAAGGTTAGGTAGTTTAGTAGACCTTGTATTGTGGGTTAGGGTTTAGGTAAGGTAAGGTAAGGTTAGGTAGTTTAGTAGACCTTGTATTGTGGGTTAGGGTTTAGGTAAGGTAAGGTTAGGTAGTTTAGTAGACCTTGTATTGTGGGTTAGGGTTTAGGTAAGGTTAGGTAGTTTAGTAGACATTGTATTGTGGGTTAGGGTTTAGGTAAGGTAAGGTTAGGTAGTTTAGTAGACCTTGTATTGTGGGTTAGGGTTTAGGTAAGGTAAGGTTAGGTAGTTTAGTAGACCTTGTATCGTGGGTTAGGGTTTAGGTAAGGTAAGGTAGTTTAGTAGACCTTGTATTGTGGGTTAGGGTTTAGGTAAGGTTAGGTTAGGTAGTTTAGTAGACCTTGTATTGTGGGTTAGGGTTTAGGTAAGGTAAGGTTAAGTAGTTTAGTAGACCTTGTATTGTGTTTTAGGGTTTAGGTAAGGTAAGGTTAGGTAGTTTAGTAGACCTTGTATTGTGGGTTAGGGTTTAGGTAAGGTTAGGTTAGGTAGTTTAGTAGACCTTGTATTGTGGGTTAGGGTTTAGGTAAGGTAAGGTAAGGTTAGGTAGTTTAGTAGACCTTGTATTGTGGGTTAGGGTTTAGGTAAGGTAAGGTTAGGTAGTTTAGTAGACCTTGTATTGTGGGTTAGGGTTTAGGTAAGGTTAGGTAGTTTAGTAGACATTGTATTGTGGGTTAGGGTTTAGGTAAGGTAAGGTTAGGTAGTTTAGTAGACCTTGTATTGTGGGTTAGGGTTTAGGTAAGGTAAGGTTAGGTAGTTTAGTAGACCTTGTATTGTGGGTTAGGGTTTAGGTAAGGTTAGGTAGTTTAGTAGACCTTGTATTGTGGTTTAGGGTTTAGGTAAGGTAAGGTTAGGTAGTTTAGTAGACCTTGTATTGTGGGTTAGGGTTTAGGTCGGTAAGGTAAGGTTAGGTAGTTTAGTAGACCTTGTATTGTGGGTTAGGGTTTAGGTAAGGTAAGGTTAGGTAGTTTAGTAGACCTTGTATTGTGGGTTAGGGTTTAGGTAAGGTTAGGTAGTTTAGTAGACATTGTATTGTGGGTTAGGGTTTAGGTAAGGTAAGGTTAGGTAGTTTAGTAGACCTTGTATTGTGGGTTAGGGTTTAGGTAAGGTAAGGTTAGGTAGTTTAGTAGACCTTGTATCGTGGGTTAGGGTTTAGGTAAGGTAAGGTAGTTTAGTAGACCTTGTATTGTGGGTTAGGGTTTAGGTCGGTAAGGTAAGGTTAGGTAGTTTAGTAGACCTTGTATTGTGGGTTAGGGTTTAGGTAAGGTAAGGTTAGGTAGTTTAGTAGACCTTGTATCGTGGGTTAGGGTTTAGGTAAGGTAAGGTAGTTTAGTAGACCTTGTATTGTGGGTTAGGGTTTAGGTAAGGTAAGGTTAGGTAGTTTAGTAGACCTTGTATTGTGGGTTAGGGTTTAGGTAAGGTAAGGTTAGGTAGTTTAGTAGACCTTGTATTGTGGGTTAGGGTTTAGGTAAGGTAAGGTTAGGTAGTTTAGTAGACATTGTATTGTGGGTTAGGGTTTAGGTAAGGTAAGGTTAGGTAGTTTAGTAGACCTTGTATTGTGGGTTAGGGTTTAGGTAAGGTAAGGTTAGGTAGTTTAGTAGACCTTGTATTGTGGGTTAGGGTTTAGGTAAGGTAAGGTTATGTAGTTTAGTAGACCTTGTATTGTGGTTTAGGGTTTAGGTAAGGTAAGGTTAGGTAGTTTAGTAGACCTTGTATTGTGGGTTAGGGTTTAGGTAAGGTTAGGTTAGGTAGTTTAGTAGACCTTGTATTGTGGGTTAGGGTTTAGGTAAGGTAAGGTAAGGTTAGGTAGTTTAGTAGACCTTGTATTGTGGGTTAGGGTTTAGGTAAGGTAAGGTTAGGTAGTTTAGTAGACCTTGTATCGTGGGTTAGGGTTTAGGTAAGGTAAGGTAGTTTAGTAGACCTTGTATTGTGGGTTAGGGTTTAGGTAAGGTTAGGTAGTTTAGTAGACCTTGTATTGTGGTTTAGGGTTTAGGTAAGGTAAGGTTAGGTAGTTTAGTAGACCTTGTATTGTGGGTTAGGGTTTAGGTAAGGTAAGGTTAGGTAGTTTAGTAGACCTTGTATCGTGGGTTAGGGTTTAGGTAAGGTAAGGTAGTTTAGTAGACCTTGTATTGTGGGTTAGGGTTTAGGTAAGGTAAGGTTAGGTAGTTTAGTAGACCTTGTATTGTGGGTTAGGGTTTAGGTAAGGTAAGGTTAGGTAGTTTAGTAGACCTTGTATTGTGGGTTAGGGTTTAGGTAAGGTAAGGTTAGGTAGTTTAGTAGACATTGTATTGTGGGTTAGGGTTTAGGTAAGGTAAGGTTAGGTAGTTTAGTAGACCTTGTATTGTGGGTTAGGGTTTAGGTAAGGTAAGGTTAGGTAGTTTAGTAGACCTTGTATTGTGGGTTAGGGTTTAGGTAAGGTAAGGTTATGTAGTTTAGTAGACCTTGTATTGTGGTTTAGGGTTTAGGTAAGGTAAGGTTAGGTAGTTTAGTAGACCTTGTATTGTGGGTTAGGGTTTAGGTAAGGTTAGGTTAGGTAGTTTAGTAGACCTTGTATTGTGGGTTAGGGTTTAGGTAAGGTAAGGTAAGGTTAGGTAGTTTAGTAGACCTTGTATTGTGGGTTAGGGTTTAGGTAAGGTAAGGTTAGGTAGTTTAGTAGACCTTGTATCGTGGGTTAGGGTTTAGGTAAGGTAAGGTAGTTTAGTAGACCTTGTATTGTGGGTTAGGGTTTAGGTAAGGTTAGGTAGTTTAGTAGACCTTGTATTGTGGTTTAGGGTTTAGGTAAGGTAAGGTTAGGTAGTTTAGTAGACCTTGTATTGTGGGTTAGGGTTTAGGTAAGGTAAGGTAAGGTTAGGTAGTTTAGTAGACCTTGTATTGTGGGTTAGGGTTTAGGTAAGGTAAGGTTAGGTAGTTTAGTAGACCTTGTATTGTGGGTTAGGGTTTAGGTAAGGTTAGGTAGTTTAGTAGACATTGTATTGTGGGTTAGGGTTTAGGTAAGGTAAGGTTAGGTAGTTTAGTAGAGCTTGTATTGTGGGTTAGGGTTTAGGTAAGGTAAGGTTAGGTAGTTTAGTAGAGCTTGTATTGTGGGTTAGGGTTTAGGTAAGGTAAGGTTAGGTAGTTTAGTAGACCTTGTATTGTGGGTTAGGGTTTAGGTAAGGTAAGGTTAGGTAGTTTAGTAGACCTTGTATCGTGGGTTAGGGTTTAGGTAAGGTAAGGTAGTTTAGTAGACCTTGTATTGTGGGTTAGGGTTTAGGTAAGGTTAGGTTAGGTAGTTTAGTAGACCTTGTATTGTGGGTTAGGGTTTAGGTAAGGTTAGGTAGTTTAGTAGACATTGTATTGTGGGTTAGGGTTTAGGTAAGGTAAGGTTAGGTAGTTTAGTAGACCTTGTATTGTGGGTTAGGGTTTAGGTAAGGTAAGGTTAGGTAGTTTAGTAGACCTTGTATTGTGGGTTAGGGTTTAGGTAAGGTAAGGTTAGGTAGTTTAGTAGACATTGTATTGTGGGTTAGGGTTTAGGTAAGGTAAGGTTAGGTAGTTTAGTAGACCTTGTATTGTGGGTTAGGGTTTAGGTAAGGTAAGGTTAGGTAGTTTAGTAGACCTTGTATTGTGGGTTAGGGTTTAGGTAAGGTTAGGTTAGGTAGTTTAGTAGACCTTGTATTGTGGGTTAGGGTTTAGGTAAGGTAAGGTTAGGTAGTTTAGTAGACCTTGTATTGTGGGTTAGGGTTTAGGTAAGGTAAGGTTAGGTAGTTTAGTAGACATTGTATTGTGGGTTAGGGTTTAGGTAAGGTAAGGTTAGGTAGTTTAGTAGACCTTGTATTGTGGGTTAGGGTTTAGGTAAGGTAAGGTTAGGTAGTTTAGTAGACCTTGTATTGTGGGTTAGGGTTTAGGTAAGGTTAGGTTAGGTAGTTTAGTAGACCTTGTATTGTGGGTTAGGGTTTAGGTAAGGTAAGGTAAGGTTAGGTAGTTTAGTAGACCTTGTATTGTGGGTTAGGGTTTAGGTAAGGTAAGGTTAGGTAGTTTAGTAGACCTTGTATTGTGGGTTAGGGTTTAGGTAAGGTTAGGTAGTTTAGTAGACATTGTATTGTGGGTTAGGGTTTAGGTAAGGTAAGGTTAGGTAGTTTAGTAGACCTTGTATTGTGGGTTAGGGTTTAGGTAAGGTAAGGTAAGGTTAGGTAGTTTAGTAGACCTTGTATTGTGGGTTAGGGTTTAGGTAAGGTAAGGTTAGGTAGTTTAGTAGACCTTGTATTGTGGGTTAGGGTTTAGGTGTTAGGTAGTTTAGTAGACATTGTATTGTGGGTTAGGGTTTAGGTAAGGTTAGGTAGCTTAGTAGACCTTGTATTGTGGGTTAGGGTTTAGGTAAGGTAAGGTTAGGTAGTTTAGTAGACCTTGTATTGTGGGTTAGGGTTTAGGTAAGGTTAGGTTAGGTAGCTTAGTAGAGCTTGTATTGTGGGTTAGGGTTTAGGTAAGGTTAGGTAGTTTAGTAGACCTTGTATTGTGGGTTAGGGTTTAGGTAAGGTAAGGTTAGGTAGTTTAGTAGACCTTGTATTGTGGGTTAGGGTTTAGGTAAGGTAAGGTTAGGTAGTTTAGTAGACCTTGTATTGTGGGTTAGGGTTTAGGTAAGGTAAGGTAGTTTAGTAGACCTTGTATTGTGGGTTAGGGTTTAGGTAAGGTTAGGTAGTTTAGTAGACCTTGTATTGTGGGTTAGGGTTTAGGTAAGGTAAGGTAAGGTAGTTTAGTAGACCTTGTATTGTGGGTTAGGGTTTAGGTAAGGTTAGGTAGTTTAGTAGACCTTGTATTGTGGGTTAGGGTTTAGGTAAGGTAAGGTTAGGTAGTTTAGTAGACCTTGTATTGTGGGTTAGGGTTTAGGTAAGGTAAGGTTAGGTAGTTTAGTAGACCTTGTATTGTGGGTTAGGGGTTAGGTAAGGTAAGGTAGTTTAGTAGACCTTGTATTGTGGGTTAGGGTTTAGGTAAGGTTAGGTAGTTTAGTAGACCTTGTATTGTGGGTTAGGGTTTAGGTAAGGTAAGGTAAGGTAGTTTAGTAGACCTTGTATTGTGGGTTAGGGTTTAGGTAAGGTAAGGTAGTTTAGTAGACCTTGTATTGTGGGTTAGGGTTTAGGTAAGGTTAGGTAGTTTAGTAGACCTTGTATTGTGGGTTAGGGTTTAGGTAAGGTAAGGTTAGGTAGTTTAGTAGACCTTGTATTGTGGGTTAGGGTTTAGGTAAGGTAAGGTTAGGTAGTTTAGTAGACCTTGTATTGTGGGTTAGGGTTTAGGTAAGGTTAGGTTAGGTAGTTTAGTAGACCTTGTATTGTGGGTTAGGGTTTAGGTAAGGTAAGGTTAGGTAGTTTAGTAGACCTTGTATCGTGGGTTAGGGTTTAGGTAAGGTAAGGTAGTTTAGTAGACCTTGTATTGTGGGTTAGGGTTTAGGTAAGGTTAGGTAGTTTAGTAGACCTTGTATTGTGGGTTAGGGTTTAGGTAAGGTAAGGTAAGGTTAGGTAGTTTAGTAGACCTTGTATTGTGGGTTAGGGTTTAGGTAAGGTAAGGTTAGGTAGTTTAGTAGACCTTGTATTATGGGTTAGGGTTTAGGTAAGGTTAGGTAGTTTAGTAGACCTTGTATTATGGGTTAGGGTTTAGGTAAGGTAAGGTTAGGTAGTTTAGTAGACCTTGTATTGTGGGTTAGGGTTTAGGTAAGGTAAGGTTAGGTAGTTTAGTAGACCTTGTATTGTGGGTTAGGGTTTAGGTAAGGTAAGGTTAGGTAGTTTAGTAGACCTTGTATTGTGGGTTAGGGTTTAGGTAAGGTAGTTTAGTAGACCTTGTATTGTGGGTTAGGGTTTAGGTAAGGTTAGGTAGTTTAGTAGACCTTGTATTGTGGGTTAGGGTTTAGGTAAGGTAAGGTTAGGCAGTTTAGTAGACCTTGTATTGTGGGTTAGGGTTTAGGTAAGGTAAGGTTAGGTAGTTTAGTAGACCTTGTATTGTGGGTTAGGGTTTAGGTAAGGTAAGGTAAGGTTAGGTAGTTTAGTAGACCTTGTATTGTGGGTTAGGGTTTAGGTAAGGTAAGGTTAGGTAGTTTAGTAGACCTTGTATTGTGGGTTAGGGTTTAGGTAAGGTTAGGTAGTTTAGTAGACATTGTATTGTGGGTTAGGGTTTAGGTAAGGTAAGGTTAGGTAGTTTAGTAGACCTTGTATTGTGGGTTAGGGTTTAGGTAAGGTAAGGTTAGGTAGTTTAGTAGACCTTGTATCGTGGGTTAGGGTTTAGGTAAGGTAAGGTAGTTTAGTAGACCTTGTATTGTGGGTTAGGGTTTAGGTAAGGTTAGGTTAGGTAGTTTAGTAGACCTTGTATTGTGGGTTAGGGTTTAGGTAAGGTAAGGTTAAGTAGTTTAGTAGACCTTGTATTGTGTTTTAGGGTTTAGGTAAGGTAAGGTTAGGTAGTTTAGTAGACCTTGTATTGTGGGTTAGGGTTTAGGTAAGGTTAGGTTAGGTAGTTTAGTAGACCTTGTATTGTGGGTTAGGGTTTAGGTAAGGTAAGGTAAGGTTAGGTAGTTTAGTAGACCTTGTATTGTGGGTTAGGGTTTAGGTAAGGTAAGGTTAGGTAGTTTAGTAGACCTTGTATTGTGGGTTAGGGTTTAGGTAAGGTTAGGTAGTTTAGTAGACATTGTATTGTGGGTTAGGGTTTAGGTAAGGTAAGGTTAGGTAGTTTAGTAGACCTTGTATTGTGGGTTAGGGTTTAGGTAAGGTAAGGTTAGGTAGTTTAGTAGACCTTGTATTGTGGGTTAGGGTTTAGGTAAGGTTAGGTAGTTTAGTAGACCTTGTATTGTGGTTTAGGGTTTAGGTAAGGTAAGGTTAGGTAGTTTAGTAGACCTTGTATTGTGGGTTAGGGTTTAGGTCGGTAAGGTAAGGTTAGGTAGTTTAGTAGACCTTGTATTGTGGGTTAGGGTTTAGGTAAGGTAAGGTTAGGTAGTTTAGTAGACCTTGTATTGTGGGTTAGGGTTTAGGTAAGGTTAGGTAGTTTAGTAGACATTGTATTGTGGGTTAGGGTTTAGGTAAGGTAAGGTTAGGTAGTTTAGTAGACCTTGTATTGTGGGTTAGGGTTTAGGTAAGGTAAGGTTAGGTAGTTTAGTAGACCTTGTATCGTGGGTTAGGGTTTAGGTAAGGTAAGGTAGTTTAGTAGACCTTGTATTGTGGGTTAGGGTTTAGGTAAGGTAAGGTTAGGTAGTTTAGTAGACCTTGTATTGTGGGTTAGGGTTTAGGTAAGGTAAGGTTAGGTAGTTTAGTAGACCTTGTATTGTGGGTTAGGGTTTAGGTAAGGTAAGGTTAGGTAGTTTAGTAGACATTGTATTGTGGGTTAGGGTTTAGGTAAGGTAAGGTTAGGTAGTTTAGTAGACCTTGTATTGTGGGTTAGGGTTTAGGTAAGGTAAGGTTAGGTAGTTTAGTAGACCTTGTATCGTGGGTTAGGGTTTAGGTAAGGTAAGGTTAAGTAGTTTAGTAGACCTTGTATTGTGGTTTAGGGTTTAGGTAAGGTAAGGTTAGGTAGTTTAGTAGACCTTGTATTGTGGGTTAGGGTTTAGGTAAGGTTAGGTTAGGTAGTTTAGTAGACCTTGTATTGTGGGTTAGGGTTTAGGTAAGGTAAGGTTAGGTAGTTTAGTAGACCTTGTATTGTGGGTTAGGGTTTAGGTAAGGTTAGGTAGTTTAGTAGACATTGTATTGTGGGCTAGGGTTTAGGTAAGGTAAGGTTAGGTAGTTTAGTAGAGCTTGTATTGTGGGTTAGGGTTTAGGTAAGGTAAGGTTAGGTAGTTTAGTAGAGCTTGTATTGTGGGTTAGGGTTTAGGTAAGGTAAGGTTAGGTAGTTTAGTAGACCTTGTATTGTGGGTTAGGGTTTAGGTAAGGTAAGGTTAGGTAGTTTAGTAGACCTTGTATCGTGGGTTAGGGTTTAGGTAAGGTAAGGTAGTTTAGTAGACCTTGTATTGTGGGTTAGGGTTTAGGTAAGGTTAGGTTAGGTAGTTTAGTAGACCTTGTATTGTGGGTTAGGGTTTAGGTAAGGTTAGGTAGTTTAGTAGACATTGTATTGTGGGTTAGGGTTTAGGTAAGGTAAGGTTAGGTAGTTTAGTAGACCTTGTATTGTGGGTTAGGGTTTAGGTAAGGTAAGGTTAGGTAGTTTAGTAGACCTTGTATTGTGGGTTAGGGTTTAGGTAAGGTAAGGTTAGGTAGTTTAGTAGACATTGTATTGTGGGTTAGGGTTTAGGTAAGGTAAGGTTAGGTAGTTTAGTAGACCTTGTATTGTGGGTTAGGGTTTAGGTAAGGTAAGGTTAGGTAGTTTAGTAGACCTTGTATTGTGGGTTAGGGTTTAGGTAAGGTTAGGTTAGGTAGTTTAGTAGACCTTGTATTGTGGGTTAGGGTTTAGGTAAGGTAAGGTTAGGTAGTTTAGTAGACCTTGTATTGTGGGTTAGGGTTTAGGTAAGGTAAGGTTAGGTAGTTTAGTAGACATTGTATTGTGGGTTAGGGTTTAGGTAAGGTAAGGTTAGGTAGTTTAGTAGACCTTGTATTGTGGGTTAGGGTTTAGGTAAGGTAAGGTTAGGTAGTTTAGTAGACCTTGTATTGTGGGTTAGGGTTTAGGTAAGGTTAGGTTAGGTAGTTTAGTAGACCTTGTATTGTGGGTTAGGGTTTAGGTAAGGTAAGGTAAGGTTAGGTAGTTTAGTAGACCTTGTATTGTGGGTTAGGGTTTAGGTAAGGTAAGGTTAGGTAGTTTAGTAGACCTTGTATTGTGGGTTAGGGTTTAGGTAAGGTTAGGTAGTTTAGTAGACATTGTATTGTGGGTTAGGGTTTAGGTAAGGTAAGGTTAGGTAGTTTAGTAGACCTTGTATTGTGGGTTAGGGTTTAGGTAAGGTAAGGTAAGGTTAGGTAGTTTAGTAGACCTTGTATTGTGGGTTAGGGTTTAGGTAAGGTAAGGTTAGGTAGTTTAGTAGACCTTGTATTATGGGTTAGGGTTTAGGTGTTAGGTAGTTTAGTAGACATTGTATTGTGGGTTAGGGTTTAGGTAAGGTTAGGTAGCTTAGTAGACCTTGTATTGTGGGTTAGGGTTTAGGTAAGGTAAGGTTAGGTAGTTTAGTAGACCTTGTATTGTGGGTTAGGGTTTAGGTAAGGTTAGGTTAGGTAGCTTAGTAGAGCTTGTATTGTGGGTTAGGGTTTAGGTAAGGTTAGGTAGTTTAGTAGACCTTGTATTGTGGGTTAGGGTTTAGGTAAGGTAAGGTTAGGTAGTTTAGTAGACCTTGTATTGTGGGTTAGGGTTTAGGTAAGGTAAGGTTAGGTAGTTTAGTAGACCTTGTATTGTGGGTTAGGGTTTAGGTAAGGTAAGGTAGTTTAGTAGACCTTGTATTGTGGGTTAGGGTTTAGGTAAGGTTAGGTAGTTTAGTAGACCTTGTATTGTGGGTTAGGGTTTAGGTAAGGTAAGGTAAGGTAGTTTAGTAGACCTTGTATTGTGGGTTAGGGTTTAGGTAAGGTTAGGTAGTTTAGTAGACCTTGTATTGTGGGTTAGGGTTTAGGTAAGGTAAGGTTAGGTAGTTTAGTAGACCTTGTATTGTGGGTTAGGGTTTAGGTAAGGTAAGGTTAGGTAGTTTAGTAGACCTTGTATTGTGGGTTAGGGTTTAGGTAAGGTAAGGTAGTTTAGTAGACCTTGTATTGTGGGTTAGGGTTTAGGTAAGGTTAGGTAGTTTAGTAGACCTTGTATTGTGGGTTAGGGTTTAGGTAAGGTAAGGTAAGGTAGTTTAGTAGACCTTGTATTGTGGGTTAGGGTTTAGGTAAGGTAAGGTAGTTTAGTAGACCTTGTATTGTGGGTTAGGGTTTAGGTAAGGTTAGGTAGTTTAGTAGACCTTGTATTGTGGGTTAGGGTTTAGGTAAGGTAAGGTTAGGTAGTTTAGTAGACCTTGTATTGTGGGTTAGGGTTTAGGTAAGGTAAGGTTAGGTAGTTTAGTAGACCTTGTATTGTGGGTTAGGGTTTAGGTAAGGTTAGGTTAGGTAGTTTAGTAGACCTTGTATTGTGGGTTAGGGTTTAGGTAAGGTAAGGTTAGGTAGTTTAGTAGACCTTGTATCGTGGGTTAGGGTTTAGGTAAGGTAAGGTAGTTTAGTAGACCTTGTATTGTGGGTTAGGGTTTAGGTAAGGTAAGGTTAGGTAGTTTAGTAGACCTTGTATTGTGGGTTAGGGTTTAGGTAAGGTTAGGTTAGGTAGTTTAGTAGACCTTGTATCGTGGGTTAGGGTTTAGGTAAGGTAAGGTTAGGTAGTTTAGTAGACCTTGTATTGTGGGTTAGGGTTTAGGTAAGGTAAGGTAAGGTTAGGTAGTTTAGTAGACCTTGTATTGTGGGTTAGGGTTTAGGTAAGGTAAGGTTAGGTAGTTTAGTAGACCTTGTATTATGGGTTAGGGTTTAGGTAAGGTTAGGTAGTTTAGTAGACCTTGTATTATGGGTTAGGGTTTAGGTAAGGTAAGGTTAGGTAGTTTAGTAGACCTTGTATTGTGGGTTAGGGTTTAGGTAAGGTAAGGTTAGGTAGTTTAGTAGACCTTGTATCGTGGGTTAGGGTTTAGGTAAGGTAAGGTAGTTTAGTAGACCTTGTATTGTGGGTTAGGGTTTAGGTAAGGTTAGGTTAGGTAGTTTAGTAGACCTTGTATTGTGGGTTAGGGTTTAGGTAAGGTAAGGTAAGGTTAGGTAGTTTAGTAGACCTTGTATTGTGGGTTAGGGTTTAGGTAAGGTTAGGTTAGGTAGCTTAGTAGACCTTGTATTGTGGGTTAGGGTTTAGGTAAGGTAAGGTTAGGTAGTTTAGTAGACCTTGTATTGTGGGTTAGGGTTTAGGTAAGGTTAGGTTAGGTAGTTTAGTAGACCTTGTATTGTGGGTTAGGTAGTTTAGTAGACCTTGTATTGTGGGTTAGGGTTTAGGTAAGGTAAGGTTAGGTAGTTTAGTAGACCTTGTATTGTGGGTTAGGGTTTAGGTAAGGTAAGGTTAGGTAGTTTAGTAGACCTTGTATTGTGGGTTAGGGTTTAGGTAAGGTAAGCTTAGGTAGTTTAGTAGACCTTGTATTGTGGGTTAGGGTTTAGGTAAGGTAAGGTTAGGTAGTTTAGTAGACCTTGTATTGTGGGTTAGGGTTTAGGTAAGGTTAGGTTAGGTAGCTTAGTAGAGCTTGTATTGTGGGTTAGGGTTTAGGTAAGGTAAGGTTAGGTAGTTTAGTAGACCTTGTATTGTGGGTTAGGGTTTAGGTAAGGTAAGGTAAGGTTAGGTAGTTTAGTAGACCTTGTATTGTGGGTTAGGGTTTAGGTAAGGTAAGGTTAGGTAGTTTAGTAGACCTTGTATTGTGAGTTAGGGTTTAGGTAAGGTTAGGTAGTTTAGTAGACATTGTATTGTGGGTTAGGGTTTAGGTAAGGTAAGGTTAGGTAGTTTAGTAGACCTTGTATTGTGGGTTAGGGTTTAGGTAAGGTAAGGTTAGGTAGTTTAGTAGACCTTGTATCGTGGGTTAGGGTTTAGGTAAGGTAAGGTTAGGTAGTTTAGTAGACCTTGTATTGTGGGTTAGGGTTTAGGTAAGGTAAGCTTAGGTAGTTTAGTAGACCTTGTATTGTGGGTTAGGGTTTAGGTAAGGTAAGGTTAGGTAGTTTAGTAGACCTTGTATTGTGGGTTAGGGTTTAGGTAAGGTAAGGTTAGGTAGTTTAGTAGACCTTGTATTGTGGGTTAGGGTTTAGGTAAGGTTAGGTTAGGTAGCTTAGTAGAGCTTGTATTGTGGGTTAGGGTTTAGGTAAGGTAAGGTTAGGTAGTTTAGTAGACCTTGTATTGTGGGTTAGGGTTTAGGTAAGGTAAGGTAAGGTTAGGTAGTTTAGTAGACCTTGTATTGTGGGTTAGGGTTTAGGTAAGGTAAGGTTAGGTAGTTTAGTAGACCTTGTATTGTGGGTTAGGGTTTAGGTAAGGTTAGGTAGTTTAGTAGACATTGTATTGTGGGTTAGGGTTTAGGTAAGGTAAGGTTAGGTAGTTTAGTAGACCTTGTATTGTGGGTTAGGGTTTAGGTAAGGTAAGGTTAGGTAGTTTAGTAGACCTTGTATTGTGGGTTAGGGTTTAGGTAAGGTAAGGTAAGGTTAGGTAGTTTAGTAGACCTTGTATTGTGGGTTAGGGTTTAGGTAAGGTAAGGTTAGGTAGTTTAGTAGACCTTGTATTGTGGGTTAGGGTTTAGGTAAGGTAGGGTTAGGTAGTTTAGTAGACCTTGTATTGTGGGTTAGGGTTTAGGTAAGGTTAGGTAGTTTAGTAGACCTTGTATTGTGGGTTAGGGTTTAGGTAAGGTAAGGTTAGGTAGTTTAGTAGACCTTGTATTGTGGGTTAGGGTTTAGGTAAGGTAAGGTAAGGTTAGGTAGTTTAGTAGACCTTGTATTGTGGGTTAGGGTTTAGGTAAGGTAAGGTTAGGTAGTTTAGTAGACCTTGTATTGTGGGTTAGGGTTTAGGTAAGGTTAGGTAGTTTAGTAGACATTGTATTGTGGGTTAGGGTTTAGGTAAGGTAAGGTTAGGTAGTTTAGTAGACCTTGTATTGTGGGTTAGGGTTTAGGTAAGGTAAGGTTAGGTAGTTTAGTAGACCTTGTATCGTGGGTTAGGGTTTAGGTAAGGTAAGGTAGTTTAGTAGACCTTGTATTGTGGGTTAGGGTTTAGGTAAGGTTAGGTAGTTTAGTAGACCTTGTATTGTGGTTTAGGGTTTAGGTAAGGTAAGGTTAGGTAGTTTAGTAGACCTTGTATTGTGGGTTAGGGTTTAGGTAAGGTAAGGTTAGGTAGTTTAGTAGACCTTGTATTGTGGGTTAGGGTTTAGGTAAGGTAAGGTTAGGTAGTTTAGTAGACCTTGTATTGTGGGTTAGGGTTTAGGTAAGGTTAGGTTAGGTAGCTTAGTAGACCTTGTATTGTGGGTTAGGGTTTAGGTAAGGTAAGGTTAGGTAGTTTAGTAGACCTTGTATTGTGGGTTAGGGTTTAGGTAAGGTAAGGTTAGGTAGTTTAGTAGACCTTGTATTGTGGGTTAGGGTTTAGGTAAGGTTAGGTTAGGTAGTTTAGTAGACCTTGTATTGTGGGTTAGGGTTTAGGTAAGGTAAGGTTAGGTAGCTTAGTAGACCTTGTATTGTGGGTTAGGGTTTAGGTAAGGTTAGGTTAGGTAGCTTAGTAGACCTTGTATTGTGGGTTAGGGTTTAGGTAAGGTAAGGTTAGGTAGTTTAGTAGACCTTGTATTGTGGGTTAGGGTTTAGGTAAGGTAAGGTTAGGTAGTTTAGTAGACCTTGTATTGTGGGTTAGGGTTTAGGTAAGGTAAGGTTAGGTAGTTTAGTAGACCTTGTATTGTGGGTTAGGGTTTAGGTAAGGTAAGGTTAGGTAGCTTAGTAGACCTTGTATTGTGGGTTAGGGTTTAGGTAAGGTTAGGTTAGGTAGCTTAGTAGACCTTGTATTGTGGGTTAGGGTTTAGGTAAGGTAAGGTTAGGTAGTTTAGTAGACCTTGTATTGTGGGTTAGGGTTTAGGTAAGGTTAGGTTAGGTAGCTTAGTAGACCTTGTATTGTGGGTTAGGGTTTAGGTAAGGTAAGGTTAGGTAGTTTAGTAGACCTTGTATTGTGGGTTAGGGTTTAGGTAAGGTTAGGTTAGGTAGTTTAGTAGACCTTGTATTGTGGGTTAGGGTTTAGGTAAGGTAAGGTTAGGTAGCTTAGTAGACCTTGTATTGTGGGTTAGGGTTTAGGTAAGGTAAGGTTAGGTAGTTTAGTAGACCTTGTATTGTGGGTTAGGGTTTAGGTAAGGTAAGGTTAGGTAGTTTAGTAGACCTTGTATTGTGGGTTAGGGTTTAGGTAAGGTAAGGTTAGGTAGTTTAGTAGACCTTGTATTGTGGGTTAGGGTTTAGGTAAGGTTAGGTAGTTTAGTAGACATTGTATTGTGGGTTAGGGTTTAGGTAAGGTAAGGTTAGGTAGTTTAGTAGACCTTGTATTGAGGGTTAGGGTTTAGGTAAGGTAAGGTTAGGTAGTTTAGTAGACCTTGTATCGTGGGTTAGGGTTTAGGTAAGGTAAGGTAGTTTAGTAGACCTTGTATTGTGGGTTAGGGTTTAGGTAAGGTTAGGTAGTTTAGTAGACCTTGTATTGTGGGTTAGGGTTTAGGTAAGGTAAGGTTAGGTAGTTTAGTAGACCTTGTATTGTGGGTTAGGGTTTAGGTAAGGTAAGGTTAGGTAGTTTAGTAGACATTGTATTGTGGGTTAGGGTTTAGGTAAGGTAAGGTTAGGTAGTTTAGTAGACCTTGTATTGTGGGTTAGGGTTTAGGTAAGGTAAGGTTAGGTAGTTTAGTAGACCTTGTATCGTGGGTTAGGGTTTAGGTAAGGTAAGGTAGTTTAGTAGACCTTGTATTGTGGGTTAGGGTTTAGGTAAGGTAAGGTTAGGTAGTTTAGTAGACATTGTATTGTGGGTTAGGGTTTAGGTAAGGTAAGGTTAGGTAGTTTAGTAGACCTTGTATCGTGGGTTAGGGTTTAGGTAAGGTAAGGTAGTTTAGTAGACCTTGTATTGTGGGTTAGGGTTTAGGTAAGGTAAGGTTAGGTAGTTTAGTAGAACTTGTATTGTGGGTTAGGGTTTAGGTAAGGTAAGGTTAGGTAGTTTAGTAGACCTTGTATTGTGGGTTAGGGTTTAGGTAAGGTAAGGTTAGGTAGTTTAGTAGACCTTGTATCGTGGGTTAGGGTTTAGGTAAGGTAAGGTAGTTTAGTAGACCTTGTATCGTGGGTTAGGGTTTAGGTAAGGTAAGGTTAGGTAGTTTAGTAGAACTTGTATTGTGGGTTAGGGTTTAGGTAAGGTAAGGTTAGGTAGTTTAGTAGACCTTGTATCGTGGGTTAGGGTTTAGGTAAGGTAAGGTTAGGTAGTTTAGTAGACCTTGTATTGTGGGTTAGGGTTTAGGTAAGGTTAGGTTAGGTAGTTTAGTAGACCTTGTATTGTGGGTTAGGGTTTAGGTAAGGTTAGGTTAGGTAGTTTAGTAGACCTTGTATTGTGGGTTAGGGTTTAGGTAAGGTAAGGTTAGGTAGTTTAGTAGACCTTGTATTGTGGGTTAGGGTTTAGGTAAGGTTAGGTTAGGTAGTTTAGTAGACCTTGTATTGTGGGTTAGGGTTTAGGTAAGGTAAGGTTAGGTAGTTTAGTAGACCTTGTATTGTGGGTTAGGGTTTAGGTAAGGTTAGGTAGTTTAGTAGACCTTGTATTGTGGGTTAGGGTTTAGGTAAGGTAAGGTTAGGTAGTTTAGTAGACCTTGTATTGTGGGTTAGGGTTTAGGTAAGGTTAGGTTAGGTAGCTTAGTAGACCTTGTATTGTGGGTTAGGGTTTAGGTAAGGTAAGGTTAGGTAGTTTAGTAGACCTTGTATTGTGGGTTAGGGTTTAGGTAAGGTTAGGTAGTTTAGTAGACCTTGTATTGTGGGTTAGGGTTTAGGTAAGGTAAGGTTAGGTAGTTTAGTAGACCTTGTATTGTGGGTTAGGGTTTAGGTAAGGTTAGGTAGTTTAGTAGACATTGTATTGTGGGTTAGGGTTTAGGTAAGGTAAGGTTAGGTAGTTTAGTAGACCTTGTATTGTGGGTTAGGGTTTAGGTAAGGTAAGGTTAGGTAGTTTAGTAGACCTTGTATCGTGGGTTAGGGTTTAGGTAAGGTAAGGTAGTTTAGTAGACCTTGTATTGTGGGTTAGGGTTTAGGTAAGGTTAGGTAGTTTAGTAGACCTTGTATTGTGGGTTAGGGTTTAGGTAAGGTAAGGTTAGGTAGTTTAGTAGACCTTGTATTGTGGGTTAGGGTTTAGGTAAGGTAAGGTTAGGTAGTTTAGTAGACCTTGTATTGTGGGTTAGGGTTTAGGTAAGGTTAGGTTAGGTAGTTTAGTAGACCTTGTATTGTGGGTTAGGTAGTTTAGTAGACCTTGTATTGTGGGTTAGGGTTTAGGTAAGGTAAGGTTAGGTAGTTTAGTAGACCTTGTATTGTGGGTTAGGGTTTAGGTAAGGTAAGGTTAGGTAGTTTAGTAGACCTTGTATTGTGGGTTAGGGTTTAGGTAAGGTAAGCTTAGGTAGTTTAGTAGACCTTGTATTGTGGGTTAGGGTTTAGGTAAGGTAAGGTTAGGTAGTTTAGTAGACCTTGTATTGTGGGTTAGGGTTTAGGTAAGGTTAGGTTAGGTAGCTTAGTAGAGCTTGTATTGTGGGTTAGGGTTTAGGTAAGGTAAGGTTAGGTAGTTTAGTAGACCTTGTATTGTGGGTTAGGGTTTAGGTAAAGTAAGGTTAGGTAGTTTAGTAGACCTTGTATTGTGGGTTAGGGTTTAGGTAAAGTTAGGTTAGGTAGTTTAGTAGACCTTGTATTGTGGGTTAGGGTTTAGGTAAAGTTAGGTTAGGTAGTTTAGTAGACCTTGTATTGTGGGTTAGGGTTTAGGTAAGGTAAGTTTAGGTAGTTTAGTAGACCTTGTATTGTGGGTTAGGGTTTAGGTAAGGTTAGGTTAGGTATTTTAGTAGACCTTGTATTGTGGGTTAGGGTTTAGGTAAGGTAAGGTAAGGTTAGGTAGTTTAGTAGACCTTGTATTGTGGGTTAGGGTTTAGGTAAGGTAAGGTTAGGTAGTTTAGTAGACCTTGTATTGTGGGTTAGGGTTTAGGTAAGGTCAGGTTAGGTAGTTTAGTAGACCTTGTATTGTGGGTTAGGGTTTAGGTAAGGTTAGGTTAGGTAGTTTAGTAGACCTTGTATTGTGGGTTAGGGTTTAGGTAAGGTAAGGTTAGGTAGTTTAGTAGACCTTGTATTGTGGGTTAGGGTTTAGGTAAGGTTAGGTTAGGTATTTTAGTAGACCTTGTATTGTGGGTTAGGGTTTAGGTAAGGTTAGGTTAGGTAGTTTAGTAGACCTTGTATTGTGGGTTAGGGTTTAGGTAAGGTAAGGTAAGGTTAGGTAGTTTAGTAGACCTTGTATTGTGGGTTAGGGTTTAGGTAAGGTTAGGTTAGGTAGCTTAGTAGACCTTGTATTGTGGGTTAGGGTTTAGGTAAGGTAAGGTTAGGTAGTTTAGTAGACCTTGTATTGTGGGTTAGGGTTTAGGTAAGGTAAGGTTAGGTAGTTTAGTAGACCTTGTATTGTGGGTTAGGGTTTAGGTAAGGTTAGGTTAGGTAGCTTAGTAGACCTTGTATTGTGGGTTAGGGTTTAGGTAAGGTAAGGTTAGGTAGTTTAGTAGACCTTGTATTGTGGGTTAGGGTTTAGGTAAGGTTAGGTAGTTTAGTAGACCTTGTATTGTGGGTTAGGGTTTAGGTAAGGTAAGGTTAGGTAGTTTAGTAGACCTTGTATTGTGGGTTAGGGTTTAGGTAAGGTAAGGTTAGGTAGTTTAGTAGACCTTGTATTGTGGGTTAGGGTTTAGGTAAGGTAAGGTTAGGTAGTTTAGTAGACCTTGTATTGTGGGTTAAGGTTTAGGTAAGGTAAGGTTAGGTAGTTTAGTAGACCTTGTATTGTGGGTTAGGGTTTAGGTAAGGTAAGCTTAGGTAGTTTAGTAGACCTTGTATTGTGGGTTAGGGTTTAGGTAAGGTAAGGTTAGGTAGTTTAGTAGACCTTGTATTGTGGGTTAGGGTTTAGGTAAGGTTAGGTTAGGTAGCTTAGTAGACCTTGTATTGTGGGTTAGGGTTTAGGTAAGGTAAGGTTAGGTAGTTTAGTAGACCTTGTATTGTGGGTTAGGGTTTAGGTAAGGTTAGGTAGTTTAGTAGACCTTGTATTGTGGGTTAGGGTTTAGGTAAGGTAAGGTTAGGTAGTTTAGTAGACCTTGTATTGTGGGTTAGGGTTTAGGTAAGGTAAGGTTAGGTAGTTTAGTAGACCTTGTATTGTGGGTTAGGGTTTAGGTAAGGTAAGGTTAGGTAGTTTAGTAGACCTTGTATTGTGGGTTAGGGTTTAGGTAAGGTAAGGTTAGGTAGTTTAGTAGACCTTGTATTGTGGGTTAGGGTTTAGGTAAGGTAAGCTTAGGTAGTTTAGTAGACCTTGTATTGTGGGTTAGGGTTTAGGTAAGGTAAGGTTAGGTAGTTTAGTAGACCTTGTATTGTGGGTTAGGGTTTAGGTAAGGTTAGGTTAGGTAGTTTAGTAGACCTTGTATTGTGGGTTAGGGTTTAGGTAAGGTAAGGTAAGGTTAGGTAGTTTAGTAGACCTTGTATTGTGGGTTAGGGTTTAGGTAAGGTTAGGTTAGGTAGCTTAGTAGACCTTGTATTGTGGGTTAGGGTTTAGGTAAGGTAAGGTTAGGTAGTTTAGTAGACCTTGTATTGTGGGTTAGGGTTTAGGTAAGGTAAGGTTAGGTAGTTTAGTAGACCTTGTATTGTGGGTTAGGGTTTAGGTAAGGTTAGGTTAGGTAGCTTAGTAGACCTTGTATTGTGGGTTAGGGTTTAGGTAAGGTAAGGTTAGGTAGTTTAGTAGACCTTGTATTGTGGGTTAGGGTTTAGGTAAGGTAAGGTTAGGTAGTTTAGTAGACCTTGTATTGTGGGTTAGGGTTTAGGTAAGGTAAGGTTAGGTAGTTTAGTAGACCTTGTATTGTGGGTTAGGGTTTAGGTAAGGTAAGGTTAGGTAGTTTAGTAGACCTTGTATTGTGGGTTAGGGTTTAGGTAAGGTAAGGTTAGGTAGTTTAGTAGACCTTGTATTGTGGGTTAGGGTTTAGGTAAGGTAAGCTTAGGTAGTTTAGTAGACCTTGTATTGTGGGTTAGGGTTTAGGTAAGGTAAGGTTAGGTAGTTTAGTAGACCTTGTATTGTGGGTTAGGGTTTAGGTAAGGTTAGGTTAGGTAGCTTAGTAGACCTTGTATTGTGGGTTAGGGTTTAGGTAAGGTAAGGTTAGGTAGTTTAGTAGACCTTGTATTGTGGGTTAGGGTTTAGGTAAGGTTAGGTAGTTTAGTAGACCTTGTATTGTGGGTTAGGGTTTAGGTAAGGTAAGGTTAGGTAGTTTAGTAGACCTTGTATTGTGGGTTAGGGTTTAGGTAAGGTAAGGTTAGGTAGTTTAGTAGACCTTGTATTGTGGGTTAGGGTTTAGGTAAGGTAAGCTTAGGTAGTTTAGTAGACCTTGTATTGTGGGTTAGGGTTTAGGTAAGGTAAGGTTAGGTAGTTTAGTAGACCTTGTATTGTGGGTTAGGGTTTAGGTAAGGTTAGGTTAGGTAGCTTAGTAGAGCTTGTATTGTGGGTTAGGGTTTAGGTAAGGTAAGGTTAGGTAGTTTAGTAGACCTTGTATTGTGGGTTAGGGTTTAGGTAAGGTAAGGTTAGGTAGTTTAGTAGACCTTGTATTGTGGGTTAGGGTTTAGGTAAAGTTAGGTTAGGTAGTTTAGTAGACCTTGTATTGTGGGTTAGGGTTTAGGTAAGGTAAGGTTAGGTAGTTTAGTAGACCTTGTATTGTGGGTTAGGGTTTAGGTAAGGTTAGGTTAGGTATTTTAGTAGACCTTGTATTGTGGGTTAGGGTTTAGGTAAGGTTAGGTTAGGTAGTTTAGTAGACCTTGTATTGTGGGTTAGGGTTTAGGTAAGGTAAGGTAAGGTTAGGTAGTTTAGTAGACCTTGTATTGTGGGTTAGGGTTTAGGTAAGGTTAGGTTAGGTAGCTTAGTAGAGCTTGTATTGTGGGTTAGGGTTTAGGTAAGGTAAGGTTAGGTAGTTTAGTAGACCTTGTATTGTGGGTTAGGGTTTAGGTAAGGTCAGGTTAGGTAGTTTAGTAGACCTTGTATTGTGGGTTAGGGTTTAGGTAAGGTTAGGTTAGGTAGTTTAGTAGACCTTGTATTGTGGGTTAGGGTTTAGGTAAGGTAAGGTTAGGTAGTTTAGTAGACCTTGTATTGTGGGTTAGGGTTTAGGTAAGGTTAGGTTAGGTATTTTAGTAGACCTTGTATTGTGGGTTAGGGTTTAGGTAAGGTTAGGTTAGGTAGTTTAGTAGACCTTGTATTGTGGGTTAGGGTTTAGGTAAGGTAAGGTAAGGTTAGGTAGTTTAGTAGACCTTGTATTGTGGGTTAGGGTTTAGGTAAGGTTAGGTTAGGTAGCTTAGTAGACCTTGTATTGTGGGTTAGGGTTTAGGTAAGGTAAGGTTAGGTAGTTTAGTAGACCTTGTATTGTGGGTTAGGGTTTAGGTAAGGTAAGGTTAGGTAGTTTAGTAGACCTTGTATTGTGGGTTAGGGTTTAGGTAAGGTTAGGTTAGGTAGCTTAGTAGACCTTGTATTGTGGGTTAGGGTTTAGGTAAGGTAAGGTTAGGTAGTTTAGTAGACCTTGTATTGTGGGTTAGGGTTTAGGTAAGGTTAGGTAGTTTAGTAGACCTTGTATTGTGGGTTAGGGTTTAGGTAAGGTAAGGTTAGGTAGTTTAGTAGACCTTGTATTGTGGGTTAGGGTTTAGGTAAGGTAAGGTTAGGTAGTTTAGTAGACCTTGTATTGTGGGTTAGGGTTTAGGTAAGGTAAGGTTAGGTAGTTTAGTAGACCTTGTATTGTGGGTTAAGGTTTAGGTAAGGTAAGGTTAGGTAGTTTAGTAGACCTTGTATTGTGGGTTAGGGTTTAGGTAAGGTAAGCTTAGGTAGTTTAGTAGACCTTGTATTGTGGGTTAGGGTTTAGGTAAGGTAAGGTTAGGTAGTTTAGTAGACCTTGTATTGTGGGTTAGGGTTTAGGTAAGGTTAGGTTAGGTAGCTTAGTAGACCTTGTATTGTGGGTTAGGGTTTAGGTAAGGTAAGGTTAGGTAGTTTAGTAGACCTTGTATTGTGGGTTAGGGTTTAGGTAAGGTTAGGTAGTTTAGTAGACCTTGTATTGTGGGTTAGGGTTTAGGTAAGGTAAGGTTAGGTAGTTTAGTAGACCTTGTATTGTGGGTTAGGGTTTAGGTAAGGTAAGGTTAGGTAGTTTAGTAGACCTTGTATTGTGGGTTAGGGTTTAGGTAAGGTAAGGTTAGGTAGTTTAGTAGACCTTGTATTGTGGGTTAGGGTTTAGGTAAGGTAAGGTTAGGTAGTTTAGTAGACCTTGTATTGTGGGTTAGGGTTTAGGTAAGGTAAGCTTAGGTAGTTTAGTAGACCTTGTATTGTGGGTTAGGGTTTAGGTAAGGTAAGGTTAGGTAGTTTAGTAGACCTTGTATTGTGGGTTAGGGTTTAGGTAAGGTTAGGTTAGGTAGTTTAGTAGACCTTGTATTGTGGGTTAGGGTTTAGGTAAGGTAAGGTAAGGTTAGGTAGTTTAGTAGACCTTGTATTGTGGGTTAGGGTTTAGGTAAGGTTAGGTTAGGTAGCTTAGTAGACCTTGTATTGTGGGTTAGGGTTTAGGTAAGGTAAGGTTAGGTAGTTTAGTAGACCTTGTATTGTGGGTTAGGGTTTAGGTAAGGTAAGGTTAGGTAGTTTAGTAGACCTTGTATTGTGGGTTAGGGTTTAGGTAAGGTTAGGTTAGGTAGCTTAGTAGACCTTGTATTGTGGGTTAGGGTTTAGGTAAGGTAAGGTTAGGTAGTTTAGTAGACCTTGTATTGTGGGTTAGGGTTTAGGTAAGGTTAGGTAGTTTAGTAGACCTTGTATTGTGGGTTAGGGTTTAGGTAAGGTAAGGTTAGGTAGTTTAGTAGACCTTGTATTGTGGGTTAGGGTTTAGGTAAGGTAAGGTTAGGTAGTTTAGTAGACCTTGTATTGTGGGTTAGGGTTTAGGTAAGGTAAGGTTAGGTAGTTTAGTAGACCTTGTATTGTGGGTTAGGGTTTAGGTAAGGTAAGGTTAGGTAGTTTAGTAGACCTTGTATTGTGGGTTAGGGTTTAGGTAAGGTAAGCTTAGGTAGTTTAGTAGACCTTGTATTGTGGGTTAGGGTTTAGGTAAGGTAAGGTTAGGTAGTTTAGTAGACCTTGTATTGTGGGTTAGGGTTTAGGTAAGGTTAGGTTAGGTAGCTTAGTAGACCTTGTATTGTGGGTTAGGGTTTAGGTAAGGTAAGGTTAGGTAGTTTAGTAGACCTTGTATTGTGGGTTAGGGTTTAGGTAAGGTTAGGTAGTTTAGTAGACCTTGTATTGTGGGTTAGGGTTTAGGTAAGGTAAGGTTAGGTAGTTTAGTAGACCTTGTATTGTGGGTTAGGGTTTAGGTAAGGTAAGGTTAGGTAGTTTAGTAGACCTTGTATTGTGGGTTAGGGTTTAGGTAAGGTAAGGTTAGGTAGTTTAGTAGACCTTGTATTGTGGGTTAGGGTTTAGGTAAGGTTAGGTTAGGTAGGTTAGTAGACCTTGTATTGTGGGTTAGGGTTTAGGTAAGGTTAGGTTAGGTAGCTTAGTAGAGCTTGTATTGTGGGTTAGGGTTTAGGTAAGGTAAGCTTAGGTAGTTTAGTAGACCTTGTATTGTGGGTTAGGGTTTAGGTAAGGTAAGGTTAGGTAGTTTAGTAGACCTTGTATTGTGGGTTAGGGTTTAGGTAAGGTTAGGTTAGGTAGCTTAGTAGAGCTTGTATTGTGGGTTAGGGTTTAGGTAAGGTTAGGTAGTTTAGTAGACCTTGTATTGTGGGTTAGGGTTTAGGTAAGGTAAGGTTAGGTAGTTTAGTAGACCTTGTATTGTGGGTTAGGGTTTAGGTAAGGTAAGGTTAGGTAGTTTAGTAGACCTTGTATTGTGGGTTAGGGTTTAGGTAAGGTTAGGTTAGGTAGTTTAGTAGACCTTGTATTGTGGGTTAGGGTTTAGGTAAGGTAAGGTTAGGTAGTTTAGTAGACCTTGTATTGTGGGTTAGGGTTTAGGTAAGGTTAGGTTAGGTATTTTAGTAGACCTTGTATTGTGGGTTAGGGTTTAGGTAAGGTTAGGTTAGGTAGTTTAGTAGACCTTGTATTGTGGGTTAGGGTTTAGGTAAGGTAAGGTAAGGTTAGGTAGTTTAGTAGACCTTGTATTGTGGGTTAGGGTTTAGGTAAGGTTAGGTTAGGTAGCTTAGTAGACCTTGTATTGTGGGTTAGGGTTTAGGTAAGGTAAGGTTAGGTAGTTTAGTAGACCTTGTATTGTGGGTTAGGGTTTAGGTAAGGTTAGGTTAGGTAGTTTAGTAGACCTTGTATTGTGGGTTAGGTAGTTTAGTAGACCTTGTATTGTGGGTTAGGGTTTAGGTAAGGTAAGGTTAGGTAGTTTAGTAGACCTTGTATTGTGGGTTAGGGTTTAGGTAAGGTAAGGTTAGGTAGTTTAGTAGACCTTGTATTGTGGGTTAGGGTTTAGGTAAGGTAAGGTTAGGTAGTTTAGTAGACCTTGTATTGTGGGTTAAGGTTTAGGTAAGGTAAGGTTAGGTAGTTTAGTAGACCTTGTATTGTGGGTTAGGGTTTAGGTAAGGTAAGCTTAGGTAGTTTAGTAGACCTTGTATTGTGGGTTAGGGTTTAGGTAAGGTAAGGTTAGGTAGTTTAGTAGACCTTGTATTGTGGGTTAGGGTTTAGGTAAGGTTAGGTTAGGTAGCTTAGTAGACCTTGTATTGTGGGTTAGGGTTTAGGTAAGGTAAGGTTAGGTAGTTTAGTAGACCTTGTATTGTGGGTTAGGGTTTAGGTAAGGTTAGGTAGTTTAGTAGACCTTGTATTGTGGGTTAGGGTTTAGGTAAGGTAAGGTTAGGTAGTTTAGTAGACCTTGTATTGTGGGTTAGGGTTTAGGTAAGGTAAGGTTAGGTAGTTTAGTAGACCTTGTATTGTGGGTTAGGGTTTAGGTAAGGTAAGGTTAGGTAGTTTAGTAGACCTTGTATTGTGGGTTAGGGTTTAGGTAAGGTAAGGTTAGGTAGTTTAGTAGACCTTGTATTGTGGGTTAGGGTTTAGGTAAGGTAAGCTTAGGTAGTTTAGTAGACCTTGTATTGTGGGTTAGGGTTTAGGTAAGGTAAGGTTAGGTAGTTTAGTAGACCTTGTATTGTGGGTTAGGGTTTAGGTAAGGTTAGGTTAGGTAGTTTAGTAGACCTTGTATTGTGGGTTAGGGTTTAGGTAAGGTAAGGTAAGGTTAGGTAGTTTAGTAGACCTTGTATTGTGGGTTAGGGTTTAGGTAAGGTTAGGTTAGGTAGCTTAGTAGACCTTGTATTGTGGGTTAGGGTTTAGGTAAGGTAAGGTTAGGTAGTTTAGTAGACCTTGTATTGTGGGTTAGGGTTTAGGTAAGGTAAGGTTAGGTAGTTTAGTAGACCTTGTATTGTGGGTTAGGGTTTAGGTAAGGTTAGGTTAGGTAGCTTAGTAGACCTTGTATTGTGGGTTAGGGTTTAGGTAAGGTAAGGTTAGGTAGTTTAGTAGACCTTGTATTGTGGGTTAGGGTTTAGGTAAGGTTAGGTAGTTTAGTAGACCTTGTATTGTGGGTTAGGGTTTAGGTAAGGTAAGGTTAGGTAGTTTAGTAGACCTTGTATTGTGGGTTAGGGTTTAGGTAAGGTAAGGTTAGGTAGTTTAGTAGACCTTGTATTGTGGGTTAGGGTTTAGGTAAGGTAAGGTTAGGTAGTTTAGTAGACCTTGTATTGTGGGTTAGGGTTTAGGTAAGGTAAGGTTAGGTAGTTTAGTAGACCTTGTATTGTGGGTTAGGGTTTAGGTAAGGTAAGCTTAGGTAGTTTAGTAGACCTTGTATTGTGGGTTAGGGTTTAGGTAAGGTAAGGTTAGGTAGTTTAGTAGACCTTGTATTGTGGGTTAGGGTTTAGGTAAGGTTAGGTTAGGTAGCTTAGTAGACCTTGTATTGTGGGTTAGGGTTTAGGTAAGGTAAGGTTAGGTAGTTTAGTAGACCTTGTATTGTGGGTTAGGGTTTAGGTAAGGTTAGGTAGTTTAGTAGACCTTGTATTGTGGGTTAGGGTTTAGGTAAGGTAAGGTTAGGTAGTTTAGTAGACCTTGTATTGTGGGTTAGGGTTTAGGTAAGGTAAGGTTAGGTAGTTTAGTAGACCTTGTATTGTGGGTTAGGGTTTAGGTAAGGTAAGGTTAGGTAGTTTAGTAGACCTTGTATTGTGGGTTAGGGTTTAGGTAAGGTTAGGTTAGGTAGGTTAGTAGACCTTGTATTGTGGGTTAGGGTTTAGGTAAGGTTAGGTTAGGTAGCTTAGTAGAGCTTGTATTGTGGGTTAGGGTTTAGGTAAGGTAAGCTTAGGTAGTTTAGTAGACCTTGTATTGTGGGTTAGGGTTTAGGTAAGGTAAGGTTAGGTAGTTTAGTAGACCTTGTATTGTGGGTTAGGGTTTAGGTAAGGTTAGGTTAGGTAGCTTAGTAGAGCTTGTATTGTGGGTTAGGGTTTAGGTAAGGTTAGGTAGTTTAGTAGACCTTGTATTGTGGGTTAGGGTTTAGGTAAGGTAAGGTTAGGTAGTTTAGTAGACCTTGTATTGTGGGTTAGGGTTTAGGTAAGGTAAGGTTAGGTAGTTTAGTAGACCTTGTATTGTGGGTTAGGGTTTAGGTAAGGTTAGGTTAGGTAGTTTAGTAGACCTTGTATTGTGGGTTAGGGTTTAGGTAAGGTAAGGTTAGGTAGTTTAGTAGACCTTGTATTGTGGGTTAGGGTTTAGGTAAGGTTAGGTTAGGTATTTTAGTAGACCTTGTATTGTGGGTTAGGGTTTAGGTAAGGTTAGGTTAGGTAGTTTAGTAGACCTTGTATTGTGGGTTAGGGTTTAGGTAAGGTAAGGTAAGGTTAGGTAGTTTAGTAGACCTTGTATTGTGGGTTAGGGTTTAGGTAAGGTTAGGTTAGGTAGCTTAGTAGACCTTGTATTGTGGGTTAGGGTTTAGGTAAGGTAAGGTTAGGTAGTTTAGTAGACCTTGTATTGTGGGTTAGGGTTTAGGTAAGGTTAGGTTAGATAGTTTAGTAGACCATGTATTGTGGGTTAGGTAGTTTAGTAGACCTTGTATTGTGGGTTAGGGTTTAGGTAAGGTAAGGTTAGGTAGTTTAGTAGACCTTGTATTGTGGGTTAGGGTTTAGGTAAGGTAAGGTTAGGTAGTTTAGTAGACCTTGTATTGTGGGTTAGGGTTTAGGTAAGGTAAGCTTAGGTAGTTTAGTAGACCTTGTATTGTGGGTTAGGGTTTAGGTAAGGTAAGGTTAGGTAGTTTAGTAGACCTTGTATTGTGGGTTAGGGTTTAGGTAAGGTTAGGTTAGGTAGCTTAGTAGAGCTTGTATTGTGGGTTAGGGTTTAGGTAAGGTAAGGTTAGGTAGTTTAGTAGACCTTGTATTGTGGGTTAGGGTTTAGGTAAGGTAAGGTTAGGTAGTTTAGTAGACCTTGTATTGTGGGTTAGGGTTTAGGTAAGGTTAGGTTAGGTAGTTTAGTAGACCTTGTATTGTGGGTTAGGGTTTAGGTAAGGTAAGGTTAGGTAGTTTAGTAGACCTTGTATTGTGGGTTAGGGTTTAGGTAAGGTTAGGTTAGGTATTTTAGTAGACCTTGTATTGTGGGTTAGGGTTTAGGTAAGGTTAGGTTAGGTAGTTTAGTAGACCTTGTATTGTGGGTTAGGGTTTAGGTAAGGTAAGGTAAGGTTAGGTAGTTTAGTAGACCTTGTATTGTGGGTTAGGGTTTAGGTAAGGTTAGGTTAGGTAGCTTAGTAGACCTTGTATTGTGGGTTAGGGTTTAGGTAAGGTTAGGTTAGGCAGTTTAGTAGAGCTTGTATTGTGGGTTAGGGTTTAGGTAAGGTTAGGTTAGGTAGTTTAATAGACCTTGTATTGTGGGTTAGGGTTTAGGTAAGGTAAGGTTAGGTAGTTTAGTAGACCTTGTATTGTGGGTTAGGGTTTAGGTAAGGTCAGGTTAGGTAGTTTAGTAGACCTTGTATTGTGGGTTAGGGTTTAGGTAAGGTTAGGTAGTTTAGTAGACCTTGTATTGTGGGTTAGGGTTTAGGTAAGGTTAGGTAGTTTAGTAGACCTTGTATTGTGGGTTAGGGTTTAGGTAAGGTAAGGTTAGGTAGTTTAGTAGACCTTGTATTGTGGGTTAGGGTTTAGGTAAGGTAAGGTTAGGTAGTTTAGTAGACCTTGTATTGTGGGTTAGGGTTTAGGTAAGGTTAGGTTAGGTAGTTTAGTAGACCTTGTATTGTGGGTTAGGGTTTAGGTAAGGTAAGGTTAGGTAGTTTAGTAGACCTTGTATTGTGGGCTAGGGTTTAGGTAAGGTTAGGTAGTTTAGTAGACCTTGTATTGTGGGTTAGGGTTTAGGTAAGGTTAGGTTAGGTAGTTTAGTAGACCTTGTATTGTGGGTTAGGGTTTAGGTAAGGTTAGGTTAGGTAGTTTAGTAGACCTTGTATTGTGGGTTAAGGTTTAGGTAAGGTTAGGTCGTTTAGTAGACCTTGTATTGTGGGTTAGGGTTTAGGTAAGGTTAGGTAGTTTAGTAGACCTTGTATTGTGGGTTAGGGTTTAGGTAAGGTTAGGTTAGGTAGTTTAGTAGACCTTGTATTGTGGGTTAGGGTTTAGGTAAGGTAAGGTTAGGTAGTTTAGTAGACCTTGTATTGTGGGTTAGGGTTTAGGTAAGGTAAGGTTAGGTAGTTTAGTAGACATTGTATTGTGGGTTAGGGTTTAGGTAAGGTTAGGTTAGGTAGTTTAGTAGACCTTGTATTGTGGGTTAGGGTTTAGGTAAGGTAAGGTTAGGTAGTTTAGTAGACCTTGTATTGTGGGCTAGGGTTTAGGTAAGGTTAGGTAGTTTAGTAGACCTTGTATTGTGGGTTAGGGTTTAGGTAAGGTAAGGTTAGGTAGTTTAGTAGACCTTGTATTGTGGGTTAGGGTTTAGGTAAGATTAGGTTAGGTAGTTTAGTAGACCTTGTATTGTGGGTTAGGGTTTAGGTAAGGTTAGGTTAGGTAGTTTAGTAGACCTTGTATTGTGGGTTAGGGTTTAGGTAAGGTAAGGTTAGGTAGTTTAGTAGACCTTGTATTGTGGGTTAGGGTTTAGGTAAGGTTAGGTTAGGTAGTTTAGTAGACCTTGTATTGTGGGTTAGGGTTTAGGTAAGGTAAGGTTAGGTAGTTTAGTAGACCTTGTATTGTGGGTTAGGGTTTAGGTAAGGTTAGGTTAGGTAGTTTAGTAGACCTTGTATTGTGGGTTAGGGTTTAGGTAAGGTAAGGTTAGGTAGTTTAGTAGACCTTGTATTGTGGGTTAGGGTTTAGGTAAGGTAAGGTTAGGTAGTTTAGTAGACCTTGTATTGTGGGTTAGGGTTTAGGTAAGGTAAGGTTAGGTAGTTTAGTAGACCTTGTATTGTGGGTTAGGGTTTAGGTAAGGTAAGGTTAGGTAGTTTAGTAGACCTTGTATTGCGGGTTAGGGTTTAGGTAAGGTTAGGTTAGGTAGTTTAGTAGACCTTGTATTGTGGGTTAGGGTTTAGGTAAGGTAAGGTTAGGTAGTTTAGTAGACCTTGTATTGTGGGTTAGGGTTTAGGTAAGGTAAGGTTAGGTAGTTTAGTAGACATTGTATTGTGGGTTAGGGTTTAGGTAAGGTAAGGTTAGGTAGTTTAGTAGACCTTGTATTGTGGGTTAGGGTTTAGGTAAGGTAAGGTAGTTTAGTAGACCTTGTATTGTGGGTTAGGGTTTAGGTAAGGTAAGGTTAGGTAGTTTAGTAGACCTTGTATTGTGGGTTAGGGTTTAGGTAAGGTTAGGTTAGGTAGTTTAGTAGACCTTGTATTGTGGGTTAGGGTTTAGGTAAGGTAAGGTTAGGTAGTTTAGTAGACCTTGTATTGTGGGTTAGGGTTTAGGTAAGGTAAGGTTAGGTAGTTTAGTAGACCTTGTATAGTGGGTTAGGGTTTAGGTAAGGTTAGGTTAGGTAGTTTAGTAGACCTTGTATTGTGGGTTAGGGTTTAGGTAAGGTAAGGTTAGGTAGTTTAGTAGACATTGTATTGTGGGTTAGGGTTTAGGTAAGGTAAGGTTAGGTAGTTTAGTAGACCTTGTATTGTGGGTTAGGGTTTAGGTAAGGTAAGGTTAGGTAGTTTAGTAGACCTTGTATTGTGGGTTAGGGTTTAGGTAAGGTAAGGTTAGGTAGTTTAGTAGACCTTGTATTGTGGGTTAGGGTTTAGGTAAGGTTAGGTTAGGTTAGGTAGTTTAGTAGACTTTGTATTGTGGGTTAGGGTTTAGGTAAGGTAAGGTTAGGTAGTTTAGCAGACCTTGTATTGTGGGTTAGGGTTTAGGTAAGGTAAGGTTAGGTCGTTTAGTAGACCTTGTATTGTGGGTTAGGGTTTAGGTAAGGTTAGGTTAGGTAGTTTAGTAGACCTTGTATTGTGGGTTAGGGTTTAGGTAAGGTAAGGTTAGGTAGTTTAGTAGACCTTGTATTGTGGGTTAGGGTTTAGGTAAGGTAAGGTTAGGTAGTTTAGTAGACCTTGTATTGTGGGTTAGGGTTTAGGTAAGGTTAGGTTAGGTAGTTTAGTAGACCTTGTATTGTGGGTTAGGGTTTAGGTAAGGTAAGGTTAGGTAGTTTAGTAGACCTTGTATTGTGGGTTAGGGTTTAGGTAAGGTAAGGTTAGGTAGTTTAGTAGACCTTGTATTGTGGGTTAGGGTTTAGGTAAGGTAAGGTTAGGTGGTTTAGTAGACCTTGTATTGTGGGTTAGGGTTTAGGTAAGGTTAGGTTAGGTAGTTTAGTAGACCTTGTATTGTGGGTTAGGGTTTAGGTAAGGTAAGGTTAGGTAGTTTAGTAGACCTTGTATTGTGGGTTAGGGTTTAGGTAAGGTTAGGTTAGGTAGTTTAGTAGACCTTGTATTGTGGGTTAGGGTTTAGGTAAGGTAAGGTTAGGTAGTTTAGTAGACCTTGTATTGTGGGTTAGGGTTTAGGTAAGGTAAGGTTAGGTAGTTTAGTAGACATTGTATTGTGGGTTAGGGTTTAGGTAAGGTAAGGTTAGGTAGTTTAGTAGACCTTGTATTGTGGGTTAGGGTTTAGGTAAGGTAAGGTTAGGTAGTTTAGTAGACCTTGTATTGTGGGTTAGGGTTTAGGTAAGGTAAGGTTAGGTAGTTTAGTAGACCTTGTATTGTGGGTTAGGGTTTAGGTAAGGTTAGGTTAGGTTAGGTAGTTTAGTAGACTTTGTATTGTGGGTTAGGGTTTAGGTAAGGTAAGGTTAGGTAGTTTAGCAGACCTTGTATTGTGGGTTAGGGTTTAGGTAAGGTTAGGTTAGGTAGTTTAGTAGACCTTGTATTGTGGGTTAGGGTTTAGGTAAGGTAAGGTTAGGTAGTTTAGTAGACCTTGTATTGTGGGTTAAGGTTTAGGTAAGGTAAGGTTAGGTCGTTTAGTAGACCTTGTATTGTGGGTTAGGGTTTAGGTAAGGTTAGGTTAGGTAGTTTAGTAGACCTTGTATTGTGGGTTAGGGTTTAGGTAAGGTAAGGTTAGGTAGTTTAGTAGACCTTGTATTGTGGGTTAGAGTTTAGGTAAGGTTAGGTTAGGTAGTTTAGTAGACCTTGTATTGTGGGTTAGGGTTTAGGTAAGGTAAGGTTAGGTAGTTTAGTAGACCTTGTATTGTGGGTTAGGGTTTAGGTAAGGTAAGGTTAGGTAGTTTAGTAGACCTTGTATTGTGGGTTAGGGTTTAGGTAAGGTAAGGTTAGGTGGTTTAGTAGACCTTGTATTGTGGGTTAGGGTTTAGGTAAGGTTAGGTTAGGTAGTTTAGTAGACCTTGTATTGTGGGTTAGGGTTTAGGTAAGGTTAGGTTAGGTAGTTTAGTAGACCTTGTATTGTGGGTTAGGGTTAGGGTTTAGGTAAGGTAAGGTTAGGTAGTTTAGTAGACCTTGTATTGTGGGTTAGGGTTTAGGTAAGGTAAGGTTAGGTAGTTTAGTAGAGCTTGTATTGTGGGTTAGGGTTTAGGTAAGGTAAGGTTAGGTAGTTTAGTAGACCTTGTATTGTGGGTTAGGGTTTAGGTAAGGTAAGGTTAGGTAGTTTAGTAGACCTTGTATTGTGGGTTAGGGTTTAGGTAAGGTAAGGTTAGGTAGTTTAGTAGACCTTGTATTGTGGGTTAGGGTTTAGGTAAGGTTAGGTTAGGTAGTTTAGTAGACCTTGTATTGTGGGTTAGGGTTAGGGTTTAGGTAAGGTAAGGTTAGGTAGTTTAGTAGACCTTGTATTGTGGGTTAGGGTTTAGGTAAAGGTAAGGTTAGGTAGTTTAGTAGACCTTGTATTATGGGTTAGGGTTTAGGTAAGGTTAGGTTAGGTAGTTTAGTAGACCTTGTATTGTGGGTTGGGGTTAGGGTTTAGGTAAGGTAAGGTTAGGTAGTTTAGTAGACCTTGTATTGTGGGTTAGGGTTTAGGTAAGGTTAGGTTAGGTAGTTTAGTAGACCTTGTATTGTGGGTTAGGGTTTAGGTAAGGTTAGGTTAGGTAGTTTAGTAGACCTTGTATTGTGGGTTAGGGTTTAGGTAGGTAGTTTAGTAGACCTTGTATTGTGGGTTAGGGTTTAGGTAAGGTTAGGTTAGGTAGTTTAGTAGACCTTGTATTGTGGGTTAGGGTTTAGGTAAGGTTAGGTTAGGTAGTTTAGTAGACCTTGTATTGTGGGTTAGGGTTTAGGTAGGTAGTTTAGTAGACCTTGTATTGTGGGTTAGGGTTTAGGTAGGTTAGGTAGTTTAGTAGACCTTGTATTGTGGGTTAGGGTTTAGGTAAGGTTAGGTTAGGTAGTTTAGTAGACCTTGTATTGTGGGTTAGGGTTTAGGTTAGGTTAGGTAGTTTAGTAGACCTTGTATTGTGGGTTAGGGTTAGGGTTTAGGTAAGGTAGTTTAGTAGACCTTGTATTGTGGGTTAGGGTTAGGGTTTAGGTAAGGTTAGGTTGGGTAGTTAAGTAGACCTTGTATTGTGGGTTAGGGTTTAGGTAAGGTAAGGTTAGGTAGTTTAGTAGACCTTGTATTGTGGGTTAGGGTTTAGGTAAGGTTAGGTTAGGTAGTTTAGTAGAGCTTGTATTGTGGGTTAGGGTTTAGGTAAGGTAAGGTTAGGTAGTTTAGTAGAGCTTGTATTGTGGGTTAGGGTTTAGGTAAGGTAAGGTTAGGTAGTTTAGTAGACCTTGTATTGTGGGTTAGGGTTTAGGTAAGGTAAGGTTAGGTAGTTTAGTAGAGCTTGTATTGTGGGTTAGGGTTTAGGTAAGGTTAGGTTAGGTAGTTTAGTAGACCTTGTATTGTGGGTTAGGGTTTAGGTAAAGTAAGGTTAGGTAGTTTAGTAGAACTTGTATTGTGGGTTAGGGTTTAGGTAAGGTAAGGTTAGGTAGTTTAGTAGACCTTGTATTGTGGGTTAGGGTTTAGGTAAGGTAAGGTTAGGTAGTTTAGTAGACCTTGTATTGTGGGTTAGGGTTTAGGTAAGGTAAGGTTAGGTAGTTTAGTAGACCTTGTATTGTGGGTTAGGGTTTAGGTAAGGTAAGGTTAGGTAGTTTAGTAGACCTTGTATTGTGGGTTAGGGTTTAGGTAAGGTAAGGTTAGGTAGTTTAGTAGACCTTGTATTGTGGGTTAGGGTTTAGGTAAGGTAAGGTTAGGTAGTTTAGTAGACCTTGTATTGTGGGTTAGGGTTTAGGTAAGGTTAGGTTAGGTAGTTTAGTAGACCTTGTATTGTGGGTTAGGGTTTAGGTAAGGTTAGGTTAGGTAGTTTAGTAGACCTTGTATTGTGGGTTAGGGTTAGGGTTTAGGTTAGGTTAGGTAGTTTAGTAGACCTTGTATTGTGGGTCAGGGTTAGGGTTTAGGTTAGGTTAGGTAGTTTAGTAGACCTTGTATTGTGGGTTAGGGTTAGGGTTTAGGTAAGGTTAGGTTAGGTAGTTTAGTAGACCTTGTATTGTGGGTTAGGGTTAGGGTTTAGGTTAGGTTAGGTAGTTTAGTAGACCTTGTATTGTGGGTTAGGGTTTAGGTAATGTTAGGTAGTTTAGTAGACCTTGTATTGTGGGTTAGGGTTAGGGTTTAGGTAAGGTAAGGTTACGTAGTTTAGTAGACCTTGTATTGTGGGTCAGGGTTAGGGTTTAGGTTAGGTTAGGTAGTTTAGTAGACCTTGTATTGTGGGTTAGGGTTAGGGTTTAGGTAAGGTTAGGTTAGGTAGTTTAGTAGACCTTGTATTGTGGGTTAGGGTTAGGGTTTAGGTTAGGTTAGGTAGTTTAGTAGACCTTGTATTGTGGGTTAGGGTTTAGGTAATGTTAGGTAGTTTAGTAGACCTTGTATTGTGGGTTAGGGTTAGGGTTTAGGTAAGGTTAGGTTAGGTAGTTTAGTAGACCTTGTATTGTGGGTTAGGGTTAGGGTTTATCTCCAAGGGTTATACTTATAGCTACATTCAAATTATCTGAACATTAAACAAAATGTGGCAAATTTTAAGCTATGTGTAAAAGAAAGTGTGTGTGAGTACATTATATCCTAATACACTGGTTCTCAACCTTTTCAGGCTGCGACCCCCCCAAAATAATCATATTTTTACTGGGGGGGCCGCCAAAATAATATTTGAACCGGGGGTCAAAAAGAACTGATCTATGCGAGCAAGTGACACATGATGGTAATACATGGTAGCATAAAATAAATACATTACCTTCTGATGCTTGGCCCCACGGATATGAGCGGCGTAAGCGTCGGCTCCGGTGCAGGAGACGTCACACAGCTCACAGCGGAGCTGGTTCTGGACGCCGCGGGCAGAGCTGCTGGTTCTTCTACTGCTGCTGCTGCTACTGCTGCTCTGAGACACCTTGAGAGCCGCTTCCTTCTTCTTGTGCTTCTGGCCCTCCAGGTGCTCCTTGTATGTCTGGTTGGAGAGGAAGGGGGGTTACTATTCCTTCATTTGAGACACCATTTGCTTCAAATGTAGGACGTATAATGCAAGCCAAGCATGGCGTTTCAGCATAAAATCTAATCACGTATTAAGTCGGACAAACCTGCAAAGTTTGTTAAACTAATTTGATCAGTGTAAATGTAGAATTGATATACAGCTTTTCAAGGTACTCAAACAAGCTTGTAGATCAGGTTTGTTTTTGGTCTATAACAACATGCCCAAAATAGGGAGGCGAGGTTCAAAGTGATCCCCACCAGTCTTTAGGCTTCAAAGACCAAGGACTACAGAGACAAGTGTGAGTGTGCTCACCTGCGGGCCTGCACAGCTGATCTTACACACGTCACAGTAGTGGATCTGAGGGGGTTTGGGCGGCTGCTTAGGCCTGAGCTGCTTGCTCTGGAAGGGCGGCTTCTTGGTGAAGGTGCTGCCCGTCCACGCTGCTGTAGCGGCTACCGCGGCCACCGCCTGCTTCTGTTGCTGCTGCTGTTGCTGCTGGTAATATGTGGAGGCAGCAGAGTACACGGCAGCCTCGTAGCCCGAGTAAGACGTACCTATGGAGCAGGAATAGGGGCAGTGATGAAGAAATGCAAGGTAATATAACCCTAACCCTAACCCTAATAACCGGTAAGGTTAGGTAGTTTAGTAGACCTTGTATTGTGGGTTAGGGTTTAGGTAAGGTAAGGTTAGGTAGTTTAGTAGACCTTGTATTGTGGGTTAGGGTTTAGGTAAGGTTAGGTTAGGTAGTTTAGTAGACCTTGTATTGTGGGTTAGGGTTTAGGTAAGGTAAGGTTAGGTAGTTTAGTAGACCTTGTATTGTGGGTTAGGGTTTAGGTAAGGTAAGGTTAGGTAGTTTAGTAGACCTTGTATTGTGGGTTAGGGTTTAGGTAAGGTTAGGTTAGGTAGTTTAGTAGACCTTGTATTGTGGGTTAGGGTTTAGGTAAGGTAAGGTTAGGTAGTTTAGTAGACCTTGTATTGTGGGTTAGGGTTTAGGTAAGGTAAGGTTAGGTAGTTTAGTAGACCTTGTATTGTGGGTTAGGGTTTAGGTAAGGTTAGGTTAGGTAGTTTAGTAGACCTTGTATTGTGGGTTAGGGTTTAGGTAAGGTAAGGTTAGGTAGTTTAGTAGACCTTGTATTGTGGGTTAGGGTTTAGGTAAGGTAAGGTTAGGTAGTTTAGTAGACATTGTATTGTGGGTTAGGGTTTAGGTAAGGTAAGGTTAGGTAGTTTAGTAGACCTTGTATTGTGGGTTAGGGTTTAGGTAAGGTAAGGTTAGGTAGTTTAGTAGACCTTGTATTGTGGGTTAGGGTTTAGGTAAGGTAAGGTTAGGTAGTTTAGTAGACCTTGTATTGTGGGTTAGGGTTTAGGTAAGGTTAGGTTAGGTAGTTTAGTAGACTTTGTATTGTGGGTTAGGGTTTAGGTAAGGTAAGGTTAGGTAGTTTAGCAGACCTTGTATTGTGGGTTAGGGTTTAGGTAAGGTTAGGTTAGGTAGTTTAGTAGACCTTGTATTGTGGGTTAGGGTTTAGGTAAGGTTAGGTTAGGTAGTTTAGTAGACCTTGTATTGTGGGTTAGGGTTTAGGTAAGGTTAGGTTAGGTAGTTGAGTAGACCTTGTATTGTGGGTTAGGGTTTAGGTAAGGTAAGGTTAGGTAGTTTAGTAGACCTTGTATTGTGGGTTAGGGTTTAGGTAAGGTTAGGTAGTTTAGTAGACCTTGTATTGTGGGTTAGGGTTAGGGTTTAGGTAAGGTTAGGTTAGGTAGTTTAGTAGACCTTGTATTGTGGGTTAGGGTTAGGGTTTAGGTAAGGTAAGGTTAGGTAGTTTAGTAGACCTTGTATTATGGGTTAGGGTTTAGGTAAGGTTAGGTTAGGTAGTTTAGTAGACCTTGTATTGTGGGTTAGGGTTTAGGTAAGGTAAGGTTAGGTAGTTTAGTAGAGCTTGTATTGTGGGTTAGGGTTTAGGTAAGGTAAGGTTAGGTAGTTTAGTAGACCTTGTATTGTGGGTTAGGGTTTAGGTAAGGTAAGGTTAGGTAGTTTAGTAGACCTTGTATTGTGGGTTAGGGTTAGGGTTTAGGTAAGGTTAGGTTAGGTAGTTTAGTAGAGCTTGTATTGTGGGTTAGGGTTTAGGTAAGGTAAGGTTAGGTAGTTTAGTAGACCTTGTATTATGGGTTAGGGTTTAGGTAAGGTTAGGTTAGGTAGTTTAGTAGACCTTGTATTGTGGGTTAGGGTTAGGGTTTAGGTAAGGTTAGGTTAGGTAGTTTAGTAGACCTTGTATTGTGGGTTAGGGTTTAGGTAAGGTTAGGTAGTTTAGTAGACCTTGTATTGTGGGTTAGGGTTTAGGTAAGGTAAGGTTAGGTAGTTTAGTAGACCTTGTATTGTGGGTTAGGGTTTAGGTAAGGTAAGGTAGTTTAGTAGACCTTGTATTGTGGGTTAGGGTTTAGGTAGGTTAGGTAGTTTAGTAGACCTTGTATTGTGGGTTAGGGTTTAGGTAAGGTTAGGTTAGGTAGTTTAGTAGACATTGTATTGTGGGTTAGGGTTAGGGTTTAGGTTAGGTTAGGTAGTTTAGTAGACCTTGTATTGTGGGTTAGGGTTAGGGTTTAGGTAAGGTAGTTTAGTAGACCTTGTATTGTGGGTTAGGGTTAGGGTTTAGGTAAGGTTAGGTTGGGTAGTTAAGTAGACCTTGTATTGTGGGTTAGGGTTTAGGTAAGGTAAGGTTAGGTAGTTTAGTAGACCTTGTATTGTGGGTTAGGGTTTAGGTAAGGTTAGGTTAGGTAGTTTAGTAGAGCTTGTATTGTGGGTTAGGGTTTAGGTAAGGTAAGGTTAGGTAGTTTAGTAGACCTTGTATTGTGGGTTAGGGTTTAGGTAAAGTAAGGTTAGGTAGTTTAGTAGAACTTGTATTGTGGGTTAGGGTTTAGGTAAGGTAAGGTTAGGTAGTTTAGTAGACCTTGTATTGTGGGTTAGGGTTTAGGTAAGGTAAGGTTAGGTAGTTTAGTAGACCTTGTATTGTGGGTTAGGGTTTAGGTAAGGTAAGGTTAGGTAGTTTAGTAGACCTTGTATTGTGGGTTAGGGTTTAGGTAAGGTAAGGTTAGGTAGTTTAGTAGACCTTGTATTGTGGGTTAGGGTTTAGGTAAGGTAAGGTTAGGTAGTTTAGTAGACCTTGTATTGTGGGTTAGGGTTTAGGTAAGGTAAGGTTAGGTAGTTTAGTAGACCTTGTATTGTGGGTTAGGGTTTAGGTAAGGTTAGGTTAGGTAGTTTAGTAGACCTTGTATTGTGGGTTAGGGTTTAGGTAAAGGTAAGGTTAGGTAGTTTAGTAGACCTTGTATTGTGGGTTAGCGTTTAGGTAAGGTTAGGTTAGGTAGTTTAGTAGACCTTGTATTGTGGGTTAGGGTTAGGGTTTAGGTAAGGTAAGGTTAGGTAGTTTAGTAGACCTTGTATTGTGGGTCAGGGTTAGGGTTTAGGTTAGGTTAGGTAGTTTAGTAGACCTTGTATTGTGGGTTAGGGTTAGGGTTTAGGTAACGTTAGGTTAGGTAGTTTAGTAGACCTTGTATTGTGGGTTAGGGTTAGGGTTTAGGTTAGGTTAGGTAGTTTAGTAGACCTTGTATTGTGGGTTAGGGTTTAGGTAATGTTAGGTAGTTTAGTAGACCTTGTATTGTGGGTTAGGGTTAGGGTTTAGGTAAGGTAAGGTTACGTAGTTTAGTAGACCTTGTATTGTGGGTCAGGGTTAGGGTTTAGGTTAGGTTAGGTAGTTTAGTAGACCTTGTATTGTGGGTTAGGGTTAGGGTTTAGGTAAGGTTAGGTTAGGTAGTTTAGTAGACCTTGTATTGTGGGTTAGGGTTAGGGTTTAGGTTAGGTTAGGTAGTTTAGTAGACCTTGTATTGTGGGTTAGGGTTTAGGTAATGTTAGGTAGTTTAGTAGACCTTGTATTGTGGGTTAGGGTTAGGGTTTAGGTAAGGTTAGGTTAGGTAGTTTAGTAGACCTTGTATTGTGGGTTAGGGTTAGGGTTTATCTCCAAGGGTTATACTTATAGCTACATTCAAATTATCTGAACATTAAACAAAATGTGGCAAATTTTAAGCTATGTGTAAAAGAAAGTGTGTGTGAGTACATTATATCCTAATACACTGGTTCTCAACCTTTTCAGGCTGCGACCCCCCCAAAATAATCATATTTTTACTGGGGGGGCCGCCAAAATAATATTTGAACCGGGGGTCAAAAAGAACTGATCTATGCGAGCAAGTGACACATGATGGTAATACATGGTAGCATAAAATAAATACATTACCTTCTGATGCTTGGCCCCACGGATATGAGCGGCGTAAGCGTCGGCTCCGGTGCAGGAGACGTCACACAGCTCACAGCGGAGCTGGTTCTGGACGCCGCGGGCAGAGCTGCTGGTTCCTCCACTGCTGCTGCTGCTACTGCTGCTCTGAGACACCTTGAGAGCCGCTTCCTTCTTCTTGTGCTTCTGGCCCTCCAGGTGCTCCTTGTATGTCTGGTTGGAGAGGAAGGGGGGTTACTATTCCTTCATTTGAGACACCATTTGCTTCAAATGTAGGACGTATAATGCAAGCCAAGCATGGCGTTTCAGCATAAAATCTAATCACGTATTAAGTCGGACAAACCTGCAAAGTTTGTTAAACTAATTTGATCAGTGTAAATGTAGAATTGATATACAGCTTTTCAAGGTACTCAAACAAGCTTGTAGATCAGGTTTGTTTTTGGTCTATAACAACATGCCCAAAATAGGGAGGCGAGGTTCAAAGTGATCCCCACCAGTCTTTAGGCTTCAAAGACCAAGGACTACAGAGACAAGTGTGAGTGTGCTCACCTGCGGGCCTGCACAGCTGATCTTACACACGTCACAGTAGTGGATCTGAGGGGGTTTGGGCGGCTGCTTAGGCCTGAGCTGCTTGCTCTGGAAGGGCGGCTTCTTGGTGAAGGTGCTGCCCGTCCACGCTGCTGTAGCGGCTACCGCGGCCACCGCCTGCTTCTGTTGCTGCTGCTGTTGCTGCTGGTAATATGTGGAGGCAGCAGAGTACACGGCAGCCTCGTAGCCCGAGTAAGACGTACCTATGGAGCAGGAATAGGGGCAGTGATGAAGAAATGCATTTCAATAAAATATATTTTCTAAAGATACCAATAGGCTCTATTCACAGCAGCCATAGTAGGAAGACATTCACAGGTGTTACCAATGATACTAAATAATGAAGGCTCTGTTCCATTCTGGTCAAACAGAGTCAGGGTGCTGATATTGTGCATGTTGGCTCACAAGAAACACTCTGTGGGTTTACAGTTGGGGTCCAGGGACCCTCATGGGCTTCCAAATGGCCCCTTGCAGGTGTGTAACTCTGAGAGTGTACAAATGTATGTAAATGTGTACACTCTCAGAGTTATGGGGGTCGTGGGAAACCACTGTGCTACACTAAATGGAACAGAGCCTTCATTAGTATCATTGGTAACTAACACCTATGAAAGAAGTGATAATATGGCTGCTGTGCATAGAGCGTATTCTAAGTCTACAATCCACAGCATCTCAGAAAGAAATCAAATGCGTCAGTGTTTAACAATGGGAACTTTTGGCTTCCTCCTCCATTCTAAAATGTGCAGTCTTGCTAAACTGTGTTTTGAGTGACAAGATTCTGCATCTACGCCCGATGCGACACAACTCGCGTACGTTGAATAATTATGTTTCGACTGAAGTGAATTTTGCGCAAGCGAATACGAGCGACAGCCTATGTATGGGGAACGTTGCAAAGTAATGAACACGTTGCATCTATTCAAATGATTCAAAAATAGCAGATGTACAAGCTCGCAGCGCGGCACGAAGTGATGACTGTGAGATTGTACATCTGCTATTTTTGAACATTTATTGAGAGATCTTTTAAGTGTTCTTAAAACGTGTTTTGCTATACAGCTAAAATCTAAAATGACAGATGCTTTCCCGGTTTTAATGGGTTATTATAACGATGGCACCCAGATCAATTAAATGTGTTTCTGCAGCTCACATTCTACTATATTGCTCGACTACGTTTGGGTTTAGCGTGTGGGTAACTTGTATGTGTGGGTGACGGGCCGGGCATTTCCTTACCAGAATATGTGACAGCGTTGGTGCTGTAGGTCAACTCTGGGAGTACGACGGCACTACGGACGCTCCAGCAGAGGGTACGGGCTGCACGGTGGACAACACCGGGTAGATGGAGAAGGTGGAGGTGGCGTGGCTGGGCGTGGCCGGTTTGAAGGCAGTCACCTGGCGCGTCTGCTGGGTCTGGGTGTACGGCGTCAGACATTGCGTGTACGCTGGTTTGGGGGCTATGTGGGGAAATAGAGAATAGTACAAAACGATGACTTTTTTTTTTTAAGGTTGCACAAAACACAAAACATATCCATTATCCAAAAACCATGTGGGATATAAACAACACATGTTTTTGTTGTTCTCTTGTCCTTAATAAACTGGTTTGGCATCAGCAGCCATGAGTGTGCCGTGACTCTTTGATGTTTTAAGAAATAAATGTTTGTTGTGGTCGGGTCATTGTGAAACATTTTCAAAAGTAGCCGAGTATACAAGCGTTGTGAGAACCACACTGATAGATTGACCTTTTTTTGTACAAATGGAAGCAAATGGACCCTAATGCAGTGTTCCTTGAGGTGGTTCCAAATGGACACGTACAGGTCTGGAACTTTTGAGAGTGTGCAAATGGAACCAAATGGACCCGTACGGGTCCATTTGGTTCCATTTGTACACTCTCAGAGTTATGAGGGGTCATTGAAATTCAAAAAAGTTTGAGCACCACTGGCCTAATGCACACCAAACTGGAGATGACAACTCTAGGAGGACTTTTCTTCACCATGACCATTCACCATGGGTCACGCGAGTAAATATGTTTATTTTGTGTTTCCTAACTTCCTCATTTTTTTTATTATTTCAAAAGATTATCAAAACATTCCCAACAAAAAAACTTGTTTTCGAAAGCATACAAATACATTTAAAAATCCATTAATTAGAGGGGGAAAAGTACTTTTAAGAATTTGTGAAAATAGCAGATCTACAAGCTCGCAACATGTCGCATCTTGTGAGCTTGTAGATCGGCTATTTTCACTAGTTTGGGTCACGGGGAGACATAAGATTTATTTGGGGTCTCGAGCTAAAAGGTTTGGGAACCACTGCTCTAACGCATTGGTTCTCAAAGTGGGGTCCGGGGACCCCCAGGGGTCATTGAGGGAGTTCCAGGGGGTCCCCAGCTAAATGATAGCTTAGGCACCAAATGGACCCTTATGGGTCTGTAACTCTGAGAGTGTTAAATTGACATAGATTTTACAATATAAATTGCGGTCCAAGTGATAGAAATGCCATTAAATGGGGGTCTGTAGCCTCTAATGCATGTCAATTTCCAATTTACAATACTTTTACTTCTACTCCACTACATCTCAGAGGCAAATATTGTACTTTTACTCCACTACAATTATTTGAAAACTTTAGTTACTAGTTACTTTTAAGATATACATTATTATATTATAAAACATACCTGAACCACTTTAGCCTTATTTTATACATAGTCTATTTGAAAATAGCAGATCTACAAGCTCACAACGCTGCGACGTGTTGTGAGCTTGTAGATCTGCTATTTTCAAATATTTAGTACTTTTACTTTTGATACTTTAAGTACATTCTGATGCCAATACTGTTGTACTTTTACTCAAGTCAATTTTGAATTCTGGACTTTTACTTGTAACAGAGTATTTTTATATTGCAGTATTGGTACTTTTTACTTAAGTAAAGAATTTGATTACTTTTTCCACCACTGCTCGCACGCTCAATAACTTTGTTATTGTGCAACAGTGAAACGCGTCTGGGCGGAAACAATTGCTTGACAGTTTGGTTCCGCATCGACAGTTTCTCCACAATTTAGAGGCAAACGTGGGCACATAATCATAAATATGATGATCCTAATATACAATTGAGAGTGGCGCGCATGCGCGACCGACACGGTACGACCGACCGTGTACCGTCTACTCTCATTACGGTCCTTTTCAACCCCAAAACAAGCCCCAAAAAGAAGCGCGACCGTCCGCTTACAATAAGCGGACATGGCAGCTGCCAGGTTCAGAGAAACAAGCAACCAGGTTAATGAAAACAACCGCAAAGCCACGTCGTCCTCTAACATTAGTCAACCCAGTACAATGCTCGGTGCAGATAAACACTTGTTGAACCAAACAGTGCGTCAAATGAATGTCTATTTACTGCTAGTAAAACAGTCACATTACAACAGCATCTCCTTCTAGCGTTAAACTCGTGTTACTCTATACCAGTGGTTCTCAAACTTTTTCATGTCAAGGACCCCCAAATAGACGCTTATTACCCCACGGACCCCCATTTGAAAAGATAAGCCAGGGACCCCCCATAAGAGAAGGTTTTTACGGCTCTCTAGCAGTGATTCTCAACCATTTTAACTTCAAAGGACCCCCAGTTTGACATCCATTAGGCTATTGACCCCCATTTAATGGCATTTATATCTCTGGGACCCCAATTTATATTGTAAAATCAATGTTAATTTAACTCTGAGAGTGTCCAAATGGAACCGTTAGGGTCCATTTGGACACTCTCAGAGTTACAGACCCATAAGGGTCCATTTGGTTCCTATCCATCATTTAGCTGGGGACCCCCTGGAACCCCCTCAACTAAGTACCCCTGGGGGTCCCCGGACCCCACTTTGAGAACCAATGAGTTATATCAGCACTTTTAACAGCCTGCTCAGGGACTACAGATGAAAGCTAGCTTCTGGCTAACTCTGGTTCATTACACGGATGTGAAAACCAACATATTGATTAATGTGCACTGTGTCCCTGGTAAATACATAAACATGATAGCAATACTGTTGATAATGTAATCATTTAAAACGTCACTGCCATGCGGTTGTAGGCATACGTTTATAGCCGTTAGCACTGGTTAGCCTAGGTTGTTTTTAACCCAGTTTTCAGAGGCTGTTTATGAAAACAAACCAACAGAGTCCTGGGGCCTGAAACAAACGTAGCCTGGCGTTTGCTCTTAATTCATTTAAGGCCCGTACATGTACATAAACGTTCACATTTCAAATATAAAGTTCTCACCTAACGGCCACGGATGTGACAATTCTGTTCGAGCCCTCAGAAGTAACTGCATCTTCAGTATTGTTCAATAAAAAGCATTTTAATCCGATCGGTGGCCATTTTCTCAGCATGTCCGCCATGCTTTCAACTGCATTACCCATCGGTTGGTAGGTGTACTGCACTCTGATAGAGTGTGCCAGCTATGAGCAAATGGCCACCGATCGGATTACGATGCGTTTTTATTGAACAATACGGAATATACGGCTACTTCTGAGGGCCCGTACATAATTATAACATCCGTGGCCATGGGGTAAAAACTTTATATTTGAAATTTGAACGTTCATGTAGTCCAAAAAAGGCGGGAGAAAATAAAAATAAAGTAATAAAGGCGGGAAAAAAGGATATATCAAGTAATATTACTCACCTCAGACAAAAGAAGACGAAATGAAAGTAGATCAGTGATATATGAACCGAAATCAAGTAGAACCGTTTCCAATAGTAATCTATCATCGACCGGAGAGACCTAGTATCGAGCGACCTAGCATCCGCTGTAAACCTTGAGAAATGAGCCGAGCTCTGCGGTAACGGTGGATTTAAGGAGAGGGACAAAACAACAAGGGCTGTGATTGGTCTGACAAGCAGACATGCGTACATGCAAGAGGGCATCCCCGGGAATGCCCTCTCGCGTGTACGCAAGCACAGACCCACCCGCCCACACACACACACGCTGTTACACGCACGCACATGCGCACGCACCCAAACAACTCTATGACGTACACACACAAACACGACACGAACACGACACAAGCCCCGCCCCCTCCCCCCCCCCCCCCCCCCCCCCCCCACACACACACACACACACACACACACACACACACACACACACACACACACACACACACACACACACACACACACACACACACACACACACACACACAATTACAAGCACGCACATGCGCACGAACCAAAAATAGATACATTTGTTTTCAATGCAAACGTCATTTCACTAATTTAAAAGTTAAAGAGAAGAAGTTAGCGAAATATATAACAGCAATAATAATAATAATAATAATAATAATAATAATAATAGACATACATTGTAATATTTATTTAACAATGAATATCAATGAATCAATTATATCAATACTGCAATTGTAGAAACACTCTGTTACAAGTACAAGTCTGGTAATGAAAATTTACTTGAGTAAAAGTACAAAAGTATCGGCATCAAAATATACTTAAAGTACCAGAAGTAAAAGTAGTAATTAGGCAGAATGTCACATTTTAAGTTTTCAAATGCGTAAAATGTATACAAATCATTAGAAAATAGCAGATCTACAAGCTCACAACGGGTCCGGGTACTAAAGTATATCAAGTTCGCTTGAGACTGCGCCCCTCCGTCACGGTCCGGTCCAAAACTATACTTTATTAGCCAAAAAGAAGTTGTCTGTAGTTGTTGGAAAAACGTGACCACGGCGGGAATCGAACTCGAGCCTGAGGGTCGGCAGCCCAACACCTAGTGAGGGGATTCATGTCATGGCATCAGGCCAGGGTTCATTAGTGAGGAAAATAGAATAAAAAAATAAAAAGAAGTTCAGTTGAACGTTTGAGAACCTTCAAAAAGCAGGTTTTTGAGGGATTATTTTTATTTATTATTTATTTTATTACTAAAGGAAAAATTGTAATAGAATTTGTATTATCAAATAAATGTATTAAACACTTTAATCAACCCTATTTTATATTTGTACAAAGTTGTTGTGCAAAATAACAACAAGTCCCAAAAATATAAAGTTACTCCTAAGGCTATCATATAATGATTTACTTACTGTATCGATAGCTGTTGCACTCATGATACAATGTCTCTTTTTTATAATATTTTAATATAAAAGTTTATAATATTTAGAGAAATTCTAAGTTTCAAACGCAAAAGTAGTGGCAACTGGATATTTATTATAGTTAGACAGCATGTTACCTTTAAAGTTTAATGCACGTCTCCCATAGAGTTAAAAGGGGACGTCTCCCCACCCCCGCCTCCGCCCCCCGCTACTGAGACCGGTCGCGGCCCAGGGAGGCAAATGTCAGTCGCATCTTTTGTTGTCACGGCAACGTTGTCATCTGTCATCAAGGTAACGTGGGACGTCACAAAGGGCTGTTCCATTGCTTTTGTACCCTTTTGGAGCCCTTAAACCCTCCCACACTCAGACACTTTCCAGCTGACTTACCTTAAGCTAATGATGGTGCAGGGCTTGAGGGCTTAGGGCAGAGTTTGGAATTGGGCCAATATTACGCTGGAAGGTGCGCTAAAACACTTCCGGATACAGTCAGTGACGTCAGACGTAGGGTTCAACCAATAGACAGACGCGCCGTGCGTTCACCGCTCACGGCCGCCATTATAGTAGTTTCTTTCAGTCAAATGAACTACACATTGTAAAAGTGGATTGTGCCCAAAGGCAATGTAGGTAAACAAATAATATACATGCTGTTGGGTACAAAAATAACCAAAAATAACCCAATGCCATATAAATAACCCAAAATGGGTAAAACTAAGAAACAAATCATTAGGAGTCATGGTTAACATCAGTTACATTATCATTGTGCATAGCAATGCACCTCAAGTAGTGACTGTGTCTGTTTTTTTTAATTACATTATTGTTTCATAGAGACACTATATCAATCAATCTGTCAATATGATTACCATTGTATTGACATATTAGTTTGTGCAATGATAGATCTTACAAAACTGTTGCATGACAGCACAAGACATAATGAAAATTAATATTCATTGTCATAGTGGGATATGGTATGATACACTCCCTGGCCTTAACACGGTGCTCATCTCAAAATAACTGACTTCACTAAAGGGAAAAGGCAACTGCACCCAATGTGAACTTGAGACAACGAGGGGACTGAGCAACAGTTCGGATCCATGTAGAACGGGTCATTGATCTTGTGAGGGACAAGTACACCATATTACAAAGCACATTACCCATCTCTATCTCTACCAGACTGCAACTCCAGGAGAGCGAGAGCCTACATCTCTTGACAAGATGGTCAGAGTTTGCTGTGCTCTGTGCAACATTTATCCATCTGTTGTCCCTTCAGAATAGCATGGGTTTCAGTAACATTGTGTAGCACAGCAATGTACATCACACATTTGAATGATGTCGTTTTGTATCATTGGCTGCCGTTCATTTGTTTCATTGTGCAACTAATAAAACAAAAAAACAGGTGGCAGTGAAATATATGGCTTTTCTTTGCTTTTTAATAATTTAATCTGGTAATAATTTATGAGTCATGACAGTCCAATAACAATCTCATGTACACAGAAGGTTAATATTCTGTAGATATATTTTTTTCAGTTTTTCTGTTATGTTATCAGGTCATCGTCTTGCACGCTGGTAACATAGGTGTAAAAATCAGACATATTCTTTGATTATTGATTGTGTTTGGCCATGTTTACTATTAGAAACGTTACTGCAATACTACTTGTTTTCTGCACTCCACACATTTCCATGTCTTGGGTACCCATGTCAACCTGAGTCACGGCAGAGTACTTCCGGAGAAGCGGACTGAGTGGCCCTGTCTTTCCCTATAGGACTGACCGTGGGTGCTACTGGGACGTAAGTCGGGGCTTGATCAACCCTGGCTGGGTCACCTGGGTGAGGGTGTACGTTGTTGCGAGACTCGAAACACCCGATGACCCCAGGCTACAACACTGATGATACGTCCCAGTTGTATCCATGTGATGTTTTTCTTTATTATAATCCGTGTGTGTGTGTGTGTGTGTGTGTGTGTGTGTGTGTGTGTGTGTGTGTGTGTGTGTGTGTGTGTGTGTGTGTGTTCGTGTTCGTGTTCGTGTGTGTGTGTGTGTGTGTGTGTGTTCGTGTGTGTGTGTGTGTGTGTGTGTGTGTGTGTGTGTGTGTGTGTGTGTGTGTAGGTGTAACAGTAGAGTAGGTTGTGTTGTCATGCATGGTGTGTGGATTGAGAGTCTGGTAGGTGGAGTCTGGAGGATAGTTCTCATAGGCTACCTGAGAACAACATTAATCTCATTAATATAAAGTATAATGTATATATTATGTATAATATATCATATTATAAAACATGCTTATGTTCATAGTGTTAATATCATGTGTATAAGTGTTAATAACACATTAATAACATGTGTTTGTACTAACGTCAGTGGGGGAGGGGTTCCCAGGTGACACAGTGGGGGAGGGGTTTCCAGGTGACACAGTGGGGGAGGGGTTTCCAGGTGACACAGTGGGGGAGGGGTTTCCAGGTGACACAGGGTGACTGGGTCTGGATCTGACTGAATAATAAAAACACAAAACACACACATATTCATAATCATGTTGATCACATTTGTTAAAAAAAAAAGCAATTATGTAAGTGTTAACATGCATTTGAGAGAAAATACTGTGTTTTTAAAATAACATTTAATCCACATTTAATTAGCATATGAAATCTGAACCCTACTCATGACCTGTGACCTTGTTTATGTATATGTACAGACCTGCTGCTGTGATCAGATCAGAGGCGGGTGGGGGCCTTCTGCCTGAGAGAGAGAGAGAGAGAGAGAGAGAGAGAGAGAGAGAGAGAGAGAGAGAGAGAGAGAGAGAGAGAGAGAGAGAGAGAAAAAGAGAGAGAGAGAGAAAGAAAGAGAAAGAGAAAGAGAGAAAGAGAAAGAGAAAGAGAAAGAGAAAGAGAAAGAGAAAGAGAGAGAGAGAGAGAGAGAGAGAGAGAGAGAGAGAGAGACACCTACTTGACACATAAGATATAAATGAACAGTAGTCTATATAATACTTAGTTTTCTCAGATGAAGATGGACCTCTGGTCTGGACATGTGTGCAGCCGGGTTTGTCTTGTCTTGATTATGCTTCGTTGTGCGTGGTGTCGTGCACCGAAAATAGCCGATCTACAAGCTCACAGCGCATCGTGCTGAGACACGTTGTGAGCTTGTAGATCTGCCATTTCCGCTGCGTGACACCACACACAACTAAGTATCAAGCCTTTACTAGAGATGCAGCGTACGGCACGGATTAACCCATTAAAACCAGGAACCTATCTGTGTAACCACTTTAACCATTATTTTATACTTTGGCTATTTTTGAAAAATCTTGAAAATTTGTGCAAATCTCTGAATATGTATATTTTCTTAACATTTTTAAGTCAAATCTTTGCTTTTGGGGGTCCCTGGAACAACATATTTTGAGATGGGGGTCCCTGGAACAACATATTTTGAGTTGGGGGTCCCTGGAACAACATATTTTGAGATGGGGGTCCCTGGAACAACATATTTTGAGATGGGGGTCCGTGGCCAAATACATATCATTTTGTAGAAAATGTTTGTACATTTGTAAAATCCTCAGAGGAAAAGATTTGAGTTACAAATGTTTGCTTTAAAAAATATGAATTCAAAGATTTGCACAAATCCTCATGTTTTTTCCAAAAATTACTCGAGCTTGTAGATCTGCTATTTTTTAATAGCCAAAGTATAAGATAATGGTTCTTGTGGTTAAAATCTAAAATACTTTCTCGGTCTTAATGATTAAGAGGACAATTGTTTCAACATAAAACGCTGTATTGAAGTTCAGGAGAGTTCAGTAAAGACAATGATCTTGAACGCTGCCTCTTCAGGTAGGACATGGAAAGGACACATGGTTCAGCACACCTGGGGGAAAACACATGTGGTGAATGTGGAGGTTGGCTTCTCTTGTATTTTCTCTTAACAGACAGTTAAGAGAAAATACTGTATGAGTGAAATGTAAGAAAACGTGAGGCCCAATTATGTTCCTTATTCCTTTATTGATATTGTGACATTCCATTCAAACCAAGCAAATTAAAGCCAAAATCTAACATCTGAACTTCAAACCATTCATGATCAGGGGCTCAGATCCCAGGGGGGAAGGAGGGGACGTGTCTGACATGTTCCTCCAATAAAGTAAATGATATCATTTAAAATCCATATTTAATTATTAGTTTGTTTCAAATCCTAGCATTAATCTATGTTGGTGATATTATGAGAAGATTCCTTGTTTGTGGTTCCCTCCTAAATTGTAATGAGATCTGCTCCCCTGCTCATGATTACATATAAAGTATTACATATAAATCATTACTTAAAGTAATACTAGGTCACTTTTTCAACAAAACTAAAGTTAAATTGTATATCTTTTGTGAGTGGCAAAAGTTTCACAACACCCACTCCATGAATTTCACCCCCGAAAGCCTTTGATAAACTATTTTATATTGAAACGGTGGCTAGGGTAGTCATTCCCGCGAAAATGACATCATCCGGCCGGAAAACGTAATTGCATCAGTTTCCTGTTTGGCCAGGAACTGCCGGGCTAATAACAAATAGGAATCTCACGCTGTTTTTAAGAGATTGTAGGATTTGAAGATCGAAAAACAACAGCAAAAGAAAACACAGCTCACGGTAACTAAAGCTCCACTGGCTAAGAGAAACGATCCACAGATAGTATAAAACAATTAAAAGAACACTTTTTGAAACGCTTCCGTCGTCCGGTGAAAACAAATGGAATTCTGGGTAATGCAGGAATAAACGAACGGCCTGCAGTGACGGTAATGACCAGCAGAGGCTGCTAAAAATCGTTATTTGTGGACCTGCATTGTATTACTTTAATATAAATGATTGTATGTCATCAGTGTTTCCCATTAATGTCCTATAGACTGTGGGAGCCCACCATTGTCTAATTTACCTTGGTACATAACCATGGACCAACCTAGAGACTCTCAGGTCCACCCATCACCTCAGACCACCCTAGACGGACCAGGTCCACCCATCACCTCAGACCACCCTAGAGGGACCAGGTCCACCCATCACCTCAGACCAACCTAGAGGGACCAGGTCCACCCATCACAGGGAAACAGTGATGTCATAATGATCGTAACACATTAATTATCACACATTATAAATTATTACATAATAAATGACTTATGGTCAATTATAAAATAAAATAATAAAACCTTTTTCACAAACATGTCTGACTGACTTCCATTCAGATGGATATCCTCCTATAATTTGACAAACTTCTGAGAGCAAACATTTGCGCCCGGTTCTCCTCAGTGGCTGGAGAAATTGATCTGAATTTGCACACAGCCATTGACCATTACCATCTTAACTCAACTGTGAAGCCCTTATTTCAATTTCATCAAATCTCAGCTTATTATTAGCATTTATGTGTCAAACAATGGGAGACAATGGGTTGCCAGGTTTCGCGCGAGAAACTAGCAGCAAGGTCTATAAAAACAAGGCCAAACCAAGCGAGCCCTACAACGAAGCGAGCCCTACAAGCAACAGGGTCTATCAAAAGAAGGCCAAACGAAGCGCCTTCACACATATACATTGCCTCTTGGAAAACAGCCGATCTAAAAGCTCACAAACGCGTCCCCACACCCACCTGCACTTCAATATTGCCCCTAAACTGCTTACAATAGGCGAAAACACCAACTTTTGCACTCCGAACGTGTGTATGTGTGTGTGTGTGTGTGTGTGTGTGTGTGTGTGTGTGTGTGTGTGTGTGTGTGTGTGTGTGTGTGTGTGTGTGTGTGTGTGTGTGTGTGTGTGTATCAAATATAAGTGACTGACTATCATAAACGATACAGAACCTCCTCCCTGACAATATCGCCGAGACAGTTTGTTTCTTTTTGGACCACAATTCTTATACGAGACGATTCTAAGATGACCCATTGTTATTCTCCATAGAGAAATGACTTTACGAACCAGGGGATTAACGAGTGACATCCCGACTCCTGTACTCTATTATGTTTGGGTTTTCTGACAACAGAAACTATACAAAGTCATGTGATGAACCGCCCACACTAATTAGGACTCCCTCTTCCTTTGGTGTGGCGACTAAACCCTGACCTTTAACCTCACAGAAACTATGTCTATAAACCTAACCTTAACCCTAAACCCTGACCTTTAACCTCACAAACACTATGTCTATAAACCTAACCTTAACCCTAAACCCTGACCTTTAACCTCACAGAAACTATGTCTATAAACCTAACATTTAACCCTTTACTATATAACCTATAGTATTTAAAAGCTGAATGGACACACATGTATTTCATCCTCTCTCCACCAGGGGCAGCGATGACTCTCTGCTTCTCTGAAAACACACCCAGGTGTTCTGTGAAAAGACAATAAAGCAATAAGAATCAGAATGTATTAACTGTGTGAACATGTTAACACTTTAGAATAACCTTCTCTTATAATAGTAAATAATTCCCAAATGATTAGTTAATGTGTTATGCATGACTTGTTAAATGTTTGTTAATGGTTAAAGGTGTAATCATTTAAAACCATGCTATAAATAGTTAATAGATCATGAACAAGTTATTAGTAAACTAGTTAAAACTGCAACTACAGTAACCATCACAGTAGAAACAACTCAGTCCATTCAAACAACATTTGACAGATACTTTGTCAATAGTGTATCTTAGTAGGAAGGGCAGCTCAGTTGGTAGAACACTCTCCTTTGGACCACAAGGTTCTGTCTTTGATCCTGATGATGGAATGATCAGTGTTTTCAATGAACTGAATCATTGGGTTCAGTTCACTGAAATGTTGTGTTCAATGAACTGAATCATTGGGTTCAGTTCAGTTAAATGTTTAGTTCAAATGATTGGTTCAGAGTTTTGCTGCATTGTGTCGTCTCTTCACTTCCTGACTGAATCACCTGAACGTCCTCTCAGGCTATGGGATCTAAACTCCTGCAGGCTGAATGGTCCAAACTCCAAACCCCCCCAGTGTTGTCTGATACAACAAATCATTTAATTATTCAATTTGATTATTAGATTAATTCTTATACGAAATGAAGCAGAAGACACATGATAATGTGAATTCACGCGACCGGGATGTTTTACCAGGCTAGTTGTTTCACTTCTTACACAAGCATGTTGTTTTGTGTATGTTTTATAGTTTTATATTTACAAAAAAACATAGTTAAAAGAAAGAGGAAGTGAACCTGGGTGTGTGGGAGGAGTCTAAAGATCGTCATTGGTTGTCGGCACCAGAATACGACCTGATAGAAGAAGAAGAGAGACAGTTAAAACACACACACAAATAAATCCTATGTGTATTGTGTGTATTTCTCCATAAAATGCATTAATGTACACACAATAACACAACAACACAACATTAGGGTTCAGTCATCAGGGTCACATGTTGCATCAGAACTAATGTGAACATTTGACTCTTATTTAGGACTAAACGTAACACTGATGTATTAAAGCTAAATGTGACAACATAGAACACACTTTGACCTCTAACTAGGTCGTCTAAACTGGTCTAAACCGGTTCAGGTTCTAAACCAATATAAACCAGTTAATATTCTGATGACCTCATTTATTCCACCGGTAGTATAATAATGAATGAAACATGTTAACGAAACATGTTCATTAAACATGTTGATTAAATATGTTAATTAAACATGTTAATTAAACATGTTGATTAAATATGTTAATTAAACATGTTAATTAAACATGTTAATCACCTCATTTCTTCCACTGGTAGTATAATAATTAATGAAACATGATAAACATGTTGATTAAACATGTTAATTAAACATGTAATAAACATGTTAATTAAACATAACATGCTAATCACCTCGTTTCTTCCACTGGGAGTAGATGAATCCAGACAGGAACGAGACCAGACCCAGAACCAGACCTGATGCTCCCATGGCCACCTTGTTCTTCACTGACTCTGGCATGGAGAAATCTGTCAACACAAATATTATATGAATTATATTATATTATATGAATTACATTACATACGTTATATATATATATATATATATATATATATATATATATATATATATATATATATTTATATATATAATATAATTATATTATGCCATTAGAGTAGATTAAAACACCCCAACCCAACCCTTGATGTGACTCTAGTCACAGGGACTTACCCCCCCAAGCAAGTAGTACCAAGCAGGGAGGCATTGGGTCCCACTTTGATAGTCTTTGGTACGACCCAACCGGGGATCGAACCCAGATTTCCCCATCTTAGACAGACACTCTAACCACTAGACCATTACCATTGATATTAATGCAACATTTATATAAGACCAGTTCCATCTCTCAGGACTGTTCTCATACTTTACAGTCACTTTCAGCCCCTTCATTCCAGCAGCTTCTGACCATGATGTGGACATTCTATACATTCTGTAAATTCTATAAATGTCTTTGTATCTGCAGACATTAGTAAACTAAGATGATGGACCTCATCTAGACAACACACTTAAGCTCTAAGTAGGTGAGGATCCTGTCATGACCTTCTTATTAGAATGGTTACTTTTTTTTTTTCAGGATGTTTTAATGTATTTGTATTGATTTTTATTTCTAGTTATGTTGTAGTAGAGTACAGTAGATTACAGTAACTGACCCCAGTCCATCTTGATAGGCGCGGTCAGGCTGGGATGTTCCACCATGCATGTGATCTTCTCTCCTGATCTGTAACACACACACACACACACACACACACACACACACACACACACACACACACACACACACACACACACACACACACACACACACACACACACACACACACACACACACACACACACACACAACACACAACACACAACACACACCACACACACACACACACACACACACGTTATAGGCAATAAGATAAGCTTATACTGATATTTTCTCCGTCTAAAATAATCATGGCGTGCGTCCTCAAGTAGAATGTGTGTCCATGTGGATCTGCTCAGAGCTGAAGCGGCCCCTCCTCCCCGTCCGGTCTGGCAGTGAGTGAGCAGCTGTTAATTAACACTAACATTAGGACAGATTGAGAAAGTAGACGATCTACACGCTGAAACACACCACGATTCAACACATTGAACTATTTTGGACTATTTTTGTGTAGGAGTGTGAATGCCCCGCTGGGCTCTCCTCCGCTCTAGTGTTTATTGTGTATTCCACTATTTCCTCCCCATTGCAGGAAAATAGGAAATAGCAAGAGGCAGAAGAAACTTAGTAACGAGATACACATGTTATAGCGGGTCTCCTTGTGCTTTCGTCATGCGTGCACGACGACGAGCTTGCTGCGTGTGTGTGTCTGGAGTGGACACAGACTGTGTGTCTGTGTGGGTGTGTGTGTGTGTGTGTGTGTGTGTGTGGGTATGTGTGTGTGTGTGGGGGGGGGGGGGAGACTTAACATTAGACTACCAATTAATGGGCCATTTTCAGCAAGTCAGTAACACGTGTTTTATTTTGAAAGAATATGTATAGGTGTCTATTAGGTGTGTATTTCTATGTATAGGTGTCTGTTAGGTGTGTACCTGGGTGTGTACTCCAGGTAGGAGTGGTACTGGTAGTACCAGTAGAGGTGTGTATTTCTATGTATAGGTGTCTGTTAGGTGTGTACCTGGGTGTGTACTCCAGGTAGGAGTGGTACTGGTAGTACCAGTAGAGGTGTGTATTTCTATGCATAGGTGTCTGTTAGGTGTGTACCTGGGTGTGTACTCCAGGTAGGAGTGGTACTGGTAGTACCAGTAGAGGTGTGTATTTCTATGCATAGGTGTCTGTTAGGTGTGTGCCTGGGTGTGTACTCCAGGTAGGAGTGGTACTGGTAGTACCAGCAGAGGTGTGTATTTCTATGTATAGGTGTCTGTTAGGTGTGTACCTGGGTGTGTACTCCAGGTAGGAGTGGTACTGGTAGTACCAGTAGAGGTGTGTATTTCTATGTATAGGTGTCTGTTAGGTGTGTACCTGGGTGTGTACTCCAGGTAGGAGTGGTACTGGTAGTACCAGTCTCCATCAGACAGATCATCGGCATAGGAGAGACCAGAGGTCAAAGGTTCTTGACCTCTCCACCAGGTCACCAGGATCACTTTAGGATAGAAGTCGTAGCTGCTGCACCTCAGCATGTGAGTGTGTTTTCCACGACGAGGGGGAGTCTCTGACTTCAGCCTCACTTTGGGCTCCACTGGATAAATAACATGATGATTAGTGTAATAATAATAATTATTATTATTATTATTAGCATATACCAGTCATAGGAAAATGTCATTATCATTAATAATTGTATAAATGAGATTCAAATGATCCAGAAAGCCACAACACGTTTGATCTTCAACCAGTCAAAATGTTCACGTTTTGCCTACAAAGCAACCAAAGGTATGACCCCCCCCCCCCCCCCCCATATCTTCAAGCCTGATACAACCCCTTCCATAGCATTCAGACAGATGTCATGTTCATTGTAGTTTGTTGGTTTACATTTACAGATTCTGTATTTGTTTGATATTATAGTGTTTAGACTGATGATAGGTTCTTGGTTTACCTATGATTCTAGATTACTATTTCTATGTATTTGATGTATTACCTTGTGTTTTCCTTGTTTACTGTAAATCACTCTGGATTAAGAGCGTCTGATAAATGTCAGTGTTTGGCCACCAGATGGCACCAGAGAACGTTTCATAGAATACTCTAGATTCTACAATAGTCTACAGTTTTCTACAACATAGAATGCATTTATATAATGTCATTTAAACATATTAAATCATTCACAGTTACACAGTGCTTTATATAAACAACAATACCAAGCAATATCATTTAATGAAAATAGTTCAAATGAACAAGAGTAGAAACAAACAAAACACATAATCCTGTAAAATATGACTAAAGTCATTAAAAACATAGAAAACAAACTAGTAAAGACAATAATTAAATATAAAACCAGGGTAAATGAAGTGTATAGAGGTGTGTTCTATCCTGCATGGTTCTTTTTAAAGTTCATTTAAAAACATTCATCCTGGTGTCTCTATTTTAGGAAGGTCATTATATGTATAGAAATAGATCTATATGTTTCATTTATACTGGCTGTACCATGGTGACACCACATGTTGTGAGCTTGTAGATCTGCTATTTCCACTGTGTGACAGCGTGTTAGGATACAGTATAAATCAGGCTTAAGTGTTTAACCCATTAAGACCGGGAACGCATCTCTGTCATTTTTACATTTCTTTGGCTGTTCAAAAATAGCAGATCTACAAGCTTGTATCTTGTAGATCTGCTATGTTTTGAACAATCTTGAAAATGTGGGCAAATCTTTGAATATATATATAAGTTATAAAGCGGACATTTTTAACTCTGATCTGTATTTGACATGGAACAGTTGGAGCACCACTGATATAGCAAATTTAAAAAAACTGTTTGTAGAATATATTCAAAAGCTCATAGCGCGGCACTCGTTGCTGTGCAATGAGCTTGTAGATCTGTTATTTTTTAATAGCCAAAGAAATGTTAAAATGACACAGATGCGTTCCCGGTTTTAAAGGGTTAAGAGGATCTGAAATGTTTCTCAGAATATTAACCCAGGAACAGGAACATATCTGTGTCATTTTACATTTCTTTGGCTATTCAAAAATAGCAGATCTACAAGATCTACAATCGCTCATAGTGCGGCACCGAGTGCTGCACTATGAGTGATTTTTTTAAATCGTGAGAATGTGTGAAAATCTTTAAATATATATAGTTTAAAGCAAAAATAAATCTACTATCTTGATCCAGGGACCCCCAGAAGCAAAGATTTAAGTTACAAATGTTCACTTTAAAAAATATATATTCAAAGATTGCACAAATGTTCACGATTCTTCAAAAATAGCATATCTACAAGCTCATAGCGCGGCATTCGGTGCCGCGCTATGAGCTTGTAGATCTGCTATTTTTGAATAGCCAAATAAATGTAAAATGACAGATGCGTCCCTGGATTGAATGGGTTAAGGAATGTTTTATAATCATTATCAGATCAATATTAACACCATTAATCATCTCTGAATAGAATGATTTATTATGATGTCATGTTATAGTTTATGAGGTGATGAGTGTTGAGTGCTGCTCTGAGATCAGCTCACCTCTCTTGTTCAGAACAGAGGAGTAGTAGAGCTCAGTGTTGTGTTTGCAGAATGTCACTCGTGCTGATCTCGCCTCATCCAGTTGTCCAGGATCTTTATTCCAGCTCTCTGCGTTATTCACACCAAACTCAGTGTATCCAACAAACTGATCTACTCTACTGTCCCACCTGACCAGCTCATCACCATCGAAATTATATGACTGTATGTACTGTATGTCCTTCAGCTCACTGGAGTTAAACACACAGTGGTTAGCCTGATAGAACACATATCCATCTGGAAATACACAATTAAAAATGTCATTAATGTTCAGTTTTATTATCATCTGTATAATATCAACACTAGGCTAACTACCCCCCATCGGAATGTGTGTGTGTGTGTGTGTGTGTGTGTGTGTGTGTGTGTGTGTGTGTGTGTGTGTGTGTGTGTGTGTGTGTGTGTGTGTGTGTGTGCCACAGAGTAATAGGAGGCAGGCGGGGTTACTAGCAGTGGTGGTGGAGAAAGTACTCAAATGTCTTACTTCAGTAAAAGTATCAATTCTGGAATATGGAAATACTCTGTTACAAGTAAAAGTAAAAGTAGCCTACTCATTGTGCAGCAGATCTACAAGCTCACAATGCGTCGCATCACGACACATTGTGAGCTTGTAGATCTGATTAGCTTGTAGATTTTAAAATGGCCAAAATGTATATAGGGCTGAAGTGGTTAATGTATGTTTTGTAATAATAATCAAAATCTACTAAGGAATGTAGTATCAGAGATGTAGTGGAGTAGAAGTAAAAGTATTGACAACTGGAAATACTCAAGTAGCGTACAAATACCTCAGAATGTACTTAGTAGCCTACAGTACTTAATTAAATCTACTACTTTCCACCACTGCTATCAGCCCACACACTGTGAGTAATCTGTGTGATTTTTGTATTTCTTTGGCCTTTCAAAAATAGCAGATCTACAAGCTCATAGCGCAGCACTCAGTGCCGCGCTATGAGCTTGTAGATCTGCTATTTCCGAAAAATCATAAAAGTTTGCGCAAATCTATGAATATATACATATTTTAAAGCAAACATTTGCACTCAATGCTTTGCTTCTGGGGATTCTACAATGTCTTCTAAATCCTAACAGTTCAAAAATATATTTTTGCTAAAAAAATAAAGTTGCTATAATATCAGTGGTTCTCAAAGTTTTTTCATGTTTTTTTTTTCTTCTAAAAATAGCAGATCTACAAGCTCATAGCGCGGCACTCGGTGCCGCGCTATGAGCTTGTAGATCTGCTATTTTTGAACAGCCAAAGAAATCTAAAATGACAGATATGTGTTCCTGGACTGAATGGGTTAAACATCATCCTTCATGTTAAATATATTCAACCGTTTTAGTTAATAACTATTGTATTCATAGTATTCATGTACCTTTCACTGGTGGTTTCTTCAAGGCAGTGAGGATGTTGTCCAGGTTGCCTTCGCACCACGCCTGATCATTCAAAGCTACTTCATAAACTCCTCGGCGGGTGATTGGATCTACAAACGGAGGCTGAGGCTCCATCACCTTCCCTTTGTTGTAGTCTGTATAGAACATCACTTCACCATCCAGTCCCTGCATCCACTCTTTATATGAGTCTTTAACTGTGTCTGAACAGCCAGTGAGTTGAATGTGTTCATGAAACACTGTAGATAAAACAAAGATTAAAATACATTCAAACAGCAATCATCATCATCATCATCATGTTAAACAGTCATGTTTGGTTCTAAAGGTGAATATTATAAATATCTTCCTGTCAAACATTTTATTCAGCAGATTAAAATGTTTTTATAATATTATAACACATTCATAATGATTTATGTCAGGATATTCATAATATAACGAAAGTGATTCATATAGAATCAGCAGTGTGTGTGTGTGTGTGTGTGTGTGTGTGTGTGTGTGTGTGTGTGTGTGTGTGTGTGTGTGTGTGTGTGTTAGTTAGTGATAATCTACCCTCTTTCTGTCTCTCTCCCTCTCCCTCTCTCTCTCTCTAAATATACTGTACGCTTTAATAATATAAAAATAACAATACAAATATGCATGTATTTTATATAACAAGTGTACATCTATGAATGCATATTTGCCAGACCTGAAAGGTATGGCCTACACGAGCCTTTGTCACCAATTTGCCACATGGTATGTCTGGTTGTGGTTAAGTTTCTTATGCATGAATAAATAGGCACAGACTAGTCGTGATGACATCACTATTATGTCACAAGTATAAATACGGTTGGTATATAACGTAAGACACAAAGATTTCAGAATTAGACTTCACACGACTTCACACAACACCGGCTTAGGTCTGGCACAATCAGGTCTCCTGGTCTTGTTTATATAATAAGAGTAGATTAATATAATAATAACATAATTACATAAATATAATGTACTTACTTCCTGGGATCGCTTTGACATGAAGTACAGAGGAGAGGATGAGGAGGGTGGCTGTAATCTTCATCAACACTGATCAAAACTGAACTGAATTTAATAGATGAGAATAAATACATCAGAATAAACACCAGAATAAACACATCAGAATAAACACATCAGAATAAACACATCAGAATAAACACATCAGAATAAACACATCAGAATATACACATCAGAATAAACACATCAGAATATACACATCAGAATAAACACATCAGAATAAACACATCAGAATAAACACATCAGAATAAACAGATGTTTACCTCAAGAGAAGTTCTGGAGTCTGAAAGAGAATGAAGGAGGACTCGTTATTTAGAGGAATCAGCCAATCAGATTAAAGATATGATGTTACATCATCTGTTTCCGGGAAGACGATGGTGGTGAATTTAGAAGAAAAACAATGTTAGAATGAAAGAAAGACAGAAATATGTTTATAAAAGTAAAATGTTGTAATTAATCAAAAGCTTTCAGATGACACATGATTAGAAGGTTAAATGTTTAAGTTCATCACTTCATATTGAAGTGATTAAATAATAATTTAACTAGAAAATGTGCTCCTCGGAGCACAGGTCTCCGCCAGTACTGTTCCTGATTAATCCTGTCTTACCTATTTATATGACATATTGTCACGTGTCACTTGACCAATGTTAGCTTGGCTGAGACGGACACACACACGGAGGGTAAAACTCTCCTGGCGGAGACAGAAAATCACACCCCATTCATATGTAGAAACAACACTGGTCATCACAGTGATGGAAGCTCACTTCAAAAAATATAAATGATTTTTTGAAGTGCGTGGTGCTATTTATAGGTTTTTATTTCATCATGCGTCTCGCTAACCAATCAAAGCATTGGTGACAACATATTGTCAAGTGTCACGTGAAGCTTGACCAATGTTAGCTTGGCTGAGACGGACACACACACGGACGGACGGAGACGAAAACATACTCTCCACCATACTGGCGGAGACAATAATACGGATGGAATATGGAATGCAGGTATATGTACTCTAATGGTCAATATTAAATAATACTAATTCATTGGAGTCAAGTTAAATTAATTTCCCTCAAAACCATGAATATATAATGCTGTCTTTAAGATGTATATTTATGTATATTTATGTAGATTTATGTATAAGTGTGTGTGTGGTGTGTGTGTGTGTGTGTGTGTGTGTGTGTGTGTGTGTGTGTGTGTGTGTGTGTGTGTGTGTGTGTGTGTGTGTGTGTGTGTGTGTGTGTGTGTGTGCGTGCGTGCGTGCGTGCGTGCGTGCGTCACAGGTCATTTGTTTGTATTGTGCATTGTTCATATTTGGTTTTATATAACAACAGTAGATATAAATGTATATATTATATAATAACATAAATGTAATGTACTTACTTCCTGGGATCGCTTTGACATGAAGTACAGAGGAGAGGATGAGGAGGGTGGCTGTAATCTTCATCATCACTGATCAAAACTGAACTGAATTTAATAGATGAGAATAAAGACATCAGAATAAACACCTCAGAATAAACAGATGTTTACCTCAAGAGAAGTTCTGGAGTCTGAAAGAGAATGAAGGAGGACTCGTTCTGTAGTTTAGACACATCAGCCAATCAGATTAAAGATATGATGTTACATCATCTGTTTCCGGCAAGACGATGGTGGTGAATTTTGAAGAAAAACAATGTTAGAATGAAATAAAGACAGAGAGAAAGAAAGAAAGACAGACAGATAGAAAGAAAGAAAGACAGAAAGAGATGTAGTGGAGTAGAAGTAAAAGTACTGAAAACTGGAAATACTCCAGTAAAGTAAAAAACACCTCAAAATTGTACTTGAGCACAGTACTTAAGTAAATGTACTTAGTAACTTTCCATCACTGCATTTGAGTACATATGGATGGAATATGAATTGCAGGTATATGTACTCTAATGGTAAATATTAAATAATACTAATTCATTGGAGTCAAGTTAAATAACTTTCCCTCAAAACCATCAACATAAAATGCTGTCTTCAATATGTAAATGTATGTAGATTTATGTAGATTTATGTATATTTTTGGGGTCATTTGTTGTGTGTGTGTGTGTGTGTGTGTGTGTGTGTGTGTGTGTGTGTGTGTGTGTGTGTGTGTGTGTGTGTGTGTGTGTGTGTGTGTGTGTAAAATGCTGTTCATGTTCACTAAACATCAATTTAAGCCTCATTACATCTCACTGCTGAAACCATCAAATGTCTTTAAAAACACACTGGTCATGTGATCAAACTGTCACATGAGAGGTAGGTGTGCGTGTGTGTGTGTGTGTGTGTGTGTGTGTGTGTGTGTGTGTGTGTGTGTGTGTGTGTGTGTGTGTGAAGCTTCTCGCTGGGAACTCCACAAACTTTAATTTCACATCCTGATTCACTCAGCAACCAATCAGAATTATTTTATTAAGCATCACCAGTTACTAGAGCAGGGGTTCCCAAAGTTGGGGTCGCGGGACACCGACCGTGGGGTCGCGAAATTATTTTTGGTAATTACAAATATTTTACACTGAAATAGTATATTTTAACCATAATTGTTAAGGGGTAAATAAAGCATGTACGGTTTAAAATGATGCAATGTAGAATGTGTGGAATCAACATGAAAGGAAAAAAAGTCCTGTTGTCTTTCTCTCCGCCCACGCACGCAACCTGTGAGGTCATTACGGAGCGACAGGCCACAGCTGCAAGGCACAGAGAGCGAGGGCGGAGGTCAGCTCACGTTGTAGTGTTGTGCCACAGCTGCAAGGCACAGAGAGCGAGGGCGGAGGTCAGCTCACGTTGTGGTGTTGTGCCACAGCTGCAAGGCACAGAGAGCGAGGGCGGAGGTCAGCTCACGTTGTGGTGTTGTGCCACAGCTGCAAGGCACAGAGAGCGAGGGCGGAGGTCAGCTCACGTTGTGGTGTTGTGCCACAGCTACAAGGCACAGAGAGCGAGTGCGGAGGTCAGCTCACGTTGTGGTGTTGTGCCACAGCTGCAAGGCACAGAGAGCGAGGGCGGAGGTCAGCTCACGTTGTGGTGTTGTGCCACAGCTGCAAGGCACAGAGAGCGAGGGCGGAGGTCAGCTCACGTTGTGGTGTTGTGCCACAGCTGCAAGGCACAGAGAGCGAGGGCGGAGGTCAGCTCACGTTGTGGTGTTGTGCCACAGCTACAAGGCACAGAGAGCGAGTGCGGAGGTCAGCTCACGTTGTGGTGTTGTGCCACAGCTGCAAGGCACAGAGAGCGAGTGCGGAGGTCAGCTCACGTTGTGGTGTTGTGCCACAGCTGCAAGGCACAGAGAGCGAGTGCGGAGGTCAGCTCACGTTGTGGTGTTGTGCCACAGCTGCAAGGCACAGAGAGCGAGGGCGGAGGTCAGCTCACGTTGTGGTGTTGTGCCACAGCTACAAGGCACAGAGAGCGAGGGCGGAGGTCAGCTCACGTTGTGGTGTTGTGCCACAGCTACAAGGCACAGAGAGCGAGTGCGGAGGTCAGCTCACGTTGTGGTGTTGTGCCACAGCTGCAAGGCACAGAGAGCGAGGGCGGAGGTCAGCTCACGTTGTGGTGTTGTGCCACAGCTGCAAGGCACAGAGAGCGAGGGCGGAGGTCAGCTCACGTTGTGGTGTTGTGGAGTGATTTTGTGCAATAAACACAAATCAAAAGGCTTTAATCCAGCATAGTTGTTATAAAAATGAAACGTTGGTTAATACCGGCCAAAGATAAAGAGAAGCCACAAGAGGAGAGTGGCGAAACAATTCCACCGTCAAACAGCCCCAGCCCTGCATCAACCTCTGACGGGGGCCCAACAGAAGAGAGCACACCCCAGGGAGGAGACCGGGGTGTGGATAAAACAAAGGAGAAGCATCCCCCTGACAAGCTTTCCTCCAAAAAGACAAGAAAAGGACAGCAGCCTGTCCAGTCTTCCTCAGAGAGGAAAATAGTCTATCGAGAGGACTATATCACATATGGATTTACATACAACCAAAAAGAACAACAGCCCCAATGTGTTATTGTCTCCACCAGGCCGAAGGCATGGCGAGAGAGTATGTTTTACCGTCCGTCCGTCCGTCCGTCCGTCCGTCCGTCCGTCCGTCCGTCCATGTGTCCGTCCTTCTGTCTGCGAGCAGCTAAATTTCCACCACCATTGGCCCTGTCGCTGTGAAACTGTGCACACACACTCCTTGGATGCCACAGCAGAACCTCTGCCCCACTGTCATAGCGCCACCATGAGGCCGACTTTTGCAAAACACATTTTTTGCTATTACTCCTACAGATTTTGTCCAAAAAGACCGCAAATCCTTACACAGTATCTCTATAGCCATGTGATCAACACGGATCTGTCTGATTTTCCATTTTCCATCCTGATTGGCTAAAATTGGCTTCCAAAGTTTGCAGGATTGGTTCATTTTGAACAAAATGCCTCAAATCATGAACGCAGCATGCGATTTCCATAACATTTTCCATAGAGATTCCCATTAGGCCCATGAAGAAATGCCACCCATTTCACATTGGCCTGTTATAGCGCCACCAGCAGGTCTAATTTAGCAAACCACATTTTTGGAACAAAATGCCTCAAATGCAGTGTCCGATTGTCGTGCAAGGCCTAAGAAGAAATGCCACCCTTTTCACATTGGCCTATTATAGCGCCACCAGGAGGCCACAATAATCTACCTGACCTGGGGGAGACCTGTGCTCCGAGGAGCACTTTTTCTAGTTGTCTCCGCCAGGCCGAAGGCATGGTGGAGAGTATGTTTTCGTTTGATTTTCGTTGGTTCCACCAAGCTAACATTGGTCAAGCTTCACGTGACACGTGACAATATGTTGAAAGGGTGTGCTTTGATTGGGTAGCGAGACGCATGACAAAATACATACCTATAAATAGGTGAATCACTTCGAAACATTGCATTGCATGTTTCGAAGTGACATCAGTGCCATCAGCCAAGCTAACATTTAGTCAGGAGATATTAGCAGATCTCTCCAATCTCTGCTGCTGGCGGAGACTTGTGCTCAGGAACAGTCAGGAACAGCACTTTCCAGTACAAACTGAGATTACAGCTGAGATCACAGCTGAGATCACACAATGCTACTAACTCTCATTACGCAAACTGAAGAAGCAGGAAATTATCGTCTGAAACCTCATGAAGAAGCAAAGGCGCAATGCCGACAGCAGAAAGCCAAAGCTAAGAAACAGAGACAAAGAGCCAAAGCTAAGAAACAGAGACAAAGACCACCAATAAGAAGAGATGCTACAGAACAGCTAAAGAACAAGAAGACGTTCAAGCTGATGAAGCTGGTGCCGCATTCTTAAAGAAGATGTCAGAAAGTGGACCCAATTATGTCTGTTTCTCCTGTGAACGTTAAAACCTGCAAAGTACACAGCAACAATAGACTGTATAAATGAGATGGACAAACCCACTCCGCTGCTTTCTACAGACCGAAAATGAAGCCGATTGTTCCAAGACTGTAGGTCCGCCATCTTTCAATACGCGTCAGAATGAGACCAGACCATTATTGGTTGGGTAGCTTGTCAATCAAGAGCGGGGGGCTGGGAATGAATGCTATTGGTTGTGTAGCTTGTCAATCAAATCATCCCGCCCCTCCTAGAGAATAGCCTACTTTATCGTCAATTTTATAATAAATAGGACCATAATTTAGCAAAACGCATATCCTGATGATTGAAAGGAGACTTTAAACTAGCGACTGGAAGCATATAGAATTTATGACAATTTTTATTACAGTAAGACAATCTAGTCTAAAGTTTGTCCAAAAACCCATTCACTTGCGTTAAAATAAATTCTTTCTGACACCGCAGGTCGGCGCAGGGTAAAACAGCGCCACTCTGGCCATTTTGTCGGCCTCATCGTAAATATCTAAGACTTGCCCCTTGCAATAGATACTGTACATGTCATCGCTCCATTAAAATGGGGAAACTCCCTCCACAGGCTTGGGCTAACAACTTATTACTGGACGCCATACCCCGAGAACTGCAGGATTTGCACCCGTTAGAGGAAAGGTTGGTAAGTCAACGTATTGCCTTCATGAAACTTGTTGGCTTGCCAAGAGGCAGACAAAAGGCAATCCACGGTAATGCAGTCAATGTGCCATCTGACGTACACACTATCATCAAAGTTCCAATCTTGGAATAAATTCCAATATTTGCTGGCGGAGACTTGTGCTCCGAGGAGCACATTTTCTAGTTTGTAATGATTTGCTTGCACATGAAAGCATGAAGCCTACAAAAATGCTACGACATTTAACAACTAATCATGCAGAGTATGCTGATAAACCAGTGGAATTATTTCGCCGAAAAGAACGAGCGTTGCTCGGCTAAAAGGAGACCATGACAAAACAAACTAAAATATCGGCCAAAGCCCAAATGGCATCATATGAGGTTGCATACTTAATTGCATTGACAAAAAAGATTGGGGAAATCCTTATTAAACCCTCTGCTATAGTTATGAGTCGGATTATGCATGGTGATAAATTGGCCAAGGAGCTGGATACAGTGCCCCTGTCTGATAACACCATAAGCAGGCACATCACTGACATGTTAGTGGCTTGATCTTCAATCAATCAATCAAAGTTTATTCATATAGCACGTTTCATACATCAAGTGCAGTTCAATGTGCTTCACAGAATAGGTTTAAAAATAAAGATTAAAAACCCGGAGGAAGACAGCAAAAAAAAGGAAGAAAAAAAAGAAAACGTTTAGAGAAGAAAAACAAGAAAATAATAAACAATAATAATAATAAAGCAAAGCAAAACATATACATATACATACACATATATGTACACACATATATATATATACACATATATATACACATATATATACAAACACATGCATAGAAAGCTGGATTAATGCAGACACCTAGGTAAAAGCAATACTAAACAGGTGTGTCTTAAGATTTCTTTTAAAAATGTGGACTGATTGGGTGAGCCGCAGGGCCTCAGGCAGGCTGTTCCAGAGGCTAGGACCATAGCAGCAAAAAGCTGCTTCCCCATGCCTTTTTGAGCTAGCCTCCGGAACATCTAGGAGACCGGTGCCAGAGCACCTGATTGGGATGCTATCAATGCATTGAATGGGACATTATCACCTTTTATTAGACCATTGAATGGGACATTATCACCTTTTATTAGACCATTGAATGGGACATTATCACCTTTTATTAGACCATTGAATGGGCGAAGTAGGCGACCTACTTACCTACCCACCATTTATCAGACCATTCATTGGGTGTTATCAAGACATACTGACCTACCAACGGAGATGACTTAAATAGTTCAGTTTGGGTTTTGGTTTTGGTTGTTTTGGTTTGGGACCATGACGGAGGCGCGCAGTCTCAGGCGAGCTGGAGCCTACTCAGCCTACTCAGTGTGACGCTCGCCTGAGCCTACTCAGCGCCGTTGGAGTTATGTACCGATAGGCACAAAATCGTAAATATTGTTGTGAGGACTGCTCCGCCTCCAAAGTAGGTCAGTAGCTCCTGATTACGCCCAATGAATGGTCTGACAAATCGCGTGTAGGTCTGTGTATCGCCTACTCCTCACCTACTCGCCCATTCAATGGTCTGATAAAACGTGATAATCTCCCATTCAATGCATTGATAGCATTCGAAGCCGGTGAGAATATAACGTTATACAGAACCACAAGACGAAGCAAGGCTCCTTCAAAGCGCTCATGGAATGTGCAAGCTTAGATTACACCGACAGCAGTTTGTGCACAGCAACAGGAGTCACTCTGCTGCTTAAAGGATGACTTCACCCATTTTCAACCTATCTTCATATAATTGGTCCTCACTAGTAAACTCATGATAAAATGGTACTTTTTTTTTATCAACGCGAGAACAATGGCTTCTATTATTGCATTGCAACTTTCCAGGAATAGAAAGCCAGCAGTTTCTATTAGCTTGGATTCCCCATCGATGATGTCACTGGTAGACGGGATTCTGAACTGTCCACAGCCCTCGTGTGAGACGCAGACAGTAGATTTTTTTTTTACCATTTTATCATGAGCATTAATGAGGACCAATTATATGAAGATAGGTTGAAAATGGGTGAAGTCGTCCTTTAAGCAGCAATCAGCAGATTAGAACACTTCACTCTCTACGTGGATCAAAGTAACCTATAAGCATTGTTCAGGTGGTGATAGATATATTCTCTATTTGGACATTATAGCTATAACCAGGGATGTACTGGTCGTTCACGCGACACCACGCAGTATTCTTTTTCACACACAGGTACAGTACAGCTGTCCATGCACCCCCCCCCCCCCCCCCCCCACATGTCTACTTTACAGAACAGGTTTACAAGCGAATGTGCAAAATGCATCCTCACTCCTCACTTACTGTTACGGCCTCAGTCTAGAGGAACTGAGGTTCAACATGATGACATGAAACCCCTCTTCAAACCTCCTAAGGCAGTTGTCCTCAAACTTTTTCATGTCAAGGACCCCCAAATTGACACTTATTACCCCGCGGACCCCCATTTGAAAATATAAGTTCTCCAATAAGAGAAGGTTTTTACGGCTCTCTGGCAGTGATTCTCAACCATTTCAATTTCAAGGACCCCCAGTTTGACATGCATTAGGGCTACGGACCCCCATTTAATGGCATTTATACCTCTGGGACCCCAATTCATATTGTAAAATCAATGTTAATTCAACTGTGTTCTGAGAGGGTACAAATGGAACCAAATGGACCCGATAGGGTCCATTTGGTTCCATTTGTACACTCTCAGAGTTACAGACCCATAAGGGTCCATTTGGTTCCTGTCCATTATATAGCTGGGGACCCCCTGGAACCCCCTCAAGTACCCCTGGGGGTCCTCGGACCCCACTTTGAGAACAAATGTCATAAGGAACCACCAGCAAGCAAGGCCTCAGCCATACAATGGGCTTTTTATTGTATTTCTTCAGGGTGGGTGAATTGTTACGATATAATAAACTAAACAATAAACCCTTAACTAGAACTACCCAACGTAACAAAGACAAACACAATCACTAACCTAACTTCTACTCCTCAAAACACAAGCAAAACAGACAGACATACTGTCTGTCTGATCTTCATCATTTAGATGACAGACATACTGTCTGTCTGATCTTCATCATTTAGATGACAGACATACTGTCTGTCTGATCTTCATCATTTAGATCAGACAGACATACTGTCTGTCTGATCTTCATCATTTAGATGACAGACATACTGTCTGTCTGATCTTCATCATTTAGATGACAGACATACTGTCTGTCTGATCTTCATCATTTAGATGACAGACATACTGTCTGTCTGATCTTCATCATTTAGATGACAGACATACTGTCTGTCTGATCTTCATCATTTAGATGACAGACATGCTGTCTGTCTGATCTTCATCATTTAGATGACAGACATGCTGTCTGTCTGATCTTCATCATTTAGATGACAGACATACTGTCTGTCTGATCTTCATCATTTAGATGACAGACAGGAAAACATGTAATAAATATCAAAGCCTTTACATCAGATTATTTAGAGGCTGATCTGTGTCTCATTCAGGTAAAACATAAAGATACATTTACCTGTTGACTTTTCTATTGCACAATGTGCTTTAATGACTTATAAAAGACACGTCCAGGTGAGTAACATGAAGCTGTGTCAAGATAGCAGCTTTATTTAACAATATATATAGTTATGAAGTTCACTTTAACCACTTAAGACCTATTCTGTCTGTCTGTCTGTCTGTAACATTAGTTATCTTTACAAGGAGGTATAACTTGTAAAGATGGTGGAATGAGCAACACTAAAACAATCAGAACCATAACATTGTATGTCTGAGTTATATTAAATAAATAAAGGTCCTGTACCTGCTACAGTAATTATTTATACTGTAAACAAACTGTATTTCAGACCAAAAAAAAACACAAAACTGTTGCTTTTGAAATTAAACGCAGTATTTTATCTGACCCAGTATTAATCAAACAAAAATAATAATTTAATTAAACGATCAGTAAACTTCAACATACAAATGAAGAATGATCAAACTCTGATCTTTAGTCCCACAACACAAAGTTATTTTAAAATGTCTCCAAAAAGTAAAGTTTCCCCAAAAGTAATCCAAAAGTATTGTAGATATTCTATTTTCCAAGAATCCAATAATCCATAAAGTCATCAGATAAAAAGGCAAAGCATTGCATTAAAAGGAAAAATATAATCCTCACCCAACCTTCAAGTCAGGAGGTCACATGGGTTCCTTTGTCCAAAAGCTCTGACTGTCTTCAGAACTAAACCCTCAGAAATGTTCCTCCACCAAACTTCTCTCCTTCAGATCCATAAGTTCTCCGGTCACACTGCTCACTGGTTTATCAATTCCTGATTAAAGGTTTACAAGACTCTCTTTCTCAAACACCAACAAACACTCTTTTTTAATACCTAAAATGGAACCCCGGCCGCCTCACTTCCTGTACTTTTATACTGTTCCTGATACCTCACTTCCTGTGGAACTTTTCCTACATGTGCTGCTTTTTTTCCCACAGCTCCCTCTATGGGTGAACCATGTCAACAGAAAATTAATCATAAGGCCATAATCACCTTACACAAAACAAAACATGTTTTCCGTACACTACATTTAGGTGTTAAATATTCAACCATATTTTAACCAATATATTCCCCTCTTATCACCAAGTATGTTATGTTTCTTGTGTATCTTTTTCTTTCAATACTCATCATACCTGGACAGGAAATACATTATTTCACACACTTTATGTGGCAGTGTCACAAGGTAGAGTGAACAAGGATGGGTCAGCACCCTCATACAGTCACAAGGTATAGTGAAAAAGGATGGGTCAGCACCCTCATAGAGTCACAAGGTAGAGTGAACAAGGATCAGTCAGCACCTTCATATGGCAGGAAACACTTCCCTACTGACATCACGGACACATCCTTGAAGAGCAAGTAGGCGAGGATAATACACACACAAATATAAAACATGATATTTGACACACGCGCACACACACACACACACACACACACACACACACACACACACACACACACACACACACACACACACACACACACACACACACACACACACACACACACACAGGAGGAGCTGCTCTAAACAGACCCATGCATGCAAATCAAATGTATTTTACATAATAAACAATAAACTGCTGTATGATGATGACAATGTTTTATGACTGGAATTATTTATAGACTCTTAAGGTAGGCTGTGTTTGGAAAATGTCTCTGACACAATACATATACTGTATTTGCATTAAGCAAACATTAATATCAAGCAAAAATATGATAAAAGTATAATTACATCAACTTAATTTAATTAATTAATTAATTTAATTTCATTTTCATTGTATTTCTCATCCTCATCCTCAGTGAATAAAGTCATTATGCATGTTTTCCACATCTCAAACTAATGAATGAAATGTTTCTCATTGTATTTGTCATCCTTAAAGTACAGTAGAATCATCCAGAGCCTGACCCATGTATCAGACATTATTTAACCTTTTCAATGACATCAGTATGACATCAGTATGACATCAGTATGGACATTTATGTAGTGGGTGTGTCCTAATCATTCTAGGAGAAAACAAGCCAAAACAAACATTCTACATCAAGATCACAACGTGTCACCTCTGATTCTGCTGTAAATACAATGAAATCAAGAGTTGATAATAATAATTATGATGATAAGGGTAATAATTATTATGATAATAATAATGATAATGATAATAAATAGCTGAGTGTCTGTACCTCAGAGCATCTTGATAAACTCACCCAAACTCCATAGAAATAAATACAAGGACACTTACTGTATATTATCAATATACATTTATTATGGGGCCAGGCTTCCAGCATGGACCCATATTGTTATTCGCATTATTCCGTTTCTTCTTCTTCTGCCACTTTTGGCAGTTCTGGCTGAACCGTGCAGTCGCTTTTTATGAAACTCGGCCATATGATAGATGGTCATGAAAAACGATCAAGAAATAATTCTCACAATCTTTCGTCAAAAGGTGGCGCTATAGCACTCAATTGAAAAATGCCAACTTTGAACAGGTACAACTCATGCCGTGTTTGACCTACAGCCATGAAACTTCGATGCACACATGCGTCTCCTCATGCTGAACAACTTTCACCCTCTGACTTTTGACCTCTGACCTTTAGATCTCCCACCATTTGGAATTATATGAAAAACAGTTAAAACCTATCTCCTCCTGGGATTTTTGAGTAATCTGCACGAAACTTTTTACACATGAACTTTGGACCTATACCAAAAAACGTTTGCAAAATATCTTCCATAAGTGAAAAAATGAAGCTTTAATGAGCCAATGAATATTGCAGTTTTATGACAATTATTCATCTGCCCCTAACACATACATGCAGACTTACCATTCTTTGAAACTTTGCAGAAATGTAAAGGGCCATTCCAAATATCACTGAAACCAATCTTACTCCAATTGGTCAAACGGGGGCGCTATAGCAATTTTTTGAAAATTGAAACTTTAAACAGGCAAAAGTCATGCCTCGTTTGGCCGACAGCCATTAGACCTGCTTACACATGTGCCTTGACTAATGAGGAACACATCTATCACGTTGACCAGTAAGCACCGCCCTTAGATTGTCCGCAATCTTGAGCAGTTTGAAAAACACTTAAACCCAGGATTTTTCAGCTATTTGCGTGAAACTGTATGATCTTAACCTGACCCTGCCAGAGGTGGCGGTATTGAGTAACCAGGTTCCTCAAGACAGCTACATCTGAGATCGCTCAAGGGGTTGAGCTAACACCGTACCGCTCCCGGTACGGACCAATCAGCGTGAGCTAAGGGCGTGATCTGGGTCAAAACGGATGTGACGCCATATAGAAGCGTCTGTTGTTTTGTAGTTTCTTCACTAGTCAACATGGCCGCTACCATGAGCAACACCGATATGACGATAGATGCTGCAATAACATTAGTTATTTCTCAACTGGACAATATTTCTTCTTTGAAAGAAGAGCAAAGTTTGGCACTGAAGGCTTTTCTGCGTGGAAAAGATGTTTTTGCTCTCCTCCCGACTGGCTTCGGCAAGAGTTTAATTTACCAACTAGCTCCACTGGTAGCGATAGAACTGGGGACGAAGCCGAAGCCTATATTGATCGTCTCCTTTGACTGCCCTCGTAGCAGATCAAATCAAAGAGGCTACGAATCTGGGACTCTATGCTGGGCAACTCGTAGATAATGCAGCACACACCGACATCCTCGACGGCCGATGTCAGCTGGTCTTTGGTAGCCCGGAGACGTGGTTACTGGAAGATAAATGGCGTGATATGCTTTCCTCACAAGTGTATCGTGAAAACCTACTGGGCATTGTCGTCGATGAAGTTCACGTCGCATACAAATGGTAAGCTAAACGCCGTGAAATGGCTGTATAGTGTAATTGTTACACTACACATACACTGTAATGTTAAACTGTAAAACAAAACAGAGCAGCGTGTTTCTAAATACGGTTACAGTAGTTCAAAGACGAAGTGTTGTAACATTTATGTTTTATTTAGGTCAAACATTATATTATAAACAATAAGCTAACACACACAAACAGACCAAATGTTAAACACAGATCTTACTGTAACTGTATTGTTGTAATGCAACTATGCACGTTACTATTGCTGCTACCTAGACTCAATGTAGGATTTATTTTTCTTTCAACCAGGGGACTGGGTGTTGCTGTCCAAGTGTAGTTATTTGTCATGTAAAGAAAATACAGTATGATATGTGGAAATGTCAGTCTTTACCTGAAGCTACCCGATAACATAAATAACCTAATTATTTCCCCTTTATACCACTATAGAAAGTGTAGCCTACAACAGTTCTTCATTAATGCTTGTTTGCTGATATATGTGCACTTATTGTCTTTCAGGTTTACCTGTTTTAGCGTTGACAGCATCTGCTGATAACAAGAACAGAGGCCGTGTGACCAGGATGCTGAATATGGAGGAGGCAACTCTCGTGACTGTTAGCCCAAACAGGGTTCCTGCTGATAACTTGAACTGTATGGACTGGGTAGTAAAGGAGGTCAAAGATAAGGGTCTATCAATGTCTCCCATCATAATCTATTGCTAACACTGAAGTTAGTTGGGAGAGTGTTCACCTATCTTAAAGTCTTGACATTGAGGATGTAGAGCCTTCTTCTCAAGAGGATAGCTTCACTGAGCCAGACATCGATTATACAGGGTATTTTGATGAAGATGATGAGGACTTACACAGCACAGCAGCTCAGAATCGTCTGACGAATAAGCAGTTGGCCATTAAAGGCTCTTATAAGACTCACATTGGTTGTCAATTAAAGCTGTGGAATATTTAGTTGACTGAATGCTCATAATTAAAATGGTTTTGTATGTAATTTGAACATAAGCAAGTGATTAAAAGTTTGTCGCTGCAAAAAATCTGGTGTTTCTTTTCCAGGTATGCAAATATATCACTTTTACATTGATAACCTTTTATCACAAAATAAGTACATCATTGTTTTACATCTGTCCTGGTACTGTATGTCACCCTTTTCACTATGCATGATGACTCTTAATCCCTGCTCCCCCCCCCCCATGTTAAAATTGATTGTTTCAAATCATTAGGCTAGAGGCATTGATCAGTTTGCCATTTTACACATGGGATCCAACTTTGATACTGTACAAACATGTTATGATGTTGTTTTAGAAAGTAAACATGAACAAGTGAGGCAAATTAAAATATTTATTTATAGAAAAAACAACTAAATGCTATAGTTGCGCATACTCAGGTAGGGGAAAATCATAATATATATATATAACAGGATTATAAAAACAATACAACATGCATAGCCTATATTCAATAGGGTCCCAGCTATGTACACTCTCATATCCCTTTCAAGTACCCTTTGTTAAACAGTGCAAATTCGAGATACATATTTTCTGTGTTTGAAAGTAATGAGAAAAATAAAGATGCACTTGGTCCAGTCATTGATGAACAGCAACAGTGAATTATTGCAACATTTTTGACTACTTGGCAGCAGTTATTGCACAGACTTTTATAGCACAATGAGATATACGTTATCTAAAGTGTATCGTGGACATGTTGAAAGACTGTAAGGCTATATTATTGACTGACTCAGACTCAAGAGTAAAACGCTTTAACGCTGAGAGGAGAGTTTGGTGACCACAGGCAGGATGCCTCAGGTGACGTCGGTGTTTCTGCTGTAGCGGTAGCCGTTTCTGGAGGTCTTCTGTCTTTGTCCTCTTTTTCCCATCGCCTTAAAATGGAAAAATCGTCTTCCATTCTTTGAAACAAGCGAAGACATGACCTACATCAGACACGATACGGAGGAGTCTTTAAACAGCGTTAAACCTAACGCTATCAGGCGTTCGTTAATACTTGTTTCGTTTGCAGGCTTAGGCTTATCAAATATCTTCCTTGTACCCGTTAAAATACCTTTTATGCGCAGATTCGTGTTACAAAATCGGCAAAAATCTCCGACCTCCATGATAACTTTTTTTAGCAACTTCTTGAGCGTTCTTGTTGTGGTGAAATACTGGACTACGGTGTTGACTTCCTGGTGTCGCGACGACCATACGTCACGTAGACACATCGATATGATTGGTTGTGTTTGCACGCCCACACGGTGATAGATAGACGGTCCCATCCAATCATCTACCAAGTATCTTGAAAAAAAGGAACAGCCCCGTCATCGAATTGGCTCCCGAGATCCCAGATCCAAATAAGCTGTGAAACAATGTGTGGAGCAAGCTGTTTGGATCTGGTAGCGTCAGGTTAGTATGATCTGTGTGATCAGGTTCACAGGTTCTTGTCTGTTGGTGGCTTCTCGCTTAAATGTGTGCCCCACAGCCTGAAGGTCACCAGTTCAAGCCTCACTTGGTGCAGACTTCATCTAAGTTGCATTTCACACAACATGACTATCAATGAATACATCTGCAATTGTTAAAGATAACATGAAATACTTAATTGAGTGTTTTTTACATACAGCTGATCTACAATCTCACAACTTTTCAGATAGCAATGAGAGTATGTTTTTTCAATGTATAACATACTTCATTGTGAAAATAGCCAATGTACAATCTGACAACTTTTAATGGTTTGTGAGCTTGTAGATCGGCTACTTTCACTAATTTTGGTTCTGAGGAGATGTACAATTTCTTCATTGGTAAATGGTTTGTGAACGAGTGATCTTAGTGTTAGTGAAACAGGGGCTTGGGTCATGACAGAAGGCAAGAGTTTGTGATCCTCAACAGACAATATCAGCCTTGACAAAGATATAGCACTATAGGTAGTGTTGCAGCTACCTAAGAGTGCTTCATGACCGTAAGGTTGCCGGTTCAAGCCTCACTTGATGCAGACTCATTTAAGTTGAAATGCAAAAAACATGACTCAATCTATTCCGTTTCCATGGCGCTCTCTCTCTCTCTCTTCAATCTATTCCATGTCTTTCTCTTCAATCTATTCCGTTTCCATGTCTCTCTCTCTCTGTCTCTTCAATCTATTCCATTTGTCTCTCTCTCTCTCTCTTCAATCTATTCCATGTCTTTCTCTTCAATCTATTCCGTTTCCATGTCTCTCTCTCTCTGTCTCTTCAATCTATTCCATTTGTCTCTCTCTATGTCTCTTCAATCTATTCCATTTGTCTCTCTCTTCAATCTATTCCATTTGTCTCTCTCTCTCTCTCTCTCTCTCTCTCTCTCTCTCTCTCTCTCTCTCTCTCTCTCTCTCTCTCTCTCTCTCTCTCTCTCTCTCTCTCTCTCTCTCTCTCTCTCTCTCTCTCTCTCTCTCTCTCTCTCTCTCTCTCTCTCTCTCTCTCTCTCTCTCTCTCTCTCTCTCTCTCTCTCTCTCTCTCTCTCTCTCTCTCTCTCTCTCTCTCTCTCTGAGGGGTGGCCATAGCTGAGTGGTTAGTGAGCCCGCCTAGGGAGCCAGAGACTCTGGTTGCCCCATGTACGATTCCAGGCCAGGTCAGCAAATGTGTCGATGAAATGAAATTTGTCCCTGAGCAAGACTCTTAACCCCTAATTGCTCACAGGCACTCATTGGAAACAAGACCGCAAGGACTTTCATGAACTGACCTGTTAAAGGAATTATCATTTCTCTTTCTCTCTCCTGGCCCCATATTATCGCTGCTTGCAGCTATATTTTTCTGTTGTTATTGTTTCAGAAATGCTTACAGAGCATTGTGAATATAATGCATGTAGCTGGTTTTACATGCTAGACATTTATAGATGAATGTTGTCCAGTAAATACAGTGTGTAAATACATGAAGTGTTGCTCTGCCTTTAACTATAGTCTCTGTTTACTCTGTCAGTCCAGAGTCATTGAGTTGGCTCTGTGCCAGACAACTGACACACTTCACTGTTTCAATCTGAATGGAACTAACATTCATCCCTGAACACATTTACACCGGGACACAATCTGTGGCATTTTGACATTTCTTTGGGCTATCCAAAAATAGCAGATCTACAAGCTAATAGCGCGGCACCGAGTGCCGCGCTATGAGCTTGTGGATCTGCTATTTTTGAAAAATCGCGAAAATGTGCGAATCTTTGAATATATATATATATATTTAAAGCGGACATTTTTTTACTCAAATCTTTGCTTTTGGGGGATTCTACAAATGGCTTCTAAACAGTTTGTTTTAAATGTATTTTTTACTCATGTTACTATATCAATATCGTATAGAGTATATACGATATACAATAGTATATATAGATTTCTCTATATACGATATTACGTATAGAGTACGTAATATCGTATATAGAGAAATCAATGGTTCTCAAACTTCTTCATGTCAAGGACCCCCAAAATAATGTATTTGGCTGCGGACCCCCATCTGAAAATATTTTGCTCCAGGGACCCACAAAAGCAAAGATTTGAGTTAAATATGTATATATATATATATATATATATATATATATGTATATATATATATATATATACATATATATATATATATATATATATATATATATACATATATATATATATATATATATATATATACATATATATATATATACATATATATATATATATATATATATATATATATATATATATATATATATATATATATATATATATATATATATATATATATATATATATATATATATATATATATATATATATATATATATATGTATATATATATATATATATATATATATATATATATATATATATATATATATATATATATATATATATATATATATATATATATATATATATTATATTCAAAGATTGGCACACATTTTCACGAGCTTTTTTTTCCAAAATAGCAGATCCACAAGCTCATAGCTATGAGTTTGTAGATCTGCTATTTTTTGAACAGCCAAAGAACAATAACATGGCTTTATGCATCATTATGTTCAATACTCAACACCCTCCACTCAAACACATGTTCATAGTTCCCTAGAACAACACATCATTATGTTCAATACTCAACACCCTCCACTCAAACACATGTTCATAGTTCCCTAGAACAACACATCATTATGTTCAATACTCAACACCCTCCACTCAAACACATGTTCATAGCTCCCTAGTACAACACATCATTATGTTCAATACTGAACACCCTCCCCTCAAACACATGTTCATAGCTCCCTAGAACAACAAAAAATAATAATCTATTTTCCCCTCTGGCATTTTAATTGGACCTGGCAAATCACATGACTCTCCAAACAGTCAATTCCCTCTACTTGACTATTAGCCCTTATAGCCACATACGTGTCTTTATATAAGTCTCAGACCCCTCTGGGCTTTCCTTTACCACAAACCCCCCCCCCCCCCACTGCTGGTTTATTCTCTGTCAGTTTGTTCATCTCCTCCTGCATTGTCTCAGTCCAACGTTTTGACTGTTTGGAGCCCATAGCCTCTGTGTGGGTTCTTGGTACACCATGAGCAACCCTGTAGAAATAATCTACATCCTCATTTTCTTCCTCACATTTATCTTTGTAATGAAACTCTTTTAAATATCCTGGAGCTTTCATTTCTCTACTGGGGTAGCACTGTGCATTACCCCAGTACCCCAGTAGGGGGTAGCACTGTGCATTACCCCAGTACCCCCAGTAGGGGGTAGCACTGTGCATTACCCCAGTACCCCCAGTAGGGGGTAGCGCTGTGCATTACCCCAGTACCCCCAGTAGGGGGTAGCGCTGTGCATTACCCCAGTACCCCCAGTAGGGGGTAGCGCTGTGCATTACCCCAGTACCCCCAGTAGGGGGTAGCACTGTGCGCTCTCCTCCTGAACCCCGTGAATATGTCCTCTGGTCTCATTAGACTGACTAGCCTCATGTTGGATAGTAGTATCACTGTGATACTGTACACTCACATTACACTGTCTCTGACTCTGGATGGTTGTTCTTGTACGCGCACAAACACACACACACACACACACACACACACACACACACACACACACACACACACACACACACACACACACACACACACACACACACACACACACACACACACACACACACACACACACACACACACACACACACACACACACACCAGCGTGGCTAGCCGCATGCAGCCAGTGGTGGAAAAAGTACTCATATGTTTTACTTAAGTAAAAATATCAATACTGCAATGCATAAATACTCCATTACAAGTAAAAATCCGCAAATTTACTTGAGCACAAGATCAAAAGTATTGGTATCAAAATGTACTTAAAATACCAAAAGTAGAAAGTACACATTATGCAGAATGTCCCATTTCAAGTTTTCAAAAACTCATCGCATCGCGACACATTGTGAGCTTGTAGATCTGCTATTTTCAAATGGCCCAAATGTATATAGGACTGAAGTGGTTAATGTGTGTTTTGTGATAATAATCAAAATCTATAATGTAACTAGTAACTAAAGTTTTCAAATAATTGTAGTGGAGTAAAAAGTATAATATTTGCCTCTGAGATGTAGTGGAGTAGAAGTAAAAGTACTGAAATAGGAAATATTCCAGTAAAGTAAAAGTACCTGAAAATTATACTTAAGTACAGTACTTGAGTAAATGTACTTAGTTACTTTACACCACTGACGGTATGTAGTACAGTAGAGCTATTATAAACATACAAACACTTATACTTGAGTATTTTCTAAATAGTATCATTAAAATGATTCTGCTTGAATTGCTTGAATCTGAATTGACAAAACAGAGAAAGTAATGTATATCGTCTCTGTCGGGTGGAAACCTCATATGTTCCAAAACTCTTACTTTTCACCATTCACATTCAAAAGCATCAAAAGCAGCAGATCTACAAGATAGAAACGTGTCGCTTCACGCCCTGTTTCTAGCTTGTAGATCTGCTGCTTTTGATGCTTTTGTGTGACGTTGTAGTATGATCAAGTAGGGGTTAATTTAAGGGAAAAAAACACTAAAGAATAATAATTTGTAAACAATAAATAAATACAAACTATTTTCATTAAACAGGTTGTGTGTTGTGTAATGTAAAGTATTGAAAAACAGTACAGTACTTAAGTAAATGTACTTAGTTACTTTCCACCAGAGTGCGCGCACGCGCACGCATATGCGCACACACACACACACACACACACACACACACACACACACACACACACACACACACACACACACACACACACACACACACACACACACACACACACACACACACACACACACACACACACACACACACACACACCCTAACCCTATTGGTTGAGTCAACTCATCATCAGAGACATTATCTGTCCTCACAAAGACACACTGAGGAGGAAGAGGAGTCAAGCCTAAATCCAGGGTAGAGAGGTTCAGTGAACGAGGACTGGATGGTGTAAATGTGTGTCAGTGAGTCAGAGGACTGTTGATAGAAAGACACAGTCCCTGCTGGCCAGTCTAGATACACTGCTACTCTGTTGCAGCCAGAAGGACTGACAGGGAGCTCAGTCAGCCTACTATTGTGATGTGAGACTCTGTAACGGTCTCCTCCCCAACAGAGCAGACACCAGGACTTGTCATTGAATCCAAGCACACTACTATCTCCTCTCCTGTTGATCCCTCTGTAAGTCACTCCTATCCTAACCCTTCCACTCCACTCTACCTCCCAGTAATAGCGTCCAGTCAGACCCTCTGTACACAGAACCTGTAACATATCATCAAATCTGTCAGGATGATCAGGGTACGACTGAAGCTCCTCCCCCTTTGTCACCTTCCTGTTGTCCTCAGACAGACAGAGGTTTCTGTTTGCTGTGTTTGGGTCCAGTGTGAGAGGATGGAGATCTGATATATGAGAGAGAGAGAGAGAGAGAGAGAGAGAGAGAGAGAGAGAGAGAGAGAGAGAGAGAGAGAGAGAGACCGACCGACAGACAAGTTAGACAGACAGACCTTTACATTAGTTTAATATTCATAAGACCCGTGCACAGGCAAAAAAATAGCAGATCTACAAGCTCACAACGTGGTGCCTTGTGAGCTTGTAGATCTGCTGCTTTTGCTACTTTTTTTGTGAATTTGTAGTATGATGTATTAATTTCCACAAAAAAAAATATAAAGTATAAATAAGGAGATAGGAGGTTTCTTCCTGACAATGACTTCATGTCTATAGATTAGTCAACCGGTAGTTGACACAAAGGAGACTCTTTGTGTCTCCTACCGGAACCCACTGCTCGTCATCATATTATTGTCTTAGGAATGAGACAAAAACTAAAACGGATCCATGAATTCAAGTCTCCATGTGGTGACTAATCCATAGAAAATAACTTATGTTTTGGGTGAACTATCCCTTTAAGCCTTTAAGACCGGGAACACATCTGTGTCATTTTATACTTTGGCTATCCAAAAAATGGCAGATCTAGAAGCTCATAGCGCGGCACCGAGTGCAGCACTATGAGCTTGTAGATCTGCATTTATTTTTTTACCTGAAAATGTGTGCAAATCTTTGAATATATATATCTTTATAAACTACATTTTTAACTCAAATCTTTGCTCCTGGGGGTCCCTGGAACAAAACCTTTTCATGTCAAGGACCCCCAGAATGATATGTATTTGGCCGCGGACCCCCATCTCAAAATATGTTGTTCCAGGGACCCCCAGAAGCACAGATTAGCAAAAATAGCAGATCTACAAGCTTGTAGATCTGCTATTTTTGAATAGCCAGAGACATTTTAAAATGACACAGATGTGTTCCTGGTCTTAATGGGTTAAGCCTCTCTTACACCATGGGTTCACAAAGTTTTCAAGCCACGACCCCCCAAAATAATCATATTTGAACAGCTAGGGGACCCCCCAAAATAATCATATTTGAACAGCTAGTGAACCCCCCAAAATAATCATATTTGAACAGCTAGGGGACCCCCCAAAATAATCATATTTGAAAAGCTAGGGACCACCCAAAATAATCATATTTGAACAGCTAGGATGCCCCCCAAAATAATCATATATGTTATAAATTCCTGCTTCTATGGGGAACTTGTTTGAGCTGTTGCGCTGGAATTATTTTTTTGAACAACACAACGTTGTGAGCTCTGTGTATAAACCAGTGCAATCCACCATCACATCAAGTAGGATTAACTCTTCATTGTTATTATGGGGATTTATTGAACTTTGACGAAGAAAGTTAATTTACATTAAGTTTAGGCTTTGCTGTGCACGCACACACACACACACACACACACACACACACACACACACACACACACACACACACACACACACACACACACACACACACACACACACACACACACACACACACACACACACGTTTAGCTCTGAGTATAATATTGTTGGCATTGTCTCTGAACGTGGGTGGAGCTGAATTATTAACATTCAGTGTAAATGTTGTAATGAATCTCCTGCATTGTAAGAGCTGAATGTGTTCAGAACATGTCAGGATAAAGTAGTAGAATGTGTCCTGTGGACAAAACAATGGTTTGTTCGATGTGTCCTTTCTTAAAATGATTTCAATCAGGACGCATCTCTGCACATAATGACCTATGACATCACACATGACCTATGACATCACACATGACCTATGACATCACACCTGACCTATGACATCACTTTCATTTCAGGCTAAGGACCCCTTAGCTGAGAGAGAGATGAAGCAGGGACCCCTCACTACATATTATATAACATTGTGTTGCAGATTAAACTTGTTCATAGATTATAGATATCTTCATAAACTTGCTTTATCCATCAATGTTGGATTCATGTTCATGTGTGTTTTCAGTCATTTAACCACTTACACCGTCAACACTTAGTAAACTACACCTTTGGCTCTGTACTTGATCTGCTTTTTTGCCCCTCTACACTGTTAACCCGGAGAAGTTCAATAAACTTAAAAAAATTTAGGAAACTGGTTGCATCTAAAACAGTTGAGTTATGTGATTGAAAAACTTGAGTCATATTCAACTCAAAAAAAATATGTTTCCTGCACTTGAAGCATTTAAGTTGTATAAACTAAATGCCAAGTTGACTTAACTTAAAAACCTTTGTACTAATAACTAAGAATGTTAAGTTCAATGCACTAAGTTGAAAAGTTATTTTAACTTAAAAACCTTTGTACTAATAACTAAGAATGTTAAGTTCAATGCACTAAGTTGCAAAGTTATTTTAACTTAAAAATCGTTGTACTAATAACTAAGAATGTTAAGTTCAATGCACTAAGTTGCAAAGTTATTTGAACTTAAAAAACCTTTGTACTAATAACTAAGAATGCAAAGTTAATTATTCAAAACATTACTCCACTTAGCATCTTAAATAAAATAAGCAAATACACAATATGACATTGACTTTGTTTATTTCAACCATTGAACTTTGGTTTCAAAATGTTCAGCTTACCCCCTCCCCCCAACTTCAACAACTTCCAGCATTTTTTTTAACGTTTTAACAGTGCATGGCAAAAAAACATCTGCCCTTCATGTCCTGGGTTAGGACATTACATTTTCACATAAAACATGACATCATTGTGCTGTTGAACAAAATGCACGTATAGTGCTTAAACATCTGAACAGTATTATGGTCAATATTTCAATGAATCACACTCCATGGTTTGATATTGTTGCTGTCGGTTGGAAGCCTCATTTGTCCAAAACTTTAAAATAGTAAGAGCACATTTTAAAATATTGAAAATAGCTGTACAAGCTCACAGTGCCGATGTGTGATTAAAGATGATGATGATATGGGCATACAAGGTTTCTGCCCGACAGCAGCAATATGTTACACTCTGTTTAAATGGTGCTCAACAGAACAGGTGACTTCAAATGGACGAACATTAATGGAACAAGCTTAAGGCAAAATGTACACAAAATACAAAAAATGTTTTATACACATACAGTATGCTGCAGCCTACATGAATAAGTCATGCACAAATAGTACACACACATACAGACTTATTGGATAACATGTCAAATTGGTTTGGGTTACTTTGATGCATTCTGGATTGTCATATTGTACTCTAATCAATGTGTATGTACCACACTGTATGAGCATTTACTTTGTGTGTACTTTGTGTATACAGAATATAAAATAAAGCACACCGTAAACAGTACAGCAAACATTCTAAAAGTTTAACAGTATACTACTGCTAAAGATAAAGTGCTTTGTTTAGAACTATTTACAAGCCTTTACATTGTCAGCTGATCTTTGAATAACACTTAAGGCTGAAGATAAAGTGCTTAGTTATGAACTATTTGAACCCCTTTTATACTGTCAGCTGATCTTTGCATAACTCTTTGAAGGTAATTGGAAAAACACCAAAAGGAAAACTAAGGAAACAAAACAAAAACATTAAATCAGAGCAATTCTTCAAGTTGATTAGTGTTGATTTCTGTATTCCTCTTGCACTTTTTCTGACATGGCTTTGTTCAACACGTCACTTTTGTGCATGGGAATAATGGGGACATACGCAACTGTTTTTTCCCCCTTTTTCACAACAAATTCTAGTGGGTTTACCAGTGGAAACTCTCTGCATACATAGGCTGCTCTCTTTTTAGTAGTTCCTAGGGGTCCTGCTTTAGCACACAATGCTATCATGTTACTTTCTGACACAGGACTAGTAACCTCTTTCACAATGGTTTCATCCATGTCTGGATAATATGTCTTCAAGACAGCCTTCACTCTGTTATGCAGAAGTGGCTCTGACAGCTTATTGAATTGACAAAGCTGTTGTACTATTTCTTGCACAGAACTCTCTGGTATGTGCAGAACTGCGTGCATCTTTAACAGAAGTGATGCTAGGTTGTGCGTAAGCTGGTTTTCTAAATCACAAAGTTCTTTCTCACTAGCCTCTTCACTCACCTCTTCTAATTTCTCCATATCATCATCAACATCATTTGACAGCTGATCTTGTTCAGCGTCACTGTCATTGCTAACATAATCACAACCAATTATGGCTATATATTAAACATCTTCCAGTTCTGTTCCCTGTGTTTTCTACTCTTGTGTGCTTTGAAAGTGCTGTGGACACTGCATTCATAGTCACAGTCCTTATAAGGGCACCTGACTTTATGGTTAACTTTTAAGTGTGCATTATACAGGTGAGCAAAGTATTCAGTCTCAGAACAAGACTCAGAAAAATCACATGAGGTAGGAAAACTTAACTGGAACATCTAAACATGGTTGCTGATCTGGAAGTTTGGTGTGAAGCCGGGATAAGTGCACTTTTAGTGCATTGAGTGATTCAAATGTACGGGGGTGCCAGTTCACTTCATGTTGCTCTAAAAGTGCAAAAGTATTCTACTGCTACAGACATGAAGTGGTTAGTTTTGAACCCATGTTTTATGCTTCCAGCTGATCTTGCAAGCTTCGAACCTTGGGTGGCAGCTCACTTCTACCCAAGTTGAGCATTACCTTTTGTATGAAGTTGCATGTATTTTTCATGCGCTTCGGGTAGTCAAGGTGCAGGGCATAAATCAGACCGAAAAGAAGACAGACGGCCTGAGGCAGGTTGGCCACCTCCATCACCATACTCCCTTCCAAGATGATCCCGACTTTGGATGGGTTGAGCTGCGGGCTTTCTGGATCGATGCAGAGGATTCCCACTGGTGTCTCACTGTACAGGGACATCTCACTTACATCCTAACACAGAAAGAAATAAATGGACAAGGACAGGGTATAATCATACCATTAGATAATGCTGTGAAAATATACCAGTAAGACTCCCTAATCGGGAGATAAGCGACCGTAGGTCACATGTATACAGAAGAGGGCTGTAACGGCGATTGGTTCCTAGTTGTGTGGGCAATGGCAGACCAAAAGCAAAGGTGTGCAGGCAAGAGCTGTTGGTGTGTGTGTGTGTGGTGTGGGAGAGAGAGTGTGTTTATAGGGGAAAGGAGGGATTGTTTGTGGGGGGCAAGCCCCCGAGTTACGGCATTTTATGTGAGCTGCAGTGGCAGGGGGTCTTCCACTGGGGGCGCCACCACTTTTGCATCCGTTCTGGAGCACCAGGAGTGGGTGGTCCCCGGGAATGCCCCGTGAGCAGCCCCGTTGGGGTGGTCATTTGGTAATTTGTCCACATGTGCTCATTTTTTACACTTGGGGGTCCCCGAGGCAGCTGGGGGTCCCTGGAGCTCCGGGGGTCCTTGGAGGGTGTAGTTTGGCAGGTAAGGAGTGTGTGTGCAAAATGTGGCATGGATCGGGGCAATGGGTGCGGAGATATGAGCAGGGCAAAAGTGTGACGTGTGTGACGGAGTGACGGAGCGACGGACGGACACCTGGAGCAGCTTTCTGTAGTAAGTGCGACCTAAGGTCGCAATAATGTAAAGAATTGCACAATATAAACCTGCACTAAAGTAATTCTTAAAAGGATTAATGCCATATTTGGATCTGTACATTACAAGTACCATACTTGTATCAAAACTGTGCATCAAATATGGTTCTATAACTTGGCATCTAAGGAACAGATAATGAAAATCTATATCAGTGTCATTTATTTTCGAGAAGTGCAGGGCTAACGTAATGAGGTGTAATGATCAGATTTGGTGCATGTATCTGCAAACACGCATGCGACGTTAATTATAAGATGGCCGATAAAAGTATTCTTTGGCCGATAAAATATAATCCTGTCGGCCATGGTGGCCGGCCCCCAAATTGTCTAGCCGAAACCCTGATATATACACCTGCAACATTTAAAACAAATTAAGTTACTTACGGAGCAAGTCTTGAAGAAGACAGCAGGATCGTCCCCTAAGATGACTGGCAACCCCCGGAGACAGACGGACCTGACATCTGTTGGCTCTGTGGTCTGGAAGACAGCGGATATAACACAAGTATATTAACCTTCAAATATGTTTATATGAACTTACCCCAAATTCACTGCATATTTTCAGGACTGGATAGTACATGAGTAGGTCAGAAAGGCAGAGGATAGAGGCAAAGAGATGAAACAAGAATAGAGCTAAGCAGAGACGGCGGGAGAAGACAGGATATGAGAAAAGGATACAGATGAATAAAAAAACAATTAAAGGGGGAAATGATAGAGAGAGATATGAGAATAGATGACATGAGAAGAAAAAAGTTTGCAAATGAAAAGGGAAAGTAGAGGAACAGAGATCAAGGGAAGAGGAAGTAGTGCAGACAACTCACCTTGGTCTGAAGTAAAAGCTCACACAGACGTTGTCCGGTGACACCTTTCTTCTTCCTGAAAAGGTCAATCAGCCTTGGGGACAACTGGTCAAGCGCTCCAAAGAAAAGGTCACGGAGATTTTTCCCCACCACCCTGTTGAACTCGCACCAAATCTGAAACAGAGCAAACATCATATAAGCCCATGGTCAAATAATCAAAAACTGTGACCCTCAGCTACATGATGATCCGTAAATTGGCACAAGCAAAAAAATATAATTATCAACAGAAATGTATTGTGTGCCATGCATAAATGCATTATTGAACATTAAATTTTGAAAACAAGGCTACAAAGTCCTATTTTGTAAATATTCAAAACTTACCTGGCTTTCTGTGAAAAGAGCTGGCCATCGCTGTACCATCTGGCTGATAGCAGGCGTTTCTGTGACTATTTCTTTTCTTCTAAAAGCAAAGGTCAGGTCCATCTGTTTCTTAACGAAGGGTCCACTTGGTTTCGTCTTCATCACTTCATTGAGGAGAGCCTGACGAGCTTCTTCCATTTTGTGGTCATCCAACCCCTCTGGATATTGAGGCAGGAAATTTAGCTCCCCTTTCCTTGCCTTCTTGATGCCTTTGTTGGGAGGTTCACGGTCAACATCACCATCTCTTCCACGTTTACCACCATTGACAGAGACATCAAGTCGACCCATCTGTCGCATTTTCTGTCTATAATTTCCCATCTTCCAAAACAGACTGCTCTGCCATCCTTTCCAGCCAATGCGTGCAGATCGTTGGGCAAGACACGGGTGTTTCTCTATTAAGGCTTTAGCAACGGCCACACGATCACTCTTGGAGGGGTATGGAGTAAATGCATACATGGTCTGAGCCAGTTTATCCAGAATATTATGTTTGAGCTCTTTTGTCACTTTGAGGTGGGTTTGATCCCTCATATACATCAGGTTACCTTGATTGAGTCTATAATCAACATCAACACCAAAATCGGGAATCTCAAATACCTCTGGCCAGTCTGACCTTCTACCTAGAGAGGAGTTGGACAGGATCTCTGTGTCTTCCTGGCTGCTTGTGTCTTCCTGGCTGCTTGTGTCTGCCTGCAGGATGATTGTGTCACTAGAAGTATCTAAGTTAGGTTCTTCAGTGGTTGTTGGTATTGGTACCAGCTCAATTACAGGGATGACTTGGATGGTTGGCTTCTCTGGGAGCTCAGCGAGATCGTTGAGGTTACACAGTTTGTTGTCCCAATCAGGGTCTTCATATAGTAAGGAGAAGTTGTAGTTTGCTTGGAGAGTGTTTTTGAGCCAGCCAATTAAATCTTCAAGTGTGCCAGGTCGTGGCGTCATTGTCAGCTTCCGTATATCTCCCGCCGAGAGTATGACCCTCATGGTTAATTTCTGTTGTACAGCCATCTGCGGTGGGGAAAAAAAAAAGTAATTTAGCACAGGGTTTCTTAAGGTGGAGTCTAGCAAAATTAGTTAAAATAACAGCACACTCAGTTTAACCATTTTAGCCCCATTTTATATTTAGGATATTCACATTTTGCATTCTGAGCTTCTAGATTGGCTTATAGATCTAAATATTTCAATCATTTACAAAATAAATTACACAAATCTCTTCTGGGGGTCCCTGGTACACATTTGGGTAGGGGTCCTTGACATGAAAAGGGTGATTTAGCATATAACAAATCGTCTCAGTGTTACCATAAGTTCTTGTTGGACCGTGTATGCAGATAATGGGAAAACATCATTCAACTCTGACATATTCACTACACAGGGCAGATGACTGTCGATAAGTTGGTAAGATCTTAAATGCTCAAAGTACCAGGCAGTCATTTTTTTGCAGACAAACATAATTTCTGTGTTAGCTGCAACAATCTTTTCAATCTGGACAAAATCAGGGAGACCTGCGCATGAGCCAGTAGAGACTATCATACTTGGTTGATACTTGACTCCATCTACACAGACAGATGACACATCAAGAACTGACCCTGGATTTGTAATGTTTTGAGCAATTACTCTCTGAACATTCAAAGGGAATGAGGCAAGCAAAACCGGGGTAACTTTCGTCATCTCAACTGATGGTCTGAAATATGAGTTAGAGTCAAGATGGTAACTGGCTGCTTTCTGGTGCTTGTTAGCAAGTGTCATGGCAACATTTTTGAAATTTTGAGCATTGCGTATTGCCCTTTTGAAAAATTTGTGTTTCCCTTCGAAACGAAACGTCCACACCTCAGACAGAGGGCCAAATTTCCTTATAAGTTCTGGGTAATGTTCCACAAAGTGATGCTTTGGCTTTAATTTGTAATCAGGAAACGTTGACTGCAGCAGCTGCCTGTGCTCTGTGATCTTACTGTCCAGGAAATGCACTGTCTCTTCTGTGTGCCTTGGTGTAACAGCTAGCTCAACAATGTCTTTGAGAAGCATGAGAATTTCCCAAGTGTTGTCACCCTCAGGGACACAGTGACCAATAAAAAATGGAAGGAGCCTTATGAGACACCAATTCTCATGGCCATTTCCACCAATAGTCCCTTTTTTGGAAAATCCCTTTGCAATAATCTGAGGTCTGTCTGTTTTGTCAGTAAATGTGTAATTAAAGCACCTGATGGCCTGATTTAGCGTTCCTAGTGTGAAATACCTCTTGCGTATCAGGTCTGTAAGACACAGAGATAGCTCATATGGAACAATGCCTTCCAAGAGATCGTGTAAAATGTCAGGAGGGTAACCAGTGACCACATGAAAGTGCTCCAAATTCTCAGTTAATGGACATGCTCCTTTCACACCATAACTCTGCCTCAATGCTGGGTCCTCTTTAACCTCCTGCACCTGCCTATCATGGGACTCTTTGTCTCTGAGTGTGAAGAATCCATCACATACCTCTTGTTGATGATCCAGAGCGTCACACTTGCTTGCCAGACAGAATCTGCAGAACTTGTCAACTTTCGAAAAGCTCTCTAAGAATCCTGCAAGAGAGTGAGCACCAAGATTATCAGCAGCAACAAATAAGACTGTGCCTTTTACACTTGCACCTAGTTTCTCCAGGTAAACACCGTCCTGCTCCAATAACTTTAGATCATAGATAAGTGGTTGCAGAACTTTGTCATAACCACCACAATCTTTGACTGTGGATGTATTACACAGTAGAGCAAGTTGGATTGAGTTGAGGGTTGACCTGTATTTTGCAGGTATGTTCAGAATGACCCAGTATACTGCACACATCTTATGTTTCACCCTTGATGTCCCTAAAGGATTGGCAACTTCAAAGTCATCAATGTAAAGGCCCAGAGCAATTGTGAACTCATCCGTTGCAAGAAGAGTGTTTTCTTTAAAGTACTGGCCATCTTCATATGATCTGTATTCCTCTTGCACTTGGACTTTTTCTGACATGGCTTTGTTCAACACGTCACTTTTGTTAAGCAACTTCTGGAGCATGGGAATAATGGGGACATACGCAACTGTTTTTTTCCCTTTTTTCACAACAAATTCTAATGGGTTTACCAGTGGAAACTCTCTGCGTACATAGGCTGCTCTCTTTTTAGTAGTTCCTAGGGGTCCTGCTTTAGCACACAATGCTATCATGTTACTTTCTGACACAGCACTAGTAACCTCTCTCACAATGGTTTCATCCATGTCTGGATAATATGTCTTCAAGACAGCCTTCACTCTGTTATGCAGAAGTGGCTCTGACAGCTTATTGAATTGACAAAGCTGTTGTACTATTTCTTGCACAGAACTCTCTGGTATGTGCAGAACTGCATGCATCTTTAACAGAAGTGATGCTAGGTTGTGCGTAAGCTGGTTTTCTAAATCACAAAGTTCTTTCTCACTAGCCTCTTCACTCACCTCTTCTAATTTCTCCATATCATCATCATCATTTGACAGCTGATCTTGTTCAGCGTCACTGTCATTGCTAACATAATCACAACCAATTATGGCTATATTAAACATCTTCCAGTTCTGTTCCCTGTGTTTTCTACTCTTGTGTGCTTTGAAAGTGCTGTGGACACTGCATTCATAGTCACAGTCCTTATAAGGGCACCTGACTTTATGGTTAACTTTTAAGTGTGCATTATACAGGTGAGCAAAGTATTCAGTCTCAGAACAAGACTCAGAAAAATCACATGAGAGGCAGGAAAACTTAACTGGAACATCTAAACATGGTTGCTGATCTGGAGGTTTGCTGTGAAGCCGGGATAAGTGCACTTTTAGTGCATTGAGTGATTTAAATGTACATAGACATTCCTGATGTAAGCAAGGAATTGGTTCGGTTCTTGCATAACTTCCATGTTTTAGCCTATAATGTTTAAAAAGCTGTGCTCTCTTGTCACAGTTAAAAGGGCAATACTTACACTTCCAAAGCATCTTCCTGTGACCTGCAACACAACACAAAAAAAGAACAAATGAGGGAACTGCTATAATTAATAACTACAATATCTATTCTGTATTTAACAGTGGTGGAAAGTAACTAAGTACATGTACTGTACATCTGCTATTTTCAACTGATTTGTATACATTAATTTGTAAACAGGTGAAATGGGATATTGTGCATAATCAGTACTTTTACATAATGTGACAAATACATCTCCATGAATTCAAGGCTTCAGTGTTGTGTAATTGATTGAAAAAATATTATATATTTTTTGGGGTGAACTACTCCTTTAAGAGCTGACTGTAGGCTTACTTCAGCTAGGCTACCTGGCAATTTTGTGTAGGCTTTTCAGGCCAGGACCCCAAAAATAATCATATTTGAACTGGGGACCCCCTACCCTGACATGCACTTGGAATGTTGGCATTCAATTTTATTTGACTCAGTTCCACAGATGAATATTGTGAAAATAGCAGATCTACAAGCTTGTAGATTGGCTTTTTTTTTTTTTAATTGCCTCTTTCTCATATTATTTGACAATTTGGCCAATGTTTCACCTATTTTTATATATTTGTTGATTACTTGATGAAGTAATGGTATTTTTCTTCTCCTTTCTTTTTAGGTAAGGTTGATTAGGAAATAGCCTTTATCTGCTCCCTGGCCCAATTAAAATGGAAAAATGGCATGGTGGAATTAATAAAAATCCATTTTTTAAAAACACTTCATTAAGCCTATGCATTAAATAAAAACCTATGCTTTCATTTATTTAAGGGAGGCTACAGACTATCGTATCTTTATTGAGATATCTACCAGTACATTATTTAATTAGCCAAATGTAGTAATATTTAGTGTTTAAAGTTACAGTACTCACCAGAATATATGGTAGCAGCCCCTGGCTCTTCTGTGATGTTTGTTGGCCTGCACCCTGACGCACGTTAGAAAGCACCCGCTTGTATTTGGTTGAAATGGTACACAACGTGTTCCCAAACCTCCTCAAGTGAGAAAGGTAAACAGATAAAACCTTTGTGAACAGATAAAAAATGTCTAAAACAAACTATACTGTCCAACTTCTCTGAGACTCTGACTACTCAAGCAGCATGTGTTTGTGTAATGGCTGCCAAAAAACTTCCCAGCTGTCTTCTTCCCATCAATCATTGCGTCAAAAAGGGGTGTGGTCTTGACAACTTAGTCAATTTAAGTTTTACAGACTTTACACTCAAATGTTTTAATGCATTTGAACTCAAAGTTTTTTACACATTGCATTACTATTAAATGTTGAGTAGAATATACTTATTTTTTTTTAGTAATGCAATAAAACTTAAATAGTCTATGTACATTGTACTTTTTTTTTTTAGTTGAAATAAAGTCTGGGTTAACAGTGTACACACCAAACCTCTTTGCCGAAAATAGCCGATCTACAAGCTCACAACGCTGTGAGCTTGTAGATCGGCTATTTTTGGCTAAGGTTCTCCACAATAGAGATGCTAGGATTCAAGTGGTTAATGTAAAAAATACACATCGAACCAGACCGGACCGTTGGCCTAGCGCTCCGGGCACCTAGGCTCTAATGTAGCCTGACAACGCGTCGCTGATTCGAGCCTTTTGCTGCGTGTCACTTCCCATCTCTCTCTCCCCGTTTCCTGTCTACCTACTGTACTATCAATAAAGGCATAAAAAGACCCAAACATGCAGAATGTGTGGCAGGTAGGGAGACCTAGGAGTGTTTCGTAAACAAGCATCAGCTGGTGTTAAGGACCAGACCAAGAGCAGAGAAACCACCTGAATTCACTAGAAGCTCTACTGAAGAGTTTTCAGGACAGCATCCAGGGAGGGAGGGGCCAACAGAGTATAAAACAGTGTAGAACATGTCAATATGGCATACTGACACAGACAGACAGACAGACAGACAGACAGACAGACAGACAGACAGACAGACAGACAGACAGACAGACAGACAGACAGGCAGGCAGGCAGGCAGACAGACACACAGACACACAGACACACAGACACACAGACACACAGACAGACAGATACTCACATCTTTTAAGGAGTTGAGGATTTGTCCAGAGTTCTCCTCCATGTTTCACACTGTAGGAAGTAGAACAACAATGCATCAATGTCTGACTGTCTAACACAGGGTTGTCAAACTGGCGGCCCGCAGGCGTTTTGCGGCCCGCTTAAAGGTCCATGGCGGCCCGCAAAATACTTTTAAAAATAGTAAATTGATACTACATTACATTACATTACAGTCATTTAGCAGACACTTTTATCCAAAGCGACTTACAATAAGTGTATTCAACATAGGTAGGGAACGAAAACTACTAATCACCAGAAGTTTTAAGTACATTTCCTGCAAAAACAAGCAACCAAGAGTATACCTAGCGCTAAGGTAAAAGTGCAATATATCAGCTACCTACTTTCTTAAACAGATGAGACAAAAATGGCAAAATCAAATGAGCACGAGCTAAAACAAATAATCGACTAAACAAGATCCAATAAAACAATACAAAAATAAAACAAGAGTTCGTACAACTAGTTAACAACAAGTAGGCCAGGCAAAGAGGAAGGATAGTGTTTCCTGAAGAGGTGGGTTTTCAGCCTGCGGCGAAAGATGGGCAGTGACTCTGCTGTCCTGACATCAGTGGGAAGTTCATTCCACCACTGTGGGGCCAGAACAGAAAAAAGTCGTGACCGTGTCGATCGACCAGAAGGACCGTTGAGTGGCGAGGGAGTCAGTCATGTAACAGACATAGAGTCGCACTTTAAATTGCGTCCAAGCAGCTCTCCCCCCTCCACCACTCGCTACAGCGAGTACCTCTGATGGCCCGCTATTGTCTCTTCACAGCTGTGGAATGTTCTGGCTGATTGGCTCGTTAACAGTCTATTCAACTGCTAGTCGAGTAGTAATGGCTATACTCTTTGATCCTCACGCAGAAGTCAGCCTAGCACGGACATGTTCTCTGTCTGTGTGTGTGTGTGTGTGTGTGTGTGTGTGTGTGTGTGTGTGTGTGTGTGTGTGTGTGTGTGTGTGTGTGTGTGTGTGTGTGTGCGTGCGTGCGTGCGTGCGTGCGTGCGTGCGTGTGTCTCATCTCTCTCTCTTGAGCTCAGAGCTATTTAACATTCAATCTGGGAAAGCATCTGTCATTTTAAGATTCATTTAGCTATTCAAAAATAGCAGATATACAAGCTCATAGTGCAGCACTGAGTGCCACACTATGAGCTTGTAGATCTGCTATTTTTGAAAAATCATGGAAATGTGTGCAAGTCTTCACAAATGTCTTCTAAATCCTGCTATAATATGTGGTTCTCTAAATGTTTTATGTCTATATATATATATATATATATATATATATATATATATATATATATTTTTTTTTTTAAGACACATGCGTTTCTGGATTAAATGCTCCTTACAAATTGCATTTTGTTTTTAATGTCAATAATTAAAGTAGCTATTCTTCTTCATAATAACATGTTTTTAAAGGTGATATACTGTAGTTAGTAGCAGTGACTGAGACAACAGACTGAAAAACAATGCTGTATAACTGAATGCGTGTGAGCGCACATGCGCGTCCGCAACTGGTTTCTGCCCACATCAAGTCACCATTTGACCAATGTGGCCCGGACCCCAAAATGAGTTCGACACCCCTGGTCTAACACAACGTCTCCACTACCTGACACTACAGTGTTTCTGCTACCATTATCTTCACCAGGCAGCCCGTCTGGACAAACTCACTGCCACCTGGCTTGGAGGAGAGGAGTTAGAAACACTTCTTGTTTTTAGATTTATATAGAGTAATGTTATTTCTTCACATGGTACTGACCAGCAGGCTGTGGTCATACAATGTTAAATTGAGGACATTCAAATGGAACTGCAGCAGTATGTGCTGGATGAGCAACTGTCATGAAATGAGTGGGAGGGGACCGTCTATGTGTTCTCCAGATAGATCTGCTATTTGATCTTGTAGATCTGCTATATTCTCACTGAATGGTTGTCAATCTTCTCAGAATATTCACATATCAAGACACGCCTAGAAGAGGGATACTAGGGTACTGACTCCTCTAAATATTTTAAATTGATGCCAAACTACAGCTTACATGTATTATGATAGAATATACCTTAAATACAATTGTACGGTTCAATTAAAAGTATCTGCCATAAATCTACCATTATTCATTTGTAGTGTACATATTAACTACATATATCAATTGAAATTATGAATTACTTTCCTCACCATATATTTTGAGCTGAGAATGATGAAGTTTAAACTTGATGCACTTTATATGGCACAGACATTACGCATTAATGAACTCTTAACATGATTATAGTAAATATGTATGAATAAATATGAATAAAATAAATATGATGGATTTAGCACAAAACGGTGACTCTTCAGGACATGTAAAGAATAACCTGTGTTCCAATGGATCCATAGTTATTATTTTAAGTTTGTAAATAGGTGATGGAACGTGTTGTGAGCTTGTCTTGTACATCAGGCATTTTCACTGCTTTTACAGGACAGTCATAAAGTGAAGAATATATTAGGGCTTAAAGGACGACTTCACCCATTTTCTTCATATCTTGCTACCATAATTGACGGCCACAGTCATGGAGTGTACACGAGTGTATCGCCTCAATGGCCAAGCAGACACATGGCCCAACTAACTCCACATTTTCCCCCAAAATTCCTCAATATTCTGCCTGTCAAACCAGCTGCTTCGCATCCCATCACTGTACTTGCAGGATGTACAATTAATATCAAACGCATTATGCTCCAATACTTATGCAAATCACTTCGCCAACACAAAATTCACGTCCGGGTCTTTCTTTTCACCAGCCAATCACCTTTCACGTTGCCACGTCCGTTGCCACGTCGCGCTGACGTACGCTAAACAAGCGCTGCCGTGCGCACTATGCGAACGAGCCCAAAGGCGCGCAAAAACAAGCCGACCATTGCTTAGACACAAAGTCAGACCTGGCAACGCAGCCTACGCCAATCATGTGTGAGAGATCTACGAGCTATGGGGTAGAGACGCCGTGTGCCATGCACCGTATCTTAGCAACAACGAAAGCGCTCACTCTCATTGGTCCTGTCACGCTAAGAGCAGTTTCCAGACAATGGCATCGCAGAGAGCTTGCTGTAGTGTTTACATCTATCTATGGCTGGAGCCATCAGTCAGTCGCAGCGACGAACGCCTTGCGCGTCTACACAAAACTTTACCACACCAAACTGTGCACGCAGCCATGGGACCAAAAAAAAACAACCTGGCCCAACGCACATGCAACGCTACGCGACTTCGTGTGGCTCGCGCAGCTGCAGCAGCAGCAACAACAGGTAATTACTTTGTTATTTCTTTCACTTGCTAAGACATTACTTCAACGTGTGTGTGTGTGTGTGTGTGTGTGTGTGTGTGTGTGTGTGTGTGTGTGTGTGTGTGTGTGTGTGTGTGTGCGCTCTCATTATTAAAAGACGCCTCCACCTCACCATTCGTGTGTCCACACGCACTGTTGTCACAAACACACACAAACAGCGCCCATCTCCACACACATTCCTGTGTGTGTGTGCGTGTGTGTGTGTGTGTGTGTGTGTGTGTGTGTGTGTGTGTGTGTGTGTGTGTGTGTGTGTGTGTGTGTGTGTGTGTGTGTGTACGCGCGCACACACACGCATCGCAAAAACACACGGCCGCCACTTTCACCAGATTGTACAGGGTCACACATTTCCATAACACCCTCCACCCAAACCGAAACATCACTACAATACACGACGCCTGCGTTGGTAGGTGTGTGTGCGTGTGTGTGTGTGCGCGCGCACACGCAAATAACTTCAACGTGCGTGTGTGTCTCTGTGTGTGTGTGTGTGTGTGTGTGTGTGTGTGTGTGTGTGTGTGTGTGTGTGTGTGTGTGTGTGTGTGTGTGTGCAGCACTGTGCGTGTTCTGATCATTAAAAGACGCGTCCAACTCACCATTCCTGTGTCCACATGCACTGTTGTGCAAACACACAAAAACAGCCGCCATTTCCACACACATTCCTTTGTGTGTGTGTCTGTGTGTGTGTGTGTGTGTGTGTGTGTGTGTGTGTGTGTGTGTGTGTGTGTGTGTGTGTGTGTGTGTGTGTGTACGCGCGCGCACACACGCGCCTCACAAAAACACACCGCCATTTTGACCTGATTCTACAGGGTCACACATTCCCCTATAACACCCGCCACCAACACCGAAACATTACTTCAATACACAACGTCTCCGTTGGTAGGTGTGTGACACACGCACGTCGCAAACACACACACACACACAGCGGCCACTTTCACCAGACTGTACAGGGTCCCACATTTCTGTATAACACCCGCCACCGAAAAAATGTATGATGACTCATTGTATTATTATTTGCTTATTCGATAATGATTATACATGCCCCATGATTATTATAAGATCATATATCTTAATCAAATATTATAATCATATGATATAATTAATCATCATAACTTATTAATACTCATAATAAAATAACAATATTAAATAACAATATATTGCCCATTTCCCCCCAGCCATTTCGCCATTTAGATATGTATATATATATATAGAGAGAGAGATACACAGAGATAGAGATAGAGATAGAGAGATAGACAGATAGATAGATAGATAGATAGATAAATAGATAGATAGATATATAGATATCCAGTAAAGTGCAGTACTTGAGCACATGTAGTTATTTACTCACCTCTGTAATTTAATTCATGACTCCCAGGATCCATTCTCTTTTGGACTCCTCTTAGGACATGCTTATGTGTCCTACAGACTACGATAGGCTACTTTACAGGTCACACTTGGACCATTGATAGGCAGGAGTAGCCAGCTTTAGCTTTGTAAAAGGTGTGAATGGCCCAGCCAATGTATCACTTCAGTAACGTCACTGGCGGCCGCCGGCTGTGTCTATTGTTGTCGGAGCAGAATTCATTTTCCTGGCAAATCTTCACTGACCGGGCCATGGCCCCACTAGCCCTCATGACGCTACGCCAGTGATCGGCGCTGCCAAGTGGTCTCTACGTGGACGTGGGCGCTACGTGGGCGTGGACGCTACGTGGGCGTGGACGCTAGATGTGAGGCCGGCGAAGCCGGCCGAACTTCTAGTAATACTAATGCACATGATATAAAGGTACAATTTTTTCTAATCAGTCTGTGTCTCAGAGGAGGGCTGTAGACAGTTCAGAAACCCGTCTACCAGTGACATCATCGATGGGGAATCCAAGCTAATAGAAACTGCAGACTTTGTATTCGTGGAAAGTTGCAATGCAATAATAGATCCCATTGTCCTCGCCTTAATAAAAAAGACTTGAACAATGGATGTTATGGATTCAGAATGCCTACCAGTCATTTGAACATGACACAATGGAATGGCTGCACTAACCAACATGAACACAGTCCAAGTCTACTCACTTGAGAGTTTCCAATCCAGAGAAGTTCATCAGAACAGATTCCGGCAGAAGGTTGAAGGTCAAGTCTAGTTCTCTCAAATGAGAAGGATTAGAGCTGATAGCTGAGGCCAGAGCTTCACAGCTTCTCTCTGACAACCAGCAGTTCATCAGTCTAAATGAAACATAAAACACCAGAAGTTTGAATGTCTGCTATAAATAAAACCTGCTTACAGCCACATATTAAAGGACCTGGTCTGGATGTAGAAATCCAATCAGAAAGAAAGAAAGAAAGAAAGAAAGAAAGAAAGAAAGAATGAAAGAACGAAAGAACGAAAGAACGAAAGAACGAAAAAACAAAAGAATGAAAGAACGAAAGAAAGAAAGAAAGAAAGGGTGAATGTATCTCAAATGTAATTGTAACACGTACTGTAGTCACTATACCTTATCATTATTCTAGTCAAAGTGTGTCACTATGATATCAACCTTATTCACACTCTACAAATAAAGCATCACCACAATATTCATAGTATACTCACATGATGAATAAATTATGAAAATAAGTTTTGTAAATTAATCTGACCGTAGAGTTTCCAGTGTACAATGAGGATTCTTCAGTGCATCACACAGCAGATCCAGCTTCAGCCAGGGGTTATAACTTATATAACTTAAGTCCAGGTGTCTTAGATGGGATGGATTAGAACTGAGAGCTGAAGCCACAACTTCAATTTCTCTCTTCTGGAGGTCACAGCCAACAAGTCTGTAATGACAGATTAATGTAAAATCAGAAATGATCAAAACAGATCAGCCAAGTTCACTGTCAAGGAAGTTAACCCATTAAGACCGAGAACACATCTGTGTAACCACTTAAACCATTAATTTATACATTGGCTATTCAAAAATAGCACTGAGTGCAGCGCTGAGAGCTTGTAGATCTGCTATTTTAGAACAATCTTATAAATGTGTGCAAATCTTTGAACATATATATATTTAAAGCAAACGTTTGTAACTCTTTGCTTCTATATGTATTTGTACATATATACAAATACATATCATTTTGGGGGTCCTTGACATGATAAAGATTTGAGAACCACTATAGCAATATACATTTTTGTTCAAAAAACTGTTAGGATTTAGAAGATATTTGTAGAATCCCCTAAAAGCAAAGATTTGAGTTACAAATGTTCACTTAAAAAAATACTGTATGTTTTCAAAGATTTGCACACATTTTCACAATTTTTCAAAAAATAGCAGATCTACAAGCTCATAGCGCGGCACTCGATGCCACGCTATGAGCTTGTATATCTGCTCTACTTTTCAGGCCGCGACCCCCCCAAAAACAAAACACCCATATTTGAACTGAGGACCCCCACCCTGACAAGCACTTGGAATTGTAGAAGTTAAGGATTTATATTTAGTTTGACCGGTTCCACAGATAAATACTGTGAAAATAGCAGATCACTTGGAACTTGGTAATTCGTCATTAAAGTGAGTAAACCTAAGTAATGACCATAAGCTCATTGTTTCAAAGAGCATCCTCTGTACACCTTCACTAATGCTCTCCTTGGTTTGACTGTTGGTACACCTGTCAACCTTTCACTGCCACCATGACACACACTGGCATGTCAATCACTGTCAACTGTTTCAATGAGACAATCTAAAGGAATTCTACAAGTCACCGACCTCGCTGTGTGTCTGTGTTCACACACACACACACACACACACACACACACACACACACACACACACACACACACACACACACACACAAACACACACACACACACACACGAAAAGACCCCTCAAAGTGGGGTGTGAGGACCCTCAGGGGTCCTAGGTCCCCAGCATTGTATTTCATGTTCATAAATGTATCATCAAAATTAGTTTAACCACTTTAACCTTATATACATCAGCTATTTGAAAATAGAAGATCTACATCTACAAGCTCACAAAGTGCAACGATGTGACACATGTGAGCTTGTAGATCGGCTATTGTCAAAGAATCTTTAAAAAATATATCAGATTTGGAATATTTTTTTAAAACAAATGTTTAGTGGGGGTCCCTGGCACACAATGTATTCAGGTGGGGGTCCGCAGCCTGTGTGTGTGTGTGTGTGTGTGTGTGTGTGTGTGTGTGTGTGTGTGTGTGTGTGTGTGTGTGTGTGTGCTTGTGTGTGTGTGTGTGTGTGTGTGTGTGTGTGTGTGTGTGTGTGTGTGTGTGTGTGTGTGTGTGTGTGTGTGTGTGTGTGTGTGTGTGTGTGTGTGTGTGTGTGTGTGTGTGTGCTTGTGTGTGCTTGTGCGTGCTTGTGCGTGCATGTGCATGTGCATGTGCATGTGCAAACATGTGTTTATAACCTTGTATTATTTTTGAATGAATGAACAAATGCATGTAGTATATAAGTGAAAGCTGTTCTAACATGTTGATATTCACATGACTACTAACCTGGCTGTTGTGCAGTTCCTCACGGCTGGGATCAGTCTCCATCGCCCCCTCTCATTTGTGTTGTATTTGTCCAGGTCCAACACCTCCAGAACCTTCTCTGACATCAGCAGCATGGTGGCCAGAGCTGAACACTGGGTCTCAGAGAGTTTCTTCCCTGATCTGCTCTCTGACTCCAGGTATTGTCGGATTCCCTGACTTACTGAGGGGTCGTTCATCTCCATCAGACAGTGGAAGATGTTGATACATCTGTCTGGAGAGAATTTCGAAGAATTCATCTCTTTCAGGTTGTTGATGGCTCTCTGGATCTCCTCTGGACTGTTCTCCGTCTGACCCAGCAGGCCTCCTAACAGACTCTGGTTGGACTCCAGTGAGAGACCATGAAGGAAGCGGACAAACAGGTCCAGGTGACCGCTTTTACTCTGCAGGGTTTGTGTCATAGCAGCCTTCAGGAAGTCAGAGAGGGAACTGTCACTGTTGTAATGATCATCTTTCAGGAATGTCTTCAGGACCTCCATGTGCTTCTGTGTGAAACGGTTGAACAGGTAGACTGCAGCAAGAAACTCCTGGATGCTCAGATGAACAAAGCTGTAGACTGTTTTCTGGAAGAGCACACTCTCTCTCTTGAAGATCTCTGTGCACACTCCTGAGTACAGCGAGGCTTCTTTCACATCAAGACCACACTCCTTCAGGTCTTCTTGGTAGAACATGATGCTACTTTTCTGCAGATGTTCAAACGCCAGCCTGCCCAGCTTCAGAAGGACTTCCCTGTCCATCTCCATGAGCTGCTGTTGATTCAGTTTATGAGACTCATCATACTTCTGCTTCTTCCTGTTTGTCTGGACCAACAGGAAGCGGCTGTACATCTGAGTCAGGGTCTTGGGCAGCTGTCCTGTCTCGTCTGTCTTCAACATGTCCTCCAGAACGGTAGCAGTGATACAACAGAAGACTGGGATGTGACACATGATGTGGATGCTCTTTGATGTCTTCATGTGTGAGATGATTCTGCTGGCCAGCTTCTCATCACTGAATCTCTTCATGAAGAACTTCTCCTTCTGGGGGTCTGTGAACCCTCGTACTTCTGTCACCATGTCAACACATGCAGGAGGGATCTGATTGGCTGCTGCTGGTCTGGTAGTTATCCAGATGACAGCCAATGGGAGCAGATTCCCCTCGATGAGGTTTGTCAACAACACGTCCACTGATGATGTCACTGTGACATCAGAAATGATGTCATTGTTGCGGAAGTACAGTGAAAACCTGCTTTCATCTAGACCATCAAAGATGAAGCCAACCTTCCAGACAGCGAGCTGCTCTGCTGTGACCTTCTTTAATGTTGGGTGGAAAACATGGATCAGTGTGAGAAGACTGTGCTGCTCATCTCTGACCAAGTTCAGCTCCCGGAATGAGAAGGGAACCAGGAGAATGACATCTTGATTTTCCAAACCCTTTGCCCAGTCCAGAGTGAACTTACGCACAGAGAATGTTTTTCCAATGCCAGCGATGCCTTTGGTCAGAACTCTTCTGATGGGTGTGTCTCTGCCAAGGAGGAGGGGTTTAAAGATGTCACAGCAGTTGATTGGTTTGTCATGGAGGGTCTTCTTCTTGGAAAGTGTCTCTATCTGCCACACCTCATGTTGGTTATTAACCCCTTCACTCTCCCCCACTGTGACGTAGAGCTCTGTGTAGATGTCAGTGAGGGAGGTTCCTGTCTCTTCAGTGATGTGTTCTGTCACACAATCAAGACTGTTCAAACTGATCTTATAATCCTTTAAATGCTCCTGCACACTGACATCTGTTATGAGAAGACAATGAAGACATTTTAAACATTCAGCTTCATTTATAACTTTACATTCTTACAGCTGTGTACTCAAATTATCAATGTGTTGAATCGTCCTTTAGGAATGAATAAACAGCCAGGAAAATAGTATTGTATAAATTATGTCCAGTCTTACTTTGTCCACTGCTGGTTTGACTGGATGTCTTCAGTCCAGGTGTGGTTGTGAATGTCTCTCCTGAACACCTGGACTGCTCAGTCACAACACAACTCTCTCTGTGGAGATGAACAGCATTTATTAGGACAATATTATTGATTGAAATAAGGATATTTCTGTACTGTTTGCTGTTGGTAAGTATACAATAATAGGGTCCACTCAGTCATGGAATTATACATTCATAATTCTCCCTTCAATATATTATTGTGCACTTTTTGTTTGACATGTAAAGACATACATAGTGTTGTGTATTGGTCTGTAAGTTATAACAATGTAACACAATCCTATAATCTCCAGACATTTTAAGTCCCCCTGTTTGTTCTTTTCATTGCTTATTGTTAGAATTCTGCCAAATTCTTGACGTTTTGTGTTTGTGGACATAGAGAGAGAGAGTACAGAAGTAGTAGTTGTGGTCTGTTGTGGTCACATTAGTAACACATTAGTCACATTAGCTCACTGTTTCCCAAACAGAGGTCAGGACCCATGTTTGGTTCACGGACCAAATGTTATGGGTCGCAAGTTAATATCCTATTTTTAAAATATATATTTTTTCAAACGATTTAAAAAGTTTAAACAAAAACAATACTTTTCATCAATAAAAAACAATGTCAACATTTTTCTAAAGTATTTCATAAATAAAACCAGAAAATCAAATAATACAAAACATAATAATAATCTACAAGCTCGTGACGTGACGCAACGCGATGCATTGTGAGCTTGTAGATCTGCTATTTCCACTAGTTTGGGTCCCGGGCAAACGTCTAATTTCTCTTTTGGGTCTTGAGCTAAAAGGTTTGGGAACCACTGGTCTGACTGACAGGTGAACTACCAGCTCCTCTCTGGAGGAACCACTGGTCTAGATGACAGGTGAACTACCAGCTCCTCTCTGGAGGAACCACTGGTCTAGCTGACAGGTGAACTACCAGCTCCTCTCTCGAGGAACCACTGGTCTAGCTGACAGGTGAACTACCAGCTCCTCTCTGGAGGAACCACTGGTCTAGATGACAGGTGAACTACCAGCTCCTCTCTGGAGGAACCACTGGTCTAGATGACAGGTGAACTACCAGCTCCTCTCTGGAGGAACCACTGGTCTGACTGACAGGTGAACTACCAGCTCCTCTCTGGAGGAACCACTGGTCTAGATGACAGGTGAACTACCAGCTCCTCTCTGGAGGAACCACTGGTCTAGATGACAGGTGAACTACCAGCTCCTCTCTGGAGGAACCACTGGTCTAGATGACAGGTGAACTACCAGCTCCTCTCTGGAGGAACCACTGGTCTAGTTGACAGGTGAACTACCAGCTCCTCTCTGGAGGAACCACTGGTCTAGTTGACAGGTGAACTACCAGCTCCTCTCTGGAGGAAAGATGGTTGAGGTTCCTTTCAAGGATTCTCTTCCTCTGACTTTAGACTTAGAGTCCTGGTAACCTAGGTTATGAGCAGGCAAAGTAACATTTTCTGCTCATTATGATAGCTTGTGTGGAAGACAACCTGAGTTGAATGATGACACTTGGGGGAGGAGGGGGGGTCTATGGTGATCTTGCAGAGAAGGGATTGGAATGCCTTGGTGTTGGCTTGTAGGCGGTCAGCAGGGCCACCGTGGCTCTGCGACGCTGTCAATCACAGGACACCTGGCTTGATATTTTGAGGGCAAAAGGAAGGCCATACATGTCAAGGGGGGGGGGGGGGTTCACAGAGATCATTGATCTTACTTTGTGTCTGGAGGTCCAGGTTCATTACTGAAGCCGGCAGGCGGCATTCCTTTAGACCGGTCACTCTGCATAGACAAACAGCTGGGTGTTGGAGACTCTGGTCTGTGGTAAACACTTCTGGAATAAAAACAAAAGTTTATTCAATTATCAAACACTGAACAGGATGTGTGTTGATGCATTACTGTAGGGCTGACAATAGAACATCATTATTATTATAATAGACTAGGTGTAACTAGCGGGATTTCTGCTTGTATAGTGAGTGAGTGAGTGAGTGAGTGAGTGAGTGAGTGAGTGAGTGAGTGAGTGAGTGAGTGAGTGAGTGAGTGAGTGAGTGAGTGAGTGAGTGAGTGAGTGAGTGAGTGAGTGTGTGTGTGTGTGTGTGTGTGTGTGTGTGTGTGTGTGTGTGTGTGTGTGTGTGTGTGTGTGTGTGTGTGTGTGTGTGTGTGTGTGTGTGTGTGTGTGTGTGTGTGTGTGTGTTATAATTACATCAACCACAGATGGTAATACATACAGTTCATTATGACACAGTTCTATCTAGTGGAGCCTGACTCATAATCATTGAAGTGGACAAACCTTTATTTGGTATTAAATCACCTCTAGGTAGAACACAGACAATGTATTATAAAATATTGAAGGATGTTGTCATTGGTAAAATAATCAACATATTGTCTCTCTAAACTCCTCACATATTTCACTTCTGTCTAAACTTGAACTATGACCTTTGAGGTCACAGTGAGGCAACACTAGAGATAATAATAGGCTGAACGTGTATTCCTTATCCGCTATCAATGAATCAGTCTGACAACCTCGAATCAAATTAAATCTATCTCATGTACTTTGGAGAGTGTGATGAGTTTATTAATAACTGTAAATAAACTCTATTAAAACCATCATAACCTGTTCATGCTACAAAACTAAAGTATTAAGAGCTATAACATTATATACCTCATGATCTGTGCTCAGTACAGTTTGATAACAACTAAATCATGTGTTTTCTGTGTGTTTTACATTCTGACCTGTGATCAGTAGAGTGGTGTTCATCTTTGAAGTTAATAGGTTTAAACATGGACCAGTCACTCTTCATGGAGACACAGCTGGGTACAGGAGACCCTGATCTGTGCTGATCAACCCTGATAGAAAGATAGGATGGACATCATTTACTTTATTATATAATCATACAATCCATGTGGAATCCACACACACTTCTAGTCAAACATCTCTTATATGAACTCTTCACTCTGAAGTATAAAACACTTCAACGTCCACAGGGAACATTTCAGAAGTGCAGCGATCGTGGTGCAGAAACATCTTTCTATACTGAGTTTGGTTTTAATGACGAACATTAATTAACATGGTTCATTTGATGTCATGTGTATATAGTTTAGAGAAAACAACTGTGAATAGTTAATAAATAAACAGAGGAGGGCTGTGGACAGTTCAGACACCTGCCTACCAGTGACATCATCGGTTGAAAGGTTTGGTGTTCAAAGGTTCAGATTTCAAACATTCTTCTTGAATATTTAAATCACATCTGTGTGAACATTCAGCAAAATTAGCAGACCTATAAGCTCACTCCATGACGTTGAGAGCTTGTAGATCGGCTATTTTGGGCAAAGTGATTTAGTCTAGAGGGGAATAAATGTACGGACCAAGTAGAGAGCCCTGCGGAACTCCAGTCAACTAAGTATATAGAGTGTATGTTAAACAATACATCAGTTTATATAAAGGAAGTCAGTACTTGAGTATATTTTCACTAGATGCTTTTACATCTACTCAGGCCTTTAGTATTTTAAAGTAACAATACTTTTACTTGAGTACAGTTTAGGGCTACTCTATGTCCAAGACAACCTAAGAATGACTGAATCAAAGATCACTACAGCTGACAGTGAGATCCTCTACTACTGTCTACATCTGTGAGCAGATACAAGACATTCTTTGTGTCTTTCCAGATGAAGTTCACAGAGATCAGTGATCTTACTTTGTGTCTGGAGGTCCAGGTTCATTACTGAAGTTAGGATTTTCTCCTTTAGACCGGTCACTCTGCATAGATACACAGCTGTGTGTTGGAGACTCTGGTCTGTGGTAAACACTTCTGGAATCATAATTTTTAAAAAAAAAATGTATTTAATTATCATACACTGACCATGATGTGTGTTGATACATTACTGTAGGGATGACAATAGAACATCATTATTATTTCAATTTGATTGATGATTGATTTGTGCTCTTCTTATTGGTTAAATATTGATATAATCTAGAGACATATATAACCACTGTGAACCTGGCCTCCATTTGGACATGTCATAATAGGTGTGACATTTTAAAAGAAAGTAGCAGATCTACAAGCTCACAAAGCATTGTGATGCAAGAAATTGTGAGCTTGTAGATCTACCATCTTCCTACTTTTGCGTGACACTAACAGGTGTATGTGTGTGTGTGTGTGTGTGTGTGTGTGTGTGTGTGTGTGTGTGTGTGTGTGTGTGTGTGTGTGTGTGTGTGTGTGTGTGTGTGTGTGTGTGTGTGTGTGTGTGTGTGTGTTACCACAACCACAGATAGTTATACATGTATTAAATATTAAAGGATGTTGTCATTGGTCAAATAGTCAACATAATGTCTCTCTAAACTCCTCACATATTTCACTTCTGTCTAAACTTGAACTATGACCTTTGAGGTCACATTGAGACAACATTAGAGATAATAATGTGTTAAAAGTCTATTAGTTATCTATCAATGAATCAGTCTGACAACCTTGAATCAACATAAATCTATCTCATGTACTTTAGACAGTGTGATGAGTTTATTAATGACTGAAAATAAACACTATTAAAACCATCATAACCTGTTCATACTACAAAACCAGAACATGATCTCTGCTCAGTGGAGTTTGATAACAACTAGTTCCCATCACTAACACAAGCCTAGCCAGAGTTTTTAATCTCCACATTACAACTAATTAAAAACTCACACAAACTATAGCATTAGAAGGAGTTCTCCTCAACACTATGTGACTTTTCGGCCATTGCCGCATACCGCCGGAAGCACAGTCTCTCGACTGTAGTAAAAATAAAGAATACACTTTCACTACACACCAAAACAAAGATGATTTTAAGATGTTGAAAACCTACTTTCCTTGGTGGGACACTCTGAGCCCCCCACATCCCGTCTAAAATACACTTTTTGGCCAGATAGAAAATAATTCAGTGGACGGAATTTGTAGTTACTCCACTGCGCCCCCTACAGATCTGGTCAATGGAATTGTTCTACTGACAAGCAGAAGTGTTTTATTTATTGTTACTCCAGTCAAGAGGCTGTGCTACCGACGATATGCGAGCAATGACCGAAAAGTCACATAGTGTTGAGGAGAACTCCTTCTAACGCTATGGACCAGAGCTAACTGACATGATGAGAAGACTAATCTTCATCTACAGAACTAACAGACCACCGTGACAATGTTATCATCATTATAGACACTGTGTGTGTGTGTGTGTGTGTGTGTGTGTGTGTGTGTGTGTGTGTGTGTGTGTGTGTGTGTGTGTGTGTGTGTGTGTGTGTGAGATAAAGTGGTGATTGTGACATCAGAGCAGCAGCAGCCAGCAGACAGGCTGGAGCACTGTTATGGTTTTAATTAATCATTAACATTAAAGACAACATGGCCGTAGTGGTTAGTAAATGTATAACTTTGTGTGTATTTTGTGCAGTTTGTCATCTGTATGTTTTACTTTGATTTCTCAAATTATTTTAATTCATGATTTTATTTTGTATTGATGCAAGACCAATGGCTTCTATTTCATTCTGATTATTTATCCACATGTGGGTGAACATTCAGCAAAAATAGCAGATCTACTAGCTCACGCCATGACATGTTCTGCTTGTAGATCGGCTATTTTCGGCAAAGAGATTTGTTGTAGAGGGGAAGAAAGTATATAGAGTTTATTATAACTCTAAATCAGGTTTGTATATCAGTATCTATTTCACTAGATACTTTTACTTCTACTCAAGTCATTAAGACTTTTACTTTCGTACGGTTTAGGGCTATTCTATATCCAACACAAACTACAAATCACTGAATTAAAGATAACAGCTGACAGTGAGATCCTCTACTACAGTCTACATCTGTGAGCAGATACAAGACATTCTTTGTATCTTTCCAGATGAAGTTCACAGAGATCAGTGATCTTACTTTGTGTCTGGAGGTCCAGGTTCATTACTGAAGTTAAGAGGTATTCCTTTAGACCGGTCACTCTGCATAGACACACTGTAATTTTTGCTACTTTTGTGACACGGACAGGAACCCTGACATCTTTAAATCGTTGACAGCTAATAATCCACATGTTCTTGTAGTTGATGAAGGGTCTGTGTAAAGGTTGACCACAGCGATTGATGAGTTTTATTTTTGTCAAACCTCCAGGAACAGTTCCATGCAGCAAATCAACAGTGAAGACTTTTTAAATTAAATAAAGATAAGACTTGGACAAATAGACTTAAAGCACAACTAAAGACAACACACCATACAGTGAGTGAACAAAAAGGATATCCCTTAACTAAGGGCCCTGGCAGCTCTGTCTCAAGGCTGTTAACACTTTGCTTGCCAAGTTCAACTAACTGACTGTCCCTTACAGCCTCTCTTAAACAGGGAGTGGATCTACCACAAGCACAGAAACAATTAACCTCAACATTAGCAATTATCTACAAGCTTACAACTATCTGATGAATAAATAACCTACCACATAAATAGATGTTGTACTTTAAACTAAACACCATTTTTGGGTTTGAATTTACTTCAAAAGACATAAAAACACTTTGCTCATCAACATCGTCAAACACCCCTCCTCCTCTACAGCACTTGGCACGTTCCACGCCTTCTTAAACCAAATGGACTGACCCTGCTCTGTTTGGGCAGTTCCATGTCAGATTCAGAGGGGTGCCACTACTGCAGAGGAAAGACCAGGTGACCAACAAACATTTCAGCTTGGTTCCAATAAACGGTGTTTAATAAAACATAAAGTTTGAAGCCCTGAAGTCAGTGTGTTATTTCTACATTGAATGAATACAGGTAACAATCACATGCTACAAATAGTCACTTCCCTCTTAGTGTGTCTATGTATAGAGCACGGGCTGCCCCGTGACAGTCTGTATTAGAGATAGCCTGAACCTTTGACCCTATCCTAGAGGAAACCTTTATGACCAAGATCATTAAATACCAATCATGCATACCATCTCAGAGCTGGGCTATAGGTGCACACTCTTTGTCTTAATATTCAGCAGCCTAGGACATTATACCCACAGACTGGTTGTTAGAGGGTTTCAACAACTTAGGATGCCCATAAAGGAGGCAAAAAGGCTGGAAAAGTATTGTTCTGTCTCTGCTATAATTGGCAGCCGCCATATGGCGGAGACACTGTTACTTAAACCCATAGTGTACTGAGTGACATGCTTATTATATCATGAAGATATATGCCATGATGTTGTGAATGTAACCTTACTGCACCTATACTATGTGTGTCCTTGTATGCTCTCCTTTGTGTGGACATACATAAGTGGAGCCCGAGTAATAATCATCAAAGTTGACATACAGATGTGCCACTTCAAAACTTCACACGTTACTGTTCTTTCCCTGAAAGTGGCCTGAAAGTGCCCTGTTTCTTCCCTGTTTTGCCCTTGAAACTGCACTGTTTTGCCCCTGAAAAGACATTGTCACTCCTCGACACTACCAGCAGAGGTGCTCATGTTCAGAGAATGGGTGAACACTAACTAAAAGAGAGAGAGAGAGATGTGGGGACAGACCAGATAGACAGACAGAGACAGACAGACAGACAGACAGACAGACAGACAGACAGACAGACAGACAGACAGACAGACAGACAGACAGACAGACAGACAGACAGACAGGGATTGAGAGAGAAAGGGAGACAGACAGAGAGAGGGGGGGGGGGGCAGACAGACAGACAGACAGACAGACAGGGATTGAGAGAGAAAGGGAGACAGACAGAGAGAGGGGGGGGGGGCAGACAGACAGACAGACAGACAGACAGACAGACAGACAGACAGACAGACAGACAGACAGACAGACAGACAGACAGACAGACAGGGATTGAGAGAGAAAGGGAGACAGACAGAGAGAGGGGGGGGGCAGACAGACAGACAGACAGACAGACAGACAGACAGACAGACAGACAGGGATTGAGAGAGAAAGGGAGACACAGGGAGAGAGAGGGGGGGGGTCAGACAGACAGGCAGACAGACAGACAGACAGGGATTGAGAGAGAAAGGGAGACACAGGGAGAGAGGGGGGGGGGGGGTCAGACAGACAGACAGAGAGGGGAGATTTACCTTTTAGATTTATAATGTAAAATCTATGTCAATTTAACTCTGAGAGTGTACAAATGGAACCAAATGGACCCCAACGGGTCCATTTGGTTCCATTTGTACACTCTCAGAGTTACAGACCCATAAGGGTCCATTTGGTGCCTAATCTATCATTTAGCTGGGGACCCCCTGGAACTCCCTCAAGGACCCCTGGGGGTCCCCGGACCCCACTTTGAGAACCAATGATATAGAGGAGAGAAGAGGAGAGGAGAGGAGAGGAACACTGTTCTTCTCCTGACATGCAAATTAACTGGTTTAACACCGTGGCCAGGGTCTTTTGTCTGTCTCCAGCCAAACTTCACGTCATCACAATGGACTCAGGAGCGGAGTTGCGCCCTACCCCCACACACACACCCAAGCACACCTTTATTTTGCAGTTGGTTTTCATTAGATTTTTAAGTGGATTTGCTAGTTTAGTTTTTAGTTTGTGAAAAGGCCTAGTTTTAGTTGAGGTTTTTGAAATTAGTTTCAGTGTTAATTTTACTTGTATTATTGTAAGGGTATTCAGGGGCAATATTCAACAAACTCAGAATAGTGGCAGATCTACAAGCTCACAACACGTTGCATTGCTACAACTGCTGTTGTCATTGGCTGCGGAGAGAGAGAGAGAGAGAGAGAGAGAGAGAGAGAGAGAGAGAGAGAGAGAGAGAGAGAGAGAGAGAGAGAGAGAGAGAATGACTTAAATCAGGGGTCTTCGGCAGGAGGTCCGAGACCCCTAGAGGGTCCTCAGAGTTACTGCCAGGGGTCCGGCAGTAACGTGTGGTTCCACCGTGTGGTGGGAACAGAGGTACTGTAGGGGGGAGGGGAACCTGATAGCAGAGTTCCTCAGCTTATTTGGAATACTGTAGTGTAGGCTACACAGTATATCATTAACATAACCGGTTTTGCTAGCAGGTTCCCTTCCCCCCTACAGTCTGTCTGTCACACACACACACACACACACACACACACACACACACACACACGCGCGCGCTACCTGGTCTACCTGCACAGCCTTTGTGATCTACTGGCAGCAGCTAAGCTAGTGTCCCTTAACAAAGAGAAGAGAGTACATTTCTCTTAACAATGTTACCAGTTGTGTAGAGTTGTATTGTATTTGTATTGTTGATGTTTTGTCAATGAAGAAAAATAAATAAAAATAAGGAGAAGATTCTCTTTGGCTTGCAGAGTACATCTTAATGGTGTCACTGTGATGTGATGACCCCACAATACATTTTTATTTCCACACAACAACTCTAAGGTATATTAATGACATAGTTCAAAGTTGAAAATGGGTGGTATTCCCCTTTAACAACAAGAAACAAAGGTTATTATTGTTCATCATTAGTTTCCCATTTTCATCCCATTTTTCATAAGTAAGGCAAGTCATAATCAGTTTGACCTTTTATTTTACAACAAACAGGGCAGAATAGACATGTACTGTAACAAAAAAAGCAGTTACAGGTATTGTAAGGGCAGCAACAACAGTAATGATGATTAACAGGTGAAAAAAAAAAAGTATTCCTGTCCCTCCTTACATGGACCATATTATGTACAAAATATTAAAACAACAGTATCAGTTCAAACTATGCAGTATCAGTATAGTGTTGTCATGAGAAAGAACATTGGCATGTTTTAAGGCAACTTTCTGGTCTCACATTCCACTATGCCCTCCATTATTTTCTACAATCTTCGGGAGGACCTTGGCCAAACGACTTATAACATTATTACATGTTGCTACAGTAAGTTTGTTATAATACCTGTGACTGCTTAGCAGTCACATGTATATTCTGCCCTGTTTGTTGTAAAATAAAAGGTAAAACTGATTCTGACTTCCCTAATATTATAGGTGGCCAGTAGCCGCAAATTGCAACACTAGATTGTTTTTTAATTTGACGAATCTAGGGTTGCAATACCTCCCATAAAATCTCTACAGTGGATTTTTAGGAAACAAACACTTGCAGATAGAAAGAGGATAATTCAAGCTTTCCATAGAGCCGCAATGTTGGTGAGTTTAACGTTGTTTAATACAATCAGATAGCAAACCCCTTTTTTTGCATTGGCTGCCTATGGGAGGTATTGCAACCCTAGATTCAACAAATGTAAAAATCTTGTGTTGCAATTTGCAGTTAGGTGGCCAGTGTCATGAAGAGGTAATTTTGATTTCCTCATTCACACTCTGTTCAAGAGCTGAATGGCTGAAGCAACTTTACATATCAAAAGCCCCCCAAAGAGTTGACTACTGAAAGTCTGAAAGCCTGACCCCCCCCCCCCCCCCCTCTTTGTCTGTCTGCCTGCCCTGTCTGTCTGCCCTGTCTTGTCTGTCTGTCTGTCTGTCTGTCTGTCTGTCTGTCTGTCTGTCTGTCTGTCTGTCTGTCTGTCTGTCTGTCTGTCTGTCTGTCTGTCTGTCTGTCTGTCTGTCTGTCTGTCTGTCTGTCTGTCTGTCTGTCTGTCTGTCTGACCCCTCTGTCTGTCTGCCCCCTCTTGTCTGCCCTGTCTGTCTGTCTGTCTGTCTGTCTGTCTGCCTGCCTGCCCCCTGTCTGTCTGTCTGTCTGTCTGTCTGTCTGCTTGCGTCTGTCTGTCTGTCTGTCTGTCTCTGACACTAAATAATAATACATATTCAGAATAAGAAAAATAATACAAGGGAACAAGGACAAAATGATCAAAATGATCATTATAGAGAGAGAGAGAGAACTTGTAAACTTGCTACCCCTTGTGGCAGCAAAGGGAATCATAGATTTCAAAATAATTCAGCATTTTAAATGCCCTTTTTTGTCCCTCTTATTGCCCTGGGAATCCCCTGAAAATTTACTGTTTTGCCGATGGCAGGACATGTGAAGTTTTGAAGTGGCACATCTGTACTTGTATTTGGTATTAAATCACCTCTAGGTAGAACACAGACAATGTATTCTGTGGATTTATGTATCACATGTTGAAGGATGTTGTCATTGGTCAACAGATTCTTACATATATGTTAGAATACTGTGATATTTAGAATGTATCAGTATCACTTACAATATCAGTTTAACCACTTAAACCCTTGATACTTAAACAGACTTGACTTGCACTGTACTTGTTAAGTTTTTTTCCCCATCTACATCAAATCTCTTTTGCCAATATAGCAGCTGTGAGCTTGTAGATCTGCCATTTTTGACGAATGTCCCCCCCCCCAGAATAGGGATGCTGGGGTTCAAGTAGTTAAACGTCAACCTGTCTTAATGGAAACAGATTATTCTCTCAAGTTGTCCTCGTGGGGGAAAGGTTCACATATTTATGTAGCATAATATGACATAAAGTTCTAAAAATTAACCACGTCATTCAGGGGTGGTGTGGATGAACAAAGTTATTTACAGGGGTGTCCGAGTCAAAAACGTTTGAGATTCACTGATCTAATGCACTCTTAGATCCTTAAAGTCGGCCATATACATCCTTTCACACACACATTCATACACCGATGGAGGAGGAAACCATGCAAGGCACCAACCTGCTCAACAGGAGCAATTAGGGGTTCAGCGTCTTGCTCAAGGACACTACTACACTAACTCTGGGGTAGCCCTCCAGCCCGGGATCGAACTGGGAACCTTGTGGTTTCCAGTTCACTCTACCCGGCCACTCTACCCCTGAGCCACTGCTGCCCCACGCTATAGTCACAGTCACAGTCACAGTGATAGTCATAGTCATAGTCATAGTCATAGTCACAGTCACAGTCACAGTCATAGTCATAGTCATAGTCATAGTCATAGTCACAGTCACAGTCACAGTCACCAGAGCAGAGAAATGATGTCCTGGGGGACGGCACTAGACTGTAGATGAGGTAAAAGCTGCTTTAAGGTGTAATCACTTTGTGACTTTTCTCACTCCATTTAAGATAGCAATGCTGCAACAATGTACCAGACCACACCTCATTTAAAGACCCCCACACCTACAGTATGGACACACACCAGACCACACCTCATTTAAAGACCCCCACACCTACAGTATGAACACACACCAGACCACACCTCATTTAAAGACCCCCACACCTACAGTATGAACACACACCAGACCACACCTCATTTAAAGACCCCCACACCTACAGTATGGACACACACCAGACCACACCTCATTTAAAGACCACCACACCTACAGTATGGACACACCAGACCACACCTCATTTAAAGACCCCCACACCTACAGTATGGACACACACCAGACCACACCTCATTTAAAGATCCCCACACCTACAGTATGGACACACACCAGACCACACCTCATTTAAAGACCCCCACACCTACAGTATGAACACACACCAGACCACACCTCATTTAAAGATCCCCACACCTACAGTATGAACACACACCAGACCACACCTCATTTAAAGACCCCCACACCTACAGTATGAACACACACCAGACCACACCTCATTTAAAGACCCCCACACCTACAGTATGAACACACACCAGACCACACCTCATTTAAAGACCCCCACACCTACAGTATGAACACACACCAGACCACACCTCATTTAAAGACCCCCACACCTACAGTATGGACACACACCAGACCACACCTCATTTAAAGACCACCACACCTACAGTATGGACACACACCAGACCACACCTCATTTAAAGACCCCCACACCTACAGTATGAACACACACCAGACCACACCTCATTTAAAGACCCCCACACCTACAGTATGAACACACACCAGACCACACCTCATTTAAAGACCAACACACCTACAGTATGAACACACACCAGACCACACCTCATTTAAAGACCACCACACCTACAGTATGAACACACACCAGACCACACCTCATTTAAAGACCACCACACCTACAGTATGAACACACACCAGACCACACCTCATTTAAAGACCAACACACCTACAGTATGAACACACACCAGACCACACCTCATTTAAAGACCCCCACACCTACAGTATGAACACACACCAGACCACACCTCATTTAAAGACCCCCACACCTACAGTATGAACACACACCAGACCACACCTCATTTAAAGACCCCCACACCTACAGTATGAACACACACCAGACCACACCTCATTTAAAGACCCCCACACCTACAGTATGGACACACACCAGACCACACCTCATTTAAAGACCACCACACCTACAGTATGGACACACACCAGACCACACCTCATTTAAAGACCCCCACACCTACAGTATGAACACACACCAGACCACACCTCATTTAAAGACCCCCACACCTACAGTATGAACACACACCAGACCACACCTCATTTAAAGACCAACACACCTACAGTATGAACACACACCAGACCACACCTCATTTAAAGACCACCACACCTACAGTATGAACACACACCAGACCACACCTCATTTAAAGACCACCACACCTACAGTATGAACACACACCAGACCACACCTCATTTAAAGACCAACACACCTACAGTATGAACACACACCAGACCACACCTCATTTAAAGACCCCCACACCTACAGTATGAACACACACCAGACCACACCTCATTTAAAGACCAACACACCTACAGTATGAACACACACCAGACCACACCTAATTTAAAGACCACCACACCTACAGTATGGACACACACCAGACCACACCTCATTTAAAGACCACCACACCTACAGTATGGACACACACCAGACCACACCTCATTTAAAGACCCCCACACCTACAGTATGGACACACACCAGACCACACCTCATTTAAAGACCAACACACCTACAGTATGGACAGACACCAGACCACACCTCATTTAAAGACCCCCACACCTACAGTATGGACACACACCAGACCACACCTCATTTAAAGACCCCCACACCTACAGTATGAACACACACCAGACCACACCTCATTTAAAGACCACCACACCTACAGTATGGACACACACCAGACCACACCTCATTTAAAGACCCCCACACCTACAGTATGAACACACACCAGACCACACCTCATTTAAAGACCCCCACACCTACAGTATGAACACACACCAGACCACACCTCATTTAAAGACCAACACACCTACAGTATGAACACACACCAGACCACACCTCATTTAAAGACCACCACACCTACAGTATGAACACACACCAGACCACACCTCATTTAAAGACCAACACACCTACAGTATGAACACACACCAGACCACACCTCATTTAAAGACCACCACACCTACAGTATGGACACACACCAGACCACACCTCATTTAAAGACCAACACACCTACAGTATGAACACACACCAGACCACACCTCATTTAAAGACCACCACACCTACAGTATGGACAGACACCAGACCACACCTCATTTAAAGACCCCCACACCTACAGTATGGACACACACCAGACCACACCTCATTTAAAGACCCCCACACCTACAGTATGAACACACACCAGACCACACCTCATTTAAAGACCACCACACCTACAGTATGGACACACACCAGACCACACCTCATTTAAAGACCACCACACCTACAGTATGGACACACACCAGACCACACCTCATTTAAAGACCCCCACACCTACAGTATGAACACACACCAGACCACACCTCATTTAAAGACCCCCACACCTACAGTATGAACACACACCAGACCACACCTCATTTAAAGACCAACACACCTACAGTATGAACACACACCAGACCACACCTCATTTAAAGACCACCACACCTACAGTATGAACACACACCAGACCACACCTCATTTAAAGACCCCCACACCTACAGTATGGACACACACCAGACCACACCTCATTTAAAGACCACCACACCTACAGTATGGACACACACCAGACCACACCTCATTTAAAGACCCCCACACCTACAGTATGAACACACACCAGACCACACCTCATTTAAAGACCCCCACACCTACAGTATGAACACACACCAGACCACACCTCATTTAAAGACCAACACACCTACAGTATGAACACACACCAGACCACACCTCATTTAAAGACCACCACACCTACAGTATGAACACACACCAGACCACACCTCATTTAAAGACCAACACACCTACAGTATGAACACACACCAGACCACACCTCATTTAAAGACCAACACACCTACAGTATGAACACACACCAGACCACACCTCATTTAAAGACCACCACACCTACAGTAAGGACACACACCAGACCACACCTCATTTAAAGACCACCACACCTACAGTATGGACACACACCAGACCACACCTCATTTAAAGACCACCACACCTACAGTATGGACACACACCAGACCACACCTCATTTAAAGACCACCACACCTACAGTATGAACACACACCAGACCACACCTCATTTAAAGACCACCACACCTACAGTATGGACAGACACCAGACCACACCTCATTTAAAGACCACCACACCTACACTATGAACACACACCAGACCACACCTCATTTATAGACCACCACACCTACAGTATGGACAGACACCAGACCACACCTCATTTAAAGACCACCACACCTACAGTATGGACACACACCAGACCACACCTCATTTAAAGACCACCACACCTACAGTATGGACACACAGATGGTGGGGTGTATTTGGTACTTGTACAACATAAAGGAAAACTGGCAGACAAAGACTCACTCACTGCATACACATTAAGGAAAACTCCTATTTATTGTCTCCGCCAGTGTGGTGGTGAGTATGTTTTCGTCTCCGTCCTTCCGTGTGTGTGTTCGTCTCAGCCAAGCTAACATTGGTCAAGCTTCACGTGACACGTGACAATATGTTGTCACCAATGCATTGATTGGCTAGCGAGACGCATGATGAAATAAAAACCTATAAATAGATGACGCACTTCAAAAAATCATTTATATTTTTTGAAGTGAGCTTCCATCAGCCAAGCTAACATTGGTCAAGTGACACGTGACAATATGTAATATAAATAGGTAAGACAGGATTAATCAGGAACAGTACTGGCGGAGACCTGTGCTCCGAGGAGCACATTTTCTAGTTTTAAATAATCATAATGTGCTCTGTGCTCATAGTGAAGGGTGAGCAAAGGTTTCTCTCCTGGGACCTTCATCAGTGTTATCAGGGTGCACTGACTTCAGATAGCACTGATGAAGGTCCCAGGAGTGAAACGTTTGCTTATTTAAATTCAGACCTCACTATGAGCACAGAGCGCATTATGAGCATTTAAAATAAAGACATTATATTGTCTTAAGTATGTCTAAGGTGTTTTCCTTTATGTTTATACAGTGAGTGAGTATTTTTCTGACGGTTTTCCTTCATGTTTTTGAGACCAACGCACCTGCAGTCAACCTTGACCAAAGGACAATGAAGGGCTCAACAGTTTTCCCTGTTCTTTAGTATTTGTACAACATGAACACTATGGCCAACAAGATGGACTGATAAAGAGATATTGCTCAGTGTGTGTGTGTGTGTGTGTGTGCGTGTGTGTGTGTGTGTGTGTGTGTGTGTGTGTGTGTTATAGTGGTGATTGTGACATCAGAGCAGCAGCCAGCAGACAGACTGAAGCACTGTTATGGTTTTAATTAATCATTAACATTAAAGACAACATGGCCGTAGTGGTTAGTAAATGTATAACTGTGTGTATTTTGTGCAGTTTGTCATCTGTATGTTTTGCTCTGATTTCTCAAATGATTTTAATTCATGACATGAATGCAGTGGTGGAAAAAAGTACTCTGTTTTTTTTTTACTTAAGTAAAAGTATCAATACGGCAATGTATACATACTCTGTTACAAGTAAAAGTACAAAAGTATTGGCATCAAAATGTACTTAAAGTACCAAAAGTAAAAGTACTCATTAATGCAGAACCTGCAGCAGTAATTATTTATACTTTAAACAAACTGTATTTCAGACCAAAAATAAAACACAAAACTGTTGCTTTTGAAATTAAATGCAGTATTTTATCTGACCCAATATTAATCAAACAAAATAATAATTCAATTCAATTAAACGAGCAGTACACTTCAACATACAACATACACATTAACAAACTCTTTTTCTTTCTATTTTGCGTTGCGGGTTCTCCAAAAGTAATCCAAAAGACAGGGCACCAACCTTGTGGGGGGGCACCAAACAACGTAAAAAAAGAATAATAAACGGCGAAAAAACACTGCATCAGCCCCCCCCCCAAGCACTGGGCACCACGAAGGGTCAGGACATTCGTCCTGGGCAGTTTTAAATAGTATAGTTTTTATTTTTTTTATTTTTTTAATAGTATAGTTTGTTGATTACTTGTGATGCAGTAATGGTCTGTTTTCTTTTCCTTCTTTTTTTTTTTTAAAGGTCTTAAAAGTCCTTAAACTGTCACTTTACTGTCATCTGGGGACCACCCAAAAAACATGTGGGGACCCCCCTGGGGATCCCAACCCACAGGTTGAGATCCACTGATTTAGACCCTGAAGTGTACGGTCAGTGTTGCCAGCTTTTGTGAGAGAAATAAGCAACCAAGTGGGTCTATGAAAACGGGTCTATGAAAAGCAACTATAGACCACAACATGAGCACTTTAAAGGTGTTGTATGCAACATTAAGCCTAAATTTAAAAAAATATTTATATATATATTGTTTGCATTTTTTCCCCTCTGTCAGCCACTATATAATGATGCTGGGGTGTTTTCCTGCATTGAAACACAGGCCTCTTTCTGAAATCCGTATTTTCCCTATTGTTTATGTTTGTCCGGGACGTAAATTAACGCACGCATGTGCGCATCCGTGCGTGTCCGTGTGACTCTATGGAAGTCTATGGAAGCATCAAACGAACTGCACAAACAAACAATACAGGGAAAATACGGTTTTCAGAAAGAGGGCTGTGTTTCAATGCAGGAAAACACCCCAGCATCATTATATAGTGGCTGATAGAGGGGAAAAAATGCAAAATATATATAAATAAATATTTTTTTAAATTTAGGCTTAATGTTGCCTACAATACCTTTAAACCTATACATCGCCTATTTGAAAATAGCCAATGCATCTTTGGGGTCCATTAGCTCTGGTCCATAGCGTTATAAGGAGTTGGAGAACTCCTTCTAACACTATGGACCAGAGCTAAGGGGTCCATGACATGAAACTATTTGAGAACCACTGTTGGTTTAAATAAGAAATAAAACATGTGGAAGCAAGCCCAAATATGCAACAACACATAGTCATGTGATCAACACAGACTTGTCCGATTTTCCATTTTCCATCCTGATTGGCTAAGATTGGATTCCAAAGTTTGCAGGATTGGTTTGTTTTGAACAAAATGCCTCAAATCATCAACGCAGCATAAGATTTCTGTCCAATTTTGCGCACACATTCCCACTAGGCAGAGGAAGAAATGACACCCTTTTCACATTGGCCTGTTATAGCGCCACCAGCAGGTCTAATTTAGCAAAATACATTTTTCAAACAAAATGCCTCAAATCATGAATGCAGTGTCCGATTGAAAGGCCTAAGAACAAATGCCACCCTACTCACATTGGCCTATTATAGCGCCACCAGGAGGCCACAATAACATACCTGACATGGCGGAGACCTGTGCTCCGAGGAGCACTTTTTCTAGTTTTTGCTTGAGTTTTCGTAACAACCCTACAGGGTTCTGAAATCCCCCCAACATGTTTTCTAACAGAGGAATCCAGATCCAAAGTCGGCTCCCTTCTCATAAAATGAGATTAGGACAAACAACCGTACTGTTCTGCTATCCAACTTAAGCACGTAGCATTCCTATTCTGGGCATGTGATAGGCAGATCTACAAGCAAACGGTGTGTTGTGAGCCTGTAGATCTGCTATGTTTGGTGAAAGATTTGGTGTAGAGGGAAAGAAATGCAGGAAAAAAAGGTTATTTGAATATTATTTTAAGCATTTCTAATGGCTTTATGGTCATTTCATGTATGTTTACTTGCTCTGTAACAAATACATAGGTTTTAAACATCAGTGAATTTAGTGGCAGCAGTGGCAGGGTGAGCCGCATTGACCATCCCTCATTCAGGGTCCAGTGTGGGCTTGTCACACAGCCGTATAAAGGGCTGGCTGGCAGGGTAGCACGGACAACAGTGTTGTGGCATCTCTGGTCACATCCAGATTCACATACTAGACAAACTGATGACTGGTCAACAGCATATTAACATGTTTCACCAACTGACTCACCGCCTGAAGGGGAGAGAGGCCTCTTCATGGAGGGATGGGGTGGAGTCACAGCTCTTCTGACCTGTGGTGAGTTGCTTGATGAGACTGCTGATCCTCGGCCCCACCCTGCCTGGCAGAACATGGCTTTTGTTTGGGGAGGGGCCAGAGGGGCGGGACGTTGATTCACAGGACCTTTTTGTCACAATTGAAACAGACACAATAAAATCAGAGGTCTAAACATGTAATGATGTTATTATTGCTGACGTGAAACATTTGATTTGACCATCAAACTAGAGTAGATGTGGCAGCACAGATGTAGCAGTACAGATCAAATTAATAGTATTACTATAACAACATTGTATTGTATTTTAATGTCATTTCTCTGCTTTAGAGCCTCAGTGGTTCTTGAACATGATCTCAAACTGAGACCAGAGTTCTCGCTACAATGAACACATTGAACTTTAAACCAGGGGTCTTCAACGTTTTCAGGCCAAGGACCCCCTAGCTGAGAGAGAGATGAAGCAGGAGCAGGGACCCCCTACTTTATATTGTTTCAGATTCAAGTATTTTTTGACTTAGTCTTTTTTTCCCTCTACACCTATAGCCTCTTTGCCAAAAATAGCCGATCTACAAGCTCTCCACGCCTCGCAGCGCGAGGTGTTGTGAGCTTGTAGATCTGCTATTTTCGGCTAATGTTCCCCTCAGAAAATGAATTCTAGTGTTCAAGTGGTTAATGTAAAAAAACTAAATCCCTATAGTAGCTCTGAGGATCCCCTAGGGGTCCCGGACCCCCTGTTGAAGACCCCTGCTTTAAACAGTAATCCGGGGGTTCATGTTCCAGGGTCACATATACACACTTATTAATTTTCCAATCCTGTGTGTGTATTAGTTGTTATGCGTAACACACACACACACACACACACACACACACACACACACACACACACACACACACACACACACACACACACACACACACACACACACACACACACACACACACACACACACACACACACACACACACACACACAGTTCTAGACTGCTTGGCCCAACTGCCATGTCATACAAATAGCAGTTTTATTGTTTTGATAAGTTTAAAAAAAAAAAACTGAAATCAAAGGCAGTTTATAGGTGTATATGAACTAAAAAAACTATTAACACAAATATTCAACTTAAAACAAGCTGTTCTAATACAGCTGAGGTCATTCATAAATGAGATAAGGACAAACAACAGTATACTGTTCTGGTACCCAACTTAAAGGAGTAGTTCACCCAAAAAAATGTATTTTCCATCAATTGCACACCCCATGAAGCCTTGAATCCATGGATTCTTTTTAGTTTTTGTCACATTCCTAAGCTAATAATTGAATTCCCGTCTCCTACCGGCTAATGTATCCGGTAGGAGACACAAAGTAGATTATTTGTGTCTCCTACCGGAAATACACCCGGGTATCAAGTTCTTGGCTTAGGAATGCCACAGAAACTAAAATTAATATTTATTAATTAATTCAAGGCTTCATGGGGTGTGCAATTGATAGAAAATAGGTATTTTTGGGGGGTGAACTTCTCCTTTAAGCATGTAACATCCCCATTCTGGGCATGTGATAATAGGCAAACATTTGGCTTTAGCAGATCTACAAGCAAATGTTGTGTTGTGAGCTTGTAGATCTGCTATTTTTGGTGAAAGATGAGAAAATGAGCTGCATCCAACTTGAAAATTGACGATCTACAAGCTCACAACGTGTCTTCATAGAAAGACGTCATAGAAAAACAAGCCCAAAGTCGCTTATAATGAGCAGACATGGCAACACTGTGAGTGAGCGAGGCTGGGAAGCAGAGCACATTGGTCAGATGAAATACAACATTTAGAGGTTAGATTTATGTCATTTTTATGTCATTATTAGTATTAGGCCTAAAGGAGAGAAGTCGCTTGGCCAAATGATCCATTAACTATAGAACAACTAGACCATACCCGGTCGGTGCAGCGCATCCGTGGGGGGATATGCGCACATGATCTGGCAACCCGGGAGGCAGTTCGTCCCATAGCTGGGCAGCCCCGTAACCATGGCGACAGTGTTTGACACAAAAACGCTAATAAGAAGCTGAGATTTGATGAAATTGAAAAACGGGCTTCACAGTTGCGTTCAGATGGTAATGGTTAATGGCTGTGTGCAAAATCAGAGCAATTGGTCCAGCCAGTGAGGAGAACCGGGTAGCTTCACTCACGTACTCACCACTACAGAGGTTACTAGAATTATAGTAGGATAGTAGGATGGCCTATACAATCTAACAAGCTAACAATGAGCTATAGAATGTCCGGGTTTCTCAAAATCGGTCAGATTGGCCGCTTAGTCACGCAAGTGTTAAGGTGGGGTCTGCATGTGTTAAGTGTTAAGGTGGGTCTGCATGTGTTAAGTGTTAAGTGTTAAGGTGGGGTCTGCATGTGTTAAGTGTTAAGGTGGGGTCTGCATGTGTTAAGTGTTAAGGTGGGGTCTGCATGTGTTAAGTGTTAAGGTGGGTCTGCATGTGTTAAGTGTTAAGGTGGGGTCTGCATGTGTTAAGTGTTAAGGTGGGGTCTGCATGTGTTAAGTGTTAAGGTGGGGTCTGCATGTGTTAAGTGTTAAGGTGGGGTCTGCATGTGTTAAGTGTTAAGGTGGGGTCTGCATGTGTTAAGTGTTAAGGTGGGGTCTGCATGTGTTAAGTGTTAAGGTGGGGTCTGCATGTGTTAAGTGTTAAGGTGGGGTCTGCATGTGTTAAGTGTTAAGGTGGGTCTGCATGTGTTAAGTGTTAAGGTGGGGTCTGCATGTGTTAAGTGTTAAGGTGGGGTCTGCATGTGTTAAGTGTTAAGGTGGGGTCTGCATGTGTTAAGTGTTAAGGTGGGTCTGCATGTGTTAAGTGTTAAGGTGGGGTCTGCATGTGTTAAGTGTTAAGGTGGGGTCTGCATGTGTTAAGTGTTAAGGTGGGTCTGCATGTGTTAAGTGTTAAGGTGGGGTCTGCATGTGTTAAGTGTTAAGGTGGGGTCTGCATGTGTTAAGTGTTAAGGTGGGTCTGCATGTGTTAAGTGTTAAGGTGGGGTCTGCATGTGTTAAGTGTTAAGGTGGGGTCTGCATGTGTTAAGTGTTAAGGTGGGGTCTGCATGTGTTAAGTGTTAAGGTGGGGTCTGCATGTTGCCCATCTATGGTTTTAGACAATATATTCCACATTGAAAAAGATTGATGAAAAATAAACATAAATATGAAGCAGATAAAACATGTTGAATGGTTATTATAAATGTGTATTTATTCTAACAGGTTGTAAACGTGTCTAAAGAGGTTTACTGTAGATTATAATAATAGTTAATGTTTAATAGACACTAAAACCACCTGACCTCTATAATGTTGGCCTGATATCATTCTGATGTTGTTAGACTTTGATACTGATCATGTTTAAACAGCTCATATGACCATAATCATGATCTTTCAAAAATAGCAGATCTACAAGCTTGTAGCGCGGCACAAAGTGACGCACTATGAGCTTGTATACAGTAGCTGCTATTTTTGAATAGCCAAAGTATACATTTTTTTGCTCAAATCTAAAATGACACAGATACTTTACCGGTCTTAATGGGTTAACTTAATGATGCCTACGGGTCAATACTGATATATTATTATTTCAGCTGTTTCAATTCCAAACAGTTACAGTTACAGTTCTTTGTATTTTTTTTAGGTCCAATGTATTTGTTCATACATTTAATATTACTAAATGAAATTTGAAAAAAGGAATACATAAAAATAAAATCTTACACTGAATAATATTTTTTGAATATCCCTACATTGTGACTATTCTGGGCAATTTGAGTAATGTGGTTTACAGTGTACTACTGGTGAGAGTGCAGATACTCAATATGGTCTCTGTAGTGAGGGAGGACATTTAGTGACCCTCTCCATCATCACAGTTTGTCCTCCTCTGCTCTACTCATACACTCTGTCTTAACCCATTGTTTTATTATAAAAGAAATGTTGGCATAATGTCAATACATTCCCCACACATTTCTGCGCTGCATTGCTGTTGTATCCTATTGGCTCACCTGCCAGTGAGGAGCCCCCACCAGGAGGACGAAGCGCCAGACAAAGCCTGTTCTACACTGTTTAGCCTACGGCCATGTTGTAAAAACAGGGCTTTTATTTTTAGCGGCGCTAAAAGCAGGATCCTGCTCTATACCGGACTTTGTCCGTGTTCACCGTCAACGCTCTGATTGGTCAGACCCGTCAACGCTCTGATTGGTCAGACCCGTCAACGCTCTGATTGGTCAGACCCGTCAACCCTCTGATTGGTCAGACCCGTCAACAAAGTGATTGGTCAAGCTTCACGTGACACATGGCTATAAACACATTATAAACACATATCGATGATAAAATGTATCTAAGGCGCCGCTACCTTCACACAGGGTGTGATTTTTTTGATAAGTTTCAAAAATAAAACAAACTGGCAAACAAAGGCAATTTATAGGTGGATAAACTAAATAACAATATATAATAAATATTCAATTTAAAGGGGCATGAAACCCAGTTAAGGTTACAGTACAGTAGATTAAAAACATGGCAGACTAGTAAGCAACACAGCTGCACCAAACTAATTTCAGCTGTGTGCTTACATCACTGTGCTATAAGGTCAGTGTTATGCCATGTTTTTAATGTTTTGACCCTGCTGTAGTGTTTAACCTGAGGTGGAAAACAAACAACAACATCAGCCTGGGGTTTCATGTCCCTTCAACAAGCTGTTGGTCAAATAATTAAGAACAGAATTCATAATATGAGATTAGGAGTCAGGAGGACAAACAACTGAGCTGTTCTGCTATCCAACTTAACCACATAGCATAGCATCCCTATTCTGGGCATGTGATAAATGAACATTATGCTAGAGCAGATCTACAAGATCTACAAGCTCACACCATGTTACAATGCATCCTCCATCAAGTGTTCACAACACTTCTTTTAATTCAAACTATTTCACACAGATAAAAGACGGGACATAACAGAATGAATGACATGCAGGAGATCAATAAAATGATTTAACACACACACACACACACACACACACACACACACACACACACACACACACACACACACACACACACACACACACACACACACACACACACACACACACACACACACACACACACACACACACACACACACACACACACACACACAGCTCTGGTTATTAGATGTGATGTTTTGAGAGAGAAACAATGCATCATAATGAATAGTCAGACCTGTGATCAGTAGAGTGGTGTCCATCTTTGAAGTCAATCTGTCCATCGTTGGACTTGGTGGACACACAGCTGGGTACAGGAGACTCTGGTCTCTGCTGATGAACCCTGACAGGATGATAAGCAAGATGAAACATTATATTTATGGATCCAGTTATATTTAAAATACTGTAGGATACACAACATGTACAGTAGGTTGTTAAATGAATTATCATTAGTCATATTTGATTTCAGACGTACTGTCGCACACAGATTTCTACCTAACTAAATGTTCCTCCATTTTGTATTTTCTTCAAAACAACGTTTTCACTACTCCTACAAATATGGTGAGGAGGGGGAAATGAGTGGGTCAAGGACAGACCCCTATGGATGCCTGGTCCTAGAAGTATTTAGGGTTTAAAAGGTTAACTGTAGGTTTTTAAAATTGTACAACTAAAGGTTACACTTTATGATTTTATGAGCTGTTTAAACATGTTGTTCAGTATCAAAGTCTAACAACGTCATTCAGGATCATATCAGGTCAACACAACACAAAGACAGAGACATAGAGGTCAGGTGGTTTTAGTGTCTATTAAATGTTGTACATTAACTATTATAATCTACAGTAAACTACAGAGAAACACTGCCTGTCCTTTTTAGACATGTTTACATAGAATAAATATGCATTTATAATGAACATTCAACATGGGGGGTTACCGTAACCTTATCAATGTGTAATGTAATGTACTGTATAAATATGACACATTCAAACTTTCTGTTTTTGGCCCATTGTTTATTTTATTTTAATCCTTAGTTTTGTCACTTTATCAATTAACTTAATTTATATTGAACATGTATCATGTTTAGCTGCTCCATATTTATGTGTGATTTGAAAAAATAATAATAATCAAATGTGTTAATATCTCTACATTGTGACTATTATGGGTGAATGATGGTGTTGACAGTGAGTGACAGTGAACATAATACACAATGTGGTCCCTGGAGGGAGGGTGGACATTTAGTGGTCCTCTCCATCATCAGTCTGTCCTCCTCTGCTCTACACGTACATTCACACTTTATTAACCCACTGTTTTATTCTTGGACAATATTTATTTTTACTCTTAAACAAAACAATTGTGTCATTATTTCAATACATTCCTCACACATTTCTGTGACTGCTGTTGTATCCTATTGGCTCACCTGCCAGTGAGGAGCCCCCACCAGGAGGACGATTAAAAAACAAAACAAACTGGTACACAAAGGCAGTTTATAGGTTGTATAATAAAAACTAAATAACGGCCAATAACACGTTTTAATCTTAAAACAAGCTGTTCGCATTTGAACAGCTTGTTTTAAGATGAAAACGTGTTATTGGCCGTTATTTAGTTATTTGAGCTGAGGTCAAATAACTAAGAACATAATTCATACAATTAAAGATTATTTAGTCAGGACAAAGAAACAACTGCAGTGTTCTGATACCCAACTTAACCATATACATACACAGTAACATCCCTATTCTGAACATGTTATAATAGGTGAACATTGGGCTATAGCAGATCTGCTGTTTTCACCAAAGAGATTTAGTGTGGAGGGACAACATGAGGGGGTCAAGGACAGACCCCTGAGGGTCCTCAGTATGTAAGGTTTAAACGGTTAACGGATATATATATGTATACATTCTTCACATTCTACATAATACCAAGGACATATTACCAAGGAAATATTATGATTATATAGCATTATATCCATTCTATTTTAATCCTGCTTTGCCCAAAGGAGACAGCTAGCCAACGTCAGACCATTCCTTATCATCCATGTTTTTATCTCCTCCAGACTTGACTATTGTCCTGCACTTTATTCTGGTATCAATAAGTGACATACACACTGCAACTGATACAAACGCTGCTGCCAGGCTTTTGACACACACTAAGATAACTGAACACATTACGATTAAGACGCTGAACCCCTAATTGCTCCCGATGAGCAGGTTGGTGCCTTGCATGGTTTCCTCCGCCATCGGTGTATGAATGTGTGTGTGAATGGGTTAATGGCACAATCAATGTAAAGCGCTTCGGATAGAAGCGCTATATAAATGCACCATTTTACCATTTACATTACACCAGCCCTTCCTGCCCTTCACTGGTTACCTGTGAGTTTTAGAATAGATTTTTAAGATTTTACTGCTTGTTTTCAATGGTCAGGTTCTTGCCATATCAGTGATCTTTTAAGTCCCTATGAGCCTAGTGGCTGCTGTCTGAGATCCTCCAGCAGACCTTACTGATGGTTCAAAGTCTCAGCTTGTCACTAAAGGGTGTTTGCTGTGTGGTCTCCTCTGCTGTGGAACTCCCTGTCTGAGGATCTCAGGCAGAAGTCCTCTTTTACATCTCTTCTTAAAACTCACTTCTATCGTATAGCTTTTTCTTAACTGATGACTTGTTGTAACTTTTATTGTTTATCTTAACCTGTGATTTTACTCACTTTTATATCTGTTTACTGTAAAGCACTGTTTAACTTGTTTCTGGAAGGTGCTATAAATAAAGTTATATTTCTTATTCTTCTTATTCTCATTATTATTATTGTTGTTGGCAGTGGTTCTCAAACCTTTTCATGTCAAGGACCCACAATTTAATATGTATTTGGCCGTGAACCCCCATCTGAAAAGATGATATTTCAGCCCATACAATATTTGTGTTGTTATGCAAAAATGTTAATAAAAAACATGTTTATTTTTAAATAAATCGGTTTAAAACATTTTCATGATCTTTTGAAACAAGACCAGGAGACCTGGTTCTGCCAGACCCAGCACTACGTCACGGTGTATGCCCATGTATGGACGGAAGGGGGACAGACTTTTATGGCTGGGGCCTAAGGGCAAAGGGGGCAAAACCTGTTTTTTGCCCATGTATGGAGAAAACAGGTACAAAGCCTCATGTAAGCCGGGTCTGGCAAACAGTAGATCGGTCTATGTACAGTATATATGGTTAAAGTGGTTACAACAATTGTTATGCATGCTCATTAATTTAGCCAAGCATCCCCTGGAACCCCCTCAAGGACCCCTGGAACCCCCTCAAGGACCCCTGGGGACCCCCACTTTGAGAACCACTGTCTTAGGGGAACATAATGTCAGTCAGCACATTGGTTACATATGCTGTGTCTGAGGGTGTAAGTAACTTTGTTTTCAGATGTACTGTAATGTGTAATAGTAAGAATAAAGTGTTTTGTTAAATTACACAGCTAGACTTTATGATTTTATGAGCTGTTTAAACATTCAGTATCAAAGTCTAACAACATCAGAATGATATCAGGACAATACAACTTAATGACAGAGACATTAGAGGTCAGGTGGTTTTAGTGTCTATTAAATGTTGTACATTAACTAGCATTATAATCTACAATAAACTGCAGAGAAACACTCCCCCTGTCCTCTTTAGACATGCTTACAACCTGGGGAGGGAGGGGGGGTTAAGTTTATGTTAACCAAATCAACGATGAATATACTCTACACATATGACACATTCAAACTTAACACTGATTATGTTTTAACTCTTTAGTTGTGTCACTATATCAGTTAACTTCCTCACACATGTCTGTGTTTCCACTGCTGTTGTATCTACTGGCTCAAGAGCCTCTCCATCCAGTAGGAGTCACTAGAGCAGTAAAGCAACACACATCATCCTCCCTGCCTGGCTTCTGTCCTCTGAACTCAGCCAACTGTGTTCCTATAGACCAGTGGTTCTCAAGGTGGGGTCCGGGGACCCCCAGGGGTCCTCAAGAAGGTTCCAGGGGGTCCCCGGCAAAAGTAGTTAATGCGGCATCAGTCAGTTTAACCACTTTATCCCTATATATATATACATCAGCTATTTTCACAAAATCATGAAAAATTATAAATATTTTTGAAACATTTTAACAACACAAATCTTGTATCGTGTCCCTGGCACAAAATATCTTCAGAAGGGGGTCTGTGTCCACATGCGTATTCATTTGGGGGTTGTTGACATGAAAAGGGTTTGAGAGCTAACATTTAATGTTAGTCCTTGTTTCAAGAGGTGCAATGTGATGTGAGAGAGCAGACTAGACAACACCAACAGCTGAATAACTGTCCTCTGTACCCTCCTGTCTAGCATCAGGGTCTTGAGATCTCTCAGTGTTGTCCACTAACAACACTGCAGAGCTCAAGACCCTGATGCTAGACAAGAGGTCAAATCATTTAACTACATATTGAAAACATGTCTCCATCGACATGTATTATTTTTAGTGATAAGGGGCTACATGTGTTGTTTAACCCATTAAGACCGGGAACACATCTGTGTAACCACTTGAACCATTATGTAATACTTGGGCTGTGCCGCGCTATGAGCTTGTAGATCTGCTATTTTTGAAAAATCTTTAAAATGTGTAAAAATCTTTGAATATACTGTATATATTTTTAAAGCGTACATTTGTAACTCAAATCTTTGCTTCTGGGGGGGGACAAAATATTTTTGAGATGTGGGTCCACGGCCAAATACATATAATTGTGGGGGTCCAAATACAAAAATATTAATAATAATAATGATAATAATGTAATACATTTATGAATGTATGAATTCATTTGATTAATTAATATTTTTCTTCTAGTGTGTGTCTCCAACCCCTGATTCAGAAACAGACAACAGGCTCATTTAAGATGCTGCACTGATTACAGGTACATCAGCTTCAAACGTACTCTAGTTTTATATCTGTATAGTAAATGACTTTGTAGCACACACTTATTGTCTCCGCCAGGCCGAAAGGCATGGCGAGAGAGTATATTTTACCCTCCGTCCGTCCTTCCGTCCGTGTGTGTGTCCGTGTGTCCTGTCTGTGTGTTACCAGCTAATCTCCGGCACCGTTGGCCCGGTCGCTGCGAAACTGTGCACACACACTCCCTGGATGCCAATTCAGAACCTCTGCCCCACATTTTTCACATGAGCCTGTTATAGCGCCACCAGGAGGCCGATTTGTGCAAAACCCATTTTTTCCCATTACACCTACAGCTTTTAACCAAAAGTCATGCAAATCGGTACACAGTATCTCTATAGTCATGTGATCAACCCGGATCTGTCCGATTTCCCATAATGCATCCTCATTGGCTAAGGTTGGCTTCCAAAGTTTGCAGGATTGGTCCGTTTTGAACAAACTGCCTCCAATCATGAACGCAGCTTGCCATTTCCATAAAATTGCACACGCACATTCCCACTAGGCCGAGGAAGAAATGCCACTTGAACATTTTCAAATCAGCCTCATGGTGGCGCTATAACTGGCCGATTTGCATTTTTAACTATAACTGCACCGATCTGCGTAAAACTTTGCACGCACACTCCCTAGAGGCCAAGGAAAAACATTGGACTGCATTTTTCACATCTGCTTTTTACAGCGCCACCAGGGGGCCGACTTATGTAAAATACATTTTAGGTGATTATTCCTTCAGATTCTGTCCAAAAAACACGCAAATTGGTACACTGCATCTCCATAGTCATGTGATTCTGATGGATCTGTCCGATATTTCATATTCCATCCTATTTGGCTTACAGTGGCTTCCAAAGTTTGCAGGATTGGTCAGTTTTAAACAAAATGCCTCAAAACATGAATGCAGTGTGCAATTTCCGTGAAAGTTTGCATGCAAATTCCCACTAGGCCGAGGAAGAAATGCCCCCCTTTTCACATTCACATTGGCCTCTATAGCGCCACCAGCAGGTCTAATTTAGCAAAACACATTTTTGGAACAAAATGCCTCAAATCATGAATGCAGTGTCCCATTGAAAGGCCTAAGAAGAAATGCCACCCTTTTCACATTGGCCTATTATAGCGCCACCAGGAGGCCACAATAACCTACCTGACCTGGCGGAGACCTGTGCTCCGAGGAGCACTTTTTCTAGTTTTATTATCACTTTATTTCATGGTCCACTTACCCAGTTGTTGGTTGACTAGGATCCATGCTGCTTACTGGGATCTTGTACTTTATAGATCACTCTGGATAACAGCGTCTGTTGAATGACAACATTGTTAATAGTAATTGTAATAATAGACTGTAGTAGATTGTCAAGTAAATAGTTAAGTAGCAATACCTCTCCATGTTGAATATAATCTGACACCAAGGTGAAGGTTTGTTCTCTATACTTTAACTTTAACAAAGACTCAGTCAACCTTCTGATGCGTACGTAAGAACTGAATGACGAGAGAGAGAGAGAGAGAGAGAGAGAGAGAGAGAGAGAGAGAGAGAGAGAGAGAGAGAGAGAGAGAGCGTAGGAGTGTAATCTAAGTAGTTGTAAACCTTTATGATTGTTTGATTTATTGTGTGATAACTCTGTCAAACGGTTTGTTGTGAGTAAAGGTTCACGTTCACTTAGTGTATTGTCTCCTCAGAGACATTGAAACACACTGACAGTCATGTGACCTCACTGTCATAACTGAGTTCAGACACAGACAAAAGGACAATTTTACATCAAAATCTAAGTCGTGAACAAATCGGTAAAACCTGCTATTGCTGCTGTATCTTACTTTTGTTTTCCTAAAGCAGTGGTTCTCAAAGTGGGGTCCAGGGACCCCCAGAGGTCATTGAGGGGGTTCCAAGGGGTCCCCTATAGCAGCAAAATAAGCATAACCCCTTTAACCCTATTTTCTACTTCAGCTATTTGAAAATAGCAGATCTACAAGTTCACATCGTGTCACAATGTGATGTGTGAGCTTGTAGATCTGACATTTTTGAAATGTTCAGATACGTCTTGAAAATCTTGTCACATTTTGTCAAATGTGTAAAATGTGTAACACAAACCTTCTCTTATGGGGGTCCCTGGTACAAAATGTTTTCAAATGGGGGTCTGACCAAATACATATTTATTTGGTGGTCCTTGACATGAATACGTTTGAGAACCACTGACCCAGAGAGAGAGAGAGAGAGAGAGAGAGAGAGAGAGAGAGAGAGAGAGAGAGAGAGAGAGAGAGAGAGAGAGAGAGAGAGAGAGAGAGAGAGAGAGAGAGAGAGAGAGATCATGTTATGTGTTTCATAATCAGAGTCCTTAAACTGGTAGTCCACCATTGTGACACTTAATACTCTTTAAAGAGGATCTAGTTTCTGATTCCCAGGACAATTCCCTGTACGTTCTTGTACTCTGGACTTTCTCAGAAAGTCATCTCACACCTAGGCTTGTTACAATTATTAGATCATCACCTAATCACAATTATTAGATCATCACCTAATCACAATTATTAGATCATCACCTAATCACAATTATTAGATCATCACCTAATCACAATTATTAGATCATCACCTAATCACAATTATTAGATCATCACCTAATCACAATTATTAGATCATCACCTAATCACAATTATTTGGCATAATCATCATAACCGTTTCCATATTGAAACATCATTATATTTTTTCTAAATCGAAAAATAGCAGAGATCTACAAGCTCACAAGGTATCGTGATTCAACACTACATCTGCTATTTCTGCTATTTGTTTTATATTCTTGAGAGTATAAAATGATCAAATACATCAGTTGTGGAATAAAGTTTGAATTAAAAAGTGTTGTGAACATGTGATGGAAAACACATTATGCTAGCCTGGTAAACCACCCCGGTCACAGAATTCACATTTCTGATATAATTATACTGAGAGAAAAAAAGAAAGAAACAGGGAATACAATTAAAAATAGGGATTAAAAACTATCTCAATATAACACACCACCAAACACAGTTCATGTTCTCTTCTACTGGTTTTAGTTTATAAAGCCTAAGTGCAGCGTTCTGTACAATGAAGTGATTTTGTTGTGAAGAAATAGCTCTAAACACAACGTCACTCATAGTAATGACTAAGCATTTAAAATGCTTATTAAAAAACACTGGTGGACAAAGTATACACAGTTCAAGCAAATACTCAAAGTATTCAAAAGTACAAATTATGAAGGACTTTCTCTTTTTAATATAAATGCAGTATTGAAAATTATTTAAAAAAAGTGAAAATAGCAGATCTACAATCTCACAACGTGTCACACTCTGACACCTTGTGAGCTTGTAGATTGTCTATTTTCACTATATTTGAAATAGGGCTCAAGTGTTTCATGTATATTTAGTAATTGGGTCCAAAGAGTCCCTTTCTAGTAAAGTATTGGAGTCAAAAGTACAATATTAAAATGTAGCAGAGTGGAAGTCATGTGCTTGGATAAAAACTAAAGTACATATTAAAGTCAGGAGGGGACTTTCCACCACTGTTAAAATAAACACAACCTCTTAAACTGGACTGACCAGAACATCAACAGGAAGAGCATCATCATGTTGTCACCATCTCCATGTTTTAACCACACAGTTCTGATAAAAGTATAACATTAGGTCCAGTAGTAGAAGCAATAAAATAATTTAATATGATTTTTAAAAAAGTCTTATTTGAGAGTCATTGAATATTTAACCGTTTAAGACCGGGAACGCATCTGTCAGGTGTCATCTTTAGATTTATGTGGCTATTCAAAAATAGCAGATCTACAAAAAATAGCAGATCTACAAGCTCGTAGCGTGGCACTCGGTGCCACGCTACGAGCTTGTAGATCTGCTATTTTTTGTAAATCATGGACAATTTGTGCAAATCTTTGAATATATATATAGATATTTTTTAAAACGAACATGTTTAAGTCTTTCTTCTGGTGGGGGTCCCTGGAACAACATATTTTGAGATGGGGGTCCGCGGCAAAATTCATATCATTTTGACGTGAAAAAGTTTGAGAACCACTGATGTAGAAACAATCCTTTTATCAGAAAAATCAAGACATTTGACAGTTACAAATGTTCGCTTTAAAAAATAGATATTCAAAGATTTCCACACATTTTCCCAAAAAATAGCAGATCTACAAGCTCGAGATCTGCTATTTTTGCATATCCCAAAGTATAAGATAATGGCTATAGCTGAAATCTAAAAATGACACACAGATGCGTTCCCGGTCTTAAAGGGTTAAAAGAACCAGTTTCACAGCTAGAGGCCAAACGTCCAAAGGGTTCTTATTTTCTAGTTAAAATAATGACGTTGTTGACAGACACCTATATAGCTTTAGGACTGTGTTAACATTCTTGTGTAATAAAATGAAGGCTGCATGGCATGAGGTTAATAATTACAGGAATATAAAAACACACTGTTGTTAATCTGAGTTATATTACAGTCTCTGCCTTTCAGTGTCACTGTACATGAATCAGTAGGAATAGAACATGTTCTCAGAGAATAGAATAAACAGTCAGTAGGGAGACATATGGTGGTAAAATGATGTTTGTGTTAAAATGTGACTTACTGAGTGTATTGGTTCAATGTTAAAGAGGAATGGAGAGGAAATGATGTGTTCATCTTACATCTAACCTGTGTGTCAATGAAAAGCTGTTGTGTTGTCGTGCTATAAAGTGTTGGCTGCCCGCTTGTAAGGAATATAATGTTATACAAAACCACAAGACGAAGCATGGCTCCTTCAAAGCGCTCTTTCCATCAAAAACAGAGGCAGGAATGTGCAAGCTTAGATGGCGCTGACACCCCGGGGGTTCCAGCAAAATGTGTTAATATAGCATGCAATGACAGCAGTTTGTGCACAGCAACAGGAGTGCTCTGCTGCTTAAAGGACGACTTCACCCATTTTGTACCTATCTTCATATAATTGGTCCTCACTAATTTTTCTACTTGGTCTGTGTCTCATAGGAGGGCTGTGGACAGAAACCTGTCTACCAGTGACATCGTTGGGCAAGATTTCACATTTTCTATATAGATTTGTATTAACGCGAGAACAATGGCTTCTATTATTGCATTGCAACTTTCCAGGAATAGAGAGCCAGCTGTTTCTATTAGCTTGGATTCCCCATCGATGATGTCACTGGTAGACGGGATTCTGAAGACACAGACCGAGTAGATTTTTCTTTAAAAACATTTTATCTTGAGCATTAGTGAGGACCTATTATATGAAGATAGGTTGAAAATGGGTGAAGTCATCCTTTAAGCAGCAATCAGCAGATTAGAACACTTCAGTCTCTACGTGGATCAAAGTAACCTATAAGCATTGTTCAGGTGTGGATAGATATATTCTCTATTTGGACATTATAGCTATAACCAGGGATGCACTGGTGGCTTCACGAGACACCACAGTATTATTTTTCACACACACACAGGTACAGTACAGCTGTCCATGCACCCCCCCCCCCCCCCCCTCAATTCATGATTCAAGTACCCACATGTCTACTTTACAGAACAGGTTTACAAGTGAATGTACAAAATGCATCCTCACTCCTCACTTACTGTTACGGCCTCAGTCTAGAGGAACTGAGGTTCAACATGATGACATGAAACCCCTCTTCAAACCTCCTAAGGCAGTTGTCCTCAAACTTTTTCATGTCAAGGACCCCCAAATTGACACTTATTACCCCGCGGACCCCCATTTGAAAAATATAAGTTCTCCAATAAGAAAAGGTTTTTACGGGACTCTGGCAGTGATTCTCAACCATTTCAATTTCAAGGACCCCCAGTTTGACATGCATTAGGGCTACGGACCCCCATTTAATGGCATTTATACCTCTGGGACCCCAATTCATATTGTAAAATCAATTTTCATTTAACTGTGTTCTGAGAGTGTACAAATGGACCCGATAGGGTCCATTTGGTTCCATTTGTACACTCTCAGAGTTACAGACCCATAAGGGTCCATTTAGTTCCTGTCCATTATATAGCTGGGGACCCCCTGGAACCCCCTCAAGTACCCCTGGGGGTCCCCGGACCCCACTTTGAGAAGAAATGTCCTAAGGAACCACCAGCAAGCAAGGCTTCAGCCATACAATGGGTTTTTTATTGTATTTCTTCAGGGTGGGTGAATTGTTACGATATAATAAACTAAACAATAAACCCTTAACTAGAACTACCCAACGTAACAAAGACAAACACAATCACTAACCTAACTTCTACTCCTCAAAACACAAGCAAAAAGGGAACCCAAAACAATGACCCCCCCCCCCACCCTTACCACAACCCGGCTGTTTCAATCACATCATCATACGTTCAGGGATGAAACACAGAGAACATAAAGTGTGTGGTGTTGGTTGTTTCAATCACATCATATGTTCAGGGATGAAACACAGAGAACATAAAGTGTGTGGTGTTGGTTGTTTAAATCACATCATACGTTCAGGGATGAAACACAGAGAACATAAAGTGTGAGGTGTTGGTTGTTTAAGTCACATCATATGTTCAGGGATGAAACACACAGAGGACATAAAGTGTGAGGTGTTGGTTGTTTAAATCACATCATACGTTCAGGGATGAAACACACAGAACATAAAGTGTGTGGTGTTGGTTGCTGGCAGTCCTGGGCATAGAGATTAGAAACCTAGATACCTCATTGGCCTCTGCAGTTCGTTGGAGCAATTGGTATCGCGGCCGCCATTCTAGCGTAGGAAAACAGACGCTCAAAGTGACTACTGGCCAATCACAGCGCTCACAGCGTGTTGACTACTGGCCAATCACAGTGCGTCTTTTCTAAGACCTGTCAGAATCTAGTTGTCCCGCCCCCACTTGCCTCTGATTGGCCTACCGAACGCCCCCTTCTGTGACACACGCGGAAGCTTCAGGGAAGCCTTCCTACGCTAAAATGGCCCCCGTGATACCAATGCCTCAGAGCCGTAGGAGGCGTCTACCTGTATATGTCTATGGTCCTGGGAGTGAAGAGGAGGGACACCTGGCACTGAGCAGAGCTGACCTTTTATCCTCCTCCCACACCAGCCTGGGACCAATCACATCCTGGTCCCCGCCTACTTTCTCACTCATTCACTCATTCACTCACTCACTGGGTACAAACAGACATGTCCGTTCGCGACGGAACGAACGGCCGGAAGTCCCATCCACTCCCATGTTAAAAAAAAACGGATAAAACGGACGCGATCCGGTCCGGAAAAAGCACATCCTGTTTCCGCAACACATTTGTATACATAACAAAATTGCCGGATCCGGAACAAGAGCTTCCGTTTCGTAGCGACCCGTTTTCCGCCAGCAAACGGACAAGTGTGTTTGTACCCACTCCCTCAGCTCACACACCTGTCACACATCACTGTCAGCAGATCACCTCACACCAGGGAAAAGAAGATAATACAGACCTACGTTCCTATGTCCATATATGGTACAAAGACCCCAGGGTCGTAACAATACACAGTAAGAAACACAGCTTGTTGTCTTCAGTATGACTGTCAGTATCCTATCTGTATATACATCTATAGAATACATGGTAACAACACAGCTTGGCTTCAGTAGGACTGCTGTCAGTATCCTATCTGTATATACATCTATAGAATACATGGTAACAACACAGCTTGGCTTCAGTAGGACTGCTGTCAGTATCCTATCTGTATATACATCTATAGAATACATGGTAACAACACAGCTTGGCTTCAGTAGGGCTGTCAGTATCCTATCTGTATATACATCTATAGAATACATGGTAACAACACAGCTTGGCTTCAGTAGGGCTGCTGCCAGTATCCTATCTGCACACAGCAACCACCGTCCAAGAAGAGAAAGATACACGCGAACAGCCTTTTTGCATGTAGTTTAAGCGCAAGGGGGTGGGGGCCGGGTGGGGGAGAGTTAGTGCACTGAAGTCAAGGCACAGAATACTGTGTTGTTGACAGACAACGGATGCACGCTTATGAGAAACAACAAAAACCTGGTGAAACAGTTGCGTGCATTAGAGCAAGATGAGGATAAAGGAAACATTCAGTCTAAATGTGCAGTTTGCTAATAATTCATAACTACTGTGCCAGATAATCACCAAGAGAATTAAAAAAGAAAAAACGTTTCAGTCATTCAGTCCGACTTCACTGTAGCCTATAGTAGCCTTTTCATAAATTATATTTGTAGGCCTACTTAGGCTATCCTGAGAGTTTATAATATTTAGAGAAATTTAAAGCTCACTTTAACCACTTAAGCCCTATTTAGTCTGTCTGTCTGTAACATTAGTTATCTTTACAAGGAGGTATAACTTGTAAAGATGGTGGAATGAGCAACGCTAAAACAATCAGAACCATAACATTGTAAGTCTGAGTTATATTAAAGACATAAAGGTCCTGTACCTGCTACAGTAATTATTTATACTGTAAACAAACTGTATTTCAGACCACAAATAAAACAAAACTGTTGCTTTTGAAATTAAACACAGTATTTTATCTGACCCAGTATTAATCAAACAAAAATAATAATTAAATTAAACGATCAGTACACTTCAACATACAAATGAAGAATGATCAAATTCTGATCTTTAGTCCCACAACACAAAGTTCTTTTAAAATGTCTCCAAAAAGTAAAGTTCCACAAAAGTAATCCAAAAGTATTGTAGATCTTCTATTTTCCAAGAATCCAATAATCCATAAAGTCATCAGATAAAAAGGCAAAGCATTGCATAAAAAGGAAAAATATAATCCTCACCCAACCTTCAAGTCAGGAGGTCACATGGGTTCCTTTGTCCAAAAGCTCTGACTGTCTTCAGAGCTAAACCCTCAGAAATGTTCCTCCACCAAACTTCTCTCCTTCAGATCCATAAGTTCTCCGGTCACACTGCTCACTGGTTTATTCATTCCTGATTAAAGGTTTACAAGAGTCTCTTTCTCAAACACCACCAAACACTCTTTTTAATACCTAAAATGGGACCCCCGGCCGCCTCACTTCCTGTATTTTTATACTGTTCCTGATACCTCACTTCCTGTTCCTTTTTCCCCACAGCTCCCCCTATGGGTGAACCATGTCAACAGAAAATGAATCATAAGGCCATAATCACCTTATAGCGGAGCAGCTAAGTGCTACGATCTTTCAATTTATGATAAAAGCGTGAAAATTGGCATGAGCAGTCTCCACGGGTCACTTGACAAGAAAATTGTCCGAGGCAGTTGTAATTTCAAGATGGCGGCCATTTTTCAAGATGGCCGACACCTTAGTGGGCAGTTAAGTGATATGATGGTTTATTTGGTGATACAAGCATGAAAATTGGCATGAGCAGTCTCTGTGGGTCACTTGACAATAGACCACCCACAGCTACTTGAATTTCCAAGATGGCGGCCATTTTTCAAGATGGCCAACACTTTAGTGGAGCAATTAAGTTATATAATGGTTTATTTGGTGATACAAGCATGAAAATTGGCATGAGCAGTCTCTGTGGGTCACTTGACAATAGGCCACCCACAGCTACTTGAAATTTCAAGATGGCGGCCATTTGTCAAGATGGCCAACACTTTAGTGGAGCAATTAAGTTATATAATGGTTTATTTGTTGATACAGGCATTACAATTGGCATGAGCAGTTTCTAAGGGTTGCTTGACAAGAAAACACTCACATCCACTTGAAATTTCTATTTTCAAGATGGCCGCCCCCTGGATCCTCAAAAGATACATTTTCTCATAGAAATGTATGTTTTTTTTCATTAAGGACAATTATACGATTATTGTTATTATGCTAAAGAACAACTTTTAACACATCACAATACAGTTGTGTTGATTTGTTGATCATAGATAGATTAGATAAGAGTGAATATCCGCACTACCAGGGCACACTGGTGATATATCACTGCTGTTAAACTCAGAGTGGGGTTCAATGTCAGCTAATTGAAAGTTAGTACCCCAAATGCTGTCTAATTTACCCCAAAACAATTAGATAGCCGCACCTGAATTGACAGGTTGTGCCAGCGCGGGAGAGCCGAGCCAAGGTTAATGGGGTTTTAGTTAACCGGATGGTGTACAGATCGCACAGGATTTAAATGGCATTGGATGAACGATCGGACTAGGTGTAGGGTTAAGGCACGAACTTAGTTGTATCCCATACATCAAAGTGCTTGGTAAAAGGTGGTAAAAGGATAAACCCTCGGCCTCTGCCTATGCTGCAGACATGGCAGAAGCCATCATAACAGTTGAGAAAACTAACTGGGACAGATGTTTCATTTGTCAGCAGGTCACCAAGGAAAAACTCATTCAGCCGAGTTTATTCAACAGAGAGCACGATCGTACTGGTTATGATACCATTGCAAGAAATGTTCCATTATTTCATAAGATCAATGCTCTACCTATCTTACTTAGTCTAACCCGACTAGATGAAGGTGATGGCATAGAAAGCACATTGACAAGAAACAGAGCAAAATATAATTTAAGCTGTAAACTTAGGTTCAACATCACAGAGCTGGAAAGGGCCCAAAAGAGAGCATCTACATCTTGATCTCTTTGCCAGAAAGCAAAGACATTATGACTTGATCCCACCAACTCAAGCAGCACTCAAAGAGCATGCCAAACGTGCTTCTTATGAGGCTGGATACGTGTGGGGACAGGCATTGAAGCGACATCCACAAATGCCAAGCCCATCTGACTGGGGATGGGTGGAACAGGACGAGAAGTGGAAAGTCTTCTGGACTCCACTTCCACCTATTGCGGAGAGTTGTTGGGAGTTGACCAAATGTGGGTGCACCAAGGCATGTACTGGAAGGTGTACAGTAAGTGCTTCAGATATGGACTCAGTTGCACATGCCTATATAGTTGCCCCTGCTAAAACCTATTTGCATGTTTATTTTGCCAGAGTTATTCCCCGTTGTCCTCTGTGTTTTCAAGTGTAAGCCTATGGCTCGGCTTCCCCTCGCCACATCAGTGCATCATGTTTTACTTTGTCACCAGTCTATTAGTGTGTAATTTTCAGTTGTTACTTTGTAACATTGCTTCCACTGCCTTCCACTGCCATACGTAACGGTGAAGCATATTTTCAGTTTAGTTCCTTAGTATAGTTTGTCATGGTTCCGTGGCTACTGCCATTCAGTATTAGCCATTGCTCAATTATAATTTTGGAGCACTGTCCGTTCAGCACCACAACTGTGCTAATCAGCACCACAACTGTGCTCATTTATTAGTCATATTTTTTGTTTCCCCATTTCTTAGTATTTATTTGACACATGTAATGGCTGTTAGTTAAAAAATAAAAAATAAATCCGCCCTTGTCGTGGTAAGGGAGCTTGTGTACCTCAGTGAACCCTGAGAGCTATGCCGGTGGGAGGCAACTCCTGACAGGTTTTACCAAACTGGACTGGTCGTGGGCGAGTAGTCAGACAAAACACAGTCAAACAACCTCTCTTGACAGAGCTTTTTGAGGAACCCAATACATTTCTATGAGAAAAGGTATCATTTAAAGATCCACATGGCGGGCGGCAGTCATCTTGAAATTTCAAGCGGTGGTTGTGGGGTTTCTTGTCAAATGACCTTTTGAGACGGCTCATGGCAATTTTCATGCTTGTATCTTAAGCTTAACTGCTCCACTAAGGTGGTGGCCATCTTGAAAAATGGCCGCCATCTTGAAATTTCAAGTAGCTGTGGGTGGCTTATTGTCAAGTGACCCACAGAGACTGCTCATGCCAATGTTCATGCTTGTATCACCAAATGAACCATTATATAACTTAAATGCTCCACTAAAGTGTTGGCCATCTTGAAAAATGGCCGCCATGTTGAAATGTGAAGTAGCTGTGGGTGGCCTATTGTCAAGTGACCCACAGAGACTATTCATGCCAATTTTCATGCTTGTATCACCAAATAAACCATCATATCACTTAACTGCTCACTAAGGTATCGGCCATCTTGAAAAATGGCCGCCATCTTGAAATTACAACTGCCTCGGACAATTTTCTTGTCAAGTGACCCATGGAGACTGCTCATGCCAATTTTCACGCTTTTATCATCAACTGAAAGATTCTGCCAATAAAAAGCATTTAGCCGCTCCACTATTACACAAAACAAAACATTTTTTTCCGTACACTACATTTAGGTGTTAAATATTCAACCATATTTTAACCAATATATTCCCCTGTTATCACCAAGTATGTTATGTTTCTTGTGTATATTTTTTCTTTCAATACTCATCATACCTGGACAGGAAATACATTATTTTACACACTTTATGTGGCAGTGTCACAAGGTAGAGTGAACAAGGATGGGTCAGCACCCTCATACAGTCACAAGGTAGAGTGAACAAGGATGAGTCACCAACTTCATATGGCAAGAAACACTTCCCTAGAATCCCCACTTCACTACTGACATCACAGACACATCCTTGAAGAGCAAGTAGGCGAGGATAATACACACACCACAAATATAAAACATGATATTTGACACACACACACACACACACACACACACACACACACACACACACACACACACACACACACACACACACACACACACACACACACACACACACACACACACACACACACACAGGAGGAGCTGCTATAAACAGACCCATGCATGCAAATCAAATGTATTTTACATAATAAACAATAAACTGCTGTATGATGATGACAATGTTTTATGACTGGAATTATTTATAGACTCCTACGGTAGGCTGTGTTTGGAAAATGTCTCTGACACAATACATATACTGTATTTGCATAAGCAAACATTAACATCAAGCAACAACATGATAAAAATAAATAATTATGTATTCTATAATTACATCAACTTAATTTAATGAATTAATGTCATTTCATTTCATTTCATTTTCATTGTATTTCTCATCCTCAAAGTACGCTAGAATCATCCAGAGCCTGATCCATGTATCAGACATTATTTAACCTTTTCAATGACATCAGTATGACATCAGTATGGACATTTATGTAGTGGGTGTGTCCTAATCATTCTAGGAGAAAACAAGCCAAAACAAACATTCTACATTAAGATCACAACGTGTCGCCTCTGATTCTGCTGTGAATACAATGAAATCAAGAGTTGATAATAATAATCATGATGATAAGGGTAATAATTATTATGATAATAATAATGATAATAATAATAAATATCTGATGGTCTGTACCTCAGAGCATCTTGAAAAACTCACCCAAACTCCATAGAAATAAATACAAGGACACTTACCGTGTATTATCAACATACATTTATTTTCTGTTGTTATTGTTTCAGAAATGCTTACAGAGCATTGTGAATATAATGCATGTAGCTGGTTTTACATGCTAGACATTTATAGATGAATATTGTCCAGTAAATACAGTGTGTAAATACATGAAGTGTTGCTCTGCCTTTAACTATAGTCTCTGTTTACTCTGTCAGTCCAGAGTCATTGAGTTGGCTCTGTGCCAGACAACTGACACACTTCACTGTTTCAATCTGAATGGAACTAACATTCATCCCTGAACCATTTACACCAGGAACACATCTCTGGCTTTTTCACATTTCTTTGGGCTATCCAACAATAGCAGATCTACAAGCTCATAGCGCGGCACCGAGTGCCGCGCTATGAGCTTGTGGATCTGCTATTTTTGAAAAATCGCGAATATTTGCAAATCTTTGAATACATATATTTTTTTAAAGCGGACATTTTTTACTCAAATCTTTGCTTTGGGGGGATTCTACAAATGTCTTCTAAACAGTTTGTTTTAAATTATTATTTTACTTATGTTAGGCTACTATATATATCAATGGTTCTCAAACTTTTTCATGTCAAGGACCCCCAAAATAATGTATTTGGCCTCGGACCCCCATCTGAAAATATTTTGTTCCAGGGACCCACAGAAGCAAAGATTTGAGTTAAAAATGTATATATATATATTATATTCAAAGATTGGCACACATTTTCACAAGCTTTTTTTTCCAAAATAGCAGATCCACAAGCTCATAGCTATGAGTTTGGAGATCTGCTATTTTTGGACAGCCAACGAACAATAACATGGCTTTATGCATCATTATGTTCAATACTCAACACCCTCCACTCAAACACATGTTCATAGCTCCCTAGAACAACACATCTTTATGTTCAATACTCAACACCCTCCACTCAAACACATGTTCATAGCTCCCTAGAACAACACATCATTATGTTCAATACTCAACACCCTCCACTCACACACATGTTCATAGTTCCCTAGAACAACACATCATTATGTTCAATACTCAACACCCTCCACCACTCAAACACATGTTCATAGCTCCCTAGAACAACACATCATTATGTTCAATACTCAACACCCTCCACCACTCAAACACATGTTCATAGCTCCTAGAACAACACATCATTATGTTCAATACTCAACACCCTCCACTCAAACACATGTTCATAGCTCCCTAGAACAACACATCATTATGTTCAATACTCAACACCCTCCACTCAAACACATGTTCATAGCTCCCTAGAACAACACATCATTATGTTCAATACTCAACACCCTCCACTCAAACACATGTTCATAGCTCCCTAGAACAACACATCTTACACTTTTCTTGTCTTTTCCCCTCTGGCATTTTAATTGGACCTGGCAAATCACAAGACTCTCCAAACATATCATATGTACATTTTGAAAATGTTTCCTTATAGTCAATCTCCTCTACTTGACTATCAGCCCTTATAGACACATACCTGTCTTTATAAGTCTCAGACCCCTCTGGGCTTTCCTTTACCACATAAACCCATCAAGGGGGTAGCGCTGTGCATTACCCCAGTACCCCCAGTAGGGGGTAGCACTGTGCATTACCCCAGCACCCCCAGTAGGGGGTAGCACTGTGCTTTACCCCAGTACCCCCAGTAGGGGGTAGCACTGTGCATTACCCCAGTACCCCCAGTAGGGGGTAGCACTGTGCATTACCCCAGTACCCCCAGTAGGGGGTAGTACTGTGCATTACCCCAGTACCCCCAGTAGGGGGTAGCGCTGTGCATTACCCCAGTACCCCCAGTAGGGGGTAGCACTGTGCATTACCCCAGTACCCCCAGTAGGGGGTAGCACTGTGCATTACCCCAGTACCCCCAGTAGGGGGTAGCACTGTGCATTACCCCAGTACCCCCAGTAGGGGGTAGCACTGTGCATTACCCCAGCACCCCCAGTAGGGGGTAGTACTGTGCATTACCCCAGTACCCCCAGTAGGGGGTAGCGCTGTGCATTACCCCAGTACCCCCAGTAGGGGGTAGCACTGTGCATTACCCCAGTACCCCCAGTAGGGGGTAGCACTGTGCATTACCCCAGTACCCCCAGTAGGGGGTAACGCTGTGCGCTCTCCTCCTGAACCCCGTGAATATGTCCTCTGGTCTCATTAGACTGACTAGCCTCATGTTGGATAGTAGTATCACTGTGATACTGTACACTCACATTACACTGTCTCTGACTCTGGATGGTTGTTCTTACACACACACACACACACACACACACACACACACACACACACACACACACACACACACACACACACACACACACACACACACACACACACACACACACACACACACACACACACACACACACTCCTTACATCAGCGTGACTAGCCGCATGCAGCCAGTGGTTGAAAAAGTATTCAAGTGTTTTACTTAAGTAAAAGTATCAATACTGCAATGCATAAATACTCTGTTACAAGTCTGGAATTAAAAATGTACTTGAGTACAAGTACAAAAGTATTTGTATCAAAATGTACTTAAAGTACCAAAGTAGAAAGTAGTCATTATGCAGAATGTCCCATTTCAAGTCTTCAAAAAGTATTAAAATATTTTGAAAATAACAGATCTGCAAGCTGCACAATGTGTCGCATTGTGCAGCTTGCAGATCTGCTATTTTCAAATGGTCAGTATATAGGACTGAAGTGGTTCATGTATGTTTTGTTATAATAATCTAAATCTACAAAGTAACTAGTAACTAAAGTTTTCAAATAATTGTAGTGGAGTAAAAGTATAATATTTGCCTCGGAGATGCAGTGGAGTAGAAGTAAAAGTACTGCAAACTGCAAAATACTCCAGTAAAGTAAAAGTACCTCAACATTGTACTTAAGTACAGTACTTGAGTAAATGTACTTGGTTACTTTACACCACTAACGGTATGTAGTACAGTAGAGCTATAATAGAAATACAAACACTTATACTTGAGTATTTTCTAAATAGTCATTAAAATGATTCTGCTTGAATTGCTTGAATCTGAATTGACAAAACAGAGAAAGTAATGTATATCGTCTCTGTCGGGTGGAAACCTCATATGTTCCAAAACTCTTACTTTTCACCATTCACATTCAAAAGCATCAAAAGCAGCAGATCTACAAGATAGAAACGTGTCGCTTCACGCCGTGTTTCTAGCTTGTAGATCTGCTGCTTTTGATGCTTTTGTGTGACGTTGTAGTATGATCAAGTAGGGGTTAATTTAAGAAAAATACATAAAAGAATAATAATTTGTAAACAATAAATAAATACAAACTATTTTCATAAAACAGGTTGTGTGTTGTGTAATGATAATGTATAAAGTATTGAAAAAGGTAAATACTCAAGTGAAAGTATCTTAAAATTATACTTAGTTACTTTCCACCACAGTGCAAGCGCAAACACGCACGCATGCACGCACGCACGCACGCACGCACGCACACACACACACACACACACACACACACACACACACACACACACACACACACACACACACACACACACACACACACACACACACACACACACACACACACACACACACACACACACACACACACACACACATCCATCTTAACCCTATTGGTTGAGTCAACTCATCAGAGACATTATCTGTCCTCACAAAGACACACTGAGGAGGAGGAGGAGTCATAAAGCATAAACCCAGGGTAGAGAGGTTCAGTGAATGAGGACTGGAAGGAGTAAATGTGTCTCAGTGAGTCAGAGGACCCTTGATAGAAAGACACAGTCCCTACTGGCCAGTCTAGATACACTGCTACTCTGTTGGAGCCAGAAGGACTGACAGGGAGGTTAGTTCTCCTACTATTGTGATAGACAATGTAACCGTTTACACAACAGAACAGACTCCAGGACTTATCATTGAATCCAAGCTCACTACCATCTCCTCTCCTGTTGATCCCTCTGTAAGTCACTCCTATCTCAACCCTTCCACTCCACTCTACCTCCCAGTAACAGCGTCCAGTCAGACCCTCTGTACACAGAACCTGTGAACACTTATCATCAAATCTGTCAGGATGATCAGGGTACGACTGAAGCTCCTCCCCCTTTGTCATCTTCCTGTTGTCCTCAGACAGACAGAGTTTTCTGTTTGCTGTGTTTGGGTCCAGTGTGAGAGGATGGAGATCTGATATGAGAGAGAGAGAGAGAGAGAGAGAGAGAGAGAGAGAGAGAGAGAGAGAGAGAGAGAGAGAGAGAGAGAGAGAGAGAGAGAGAGAGAGAAGGAGAGAGAGAGAGAGAGAGAGAGAGAGAGAGAGAGAGAGAGAGAGAGAGAGAGAGAGAGAGAGAGAGAGAGAGAGAGAGCGACAGACAGACAGACAGACCTTCACATTAGTTTAATATTCACAAGTAAGACGCGCGAACGCAGCTCGAAATTATTGTGTATTTACGGACTGTGTGTGTGTGTGTGTTTTGACTGTAGCTGCACTCTGGCGCACTCTGTTGGCCACACCCAGGCAGTGCACTGCACACAGACAGACAACCAGACACACAAGCCGAGCAGACTTTCATAGTAAGCTCCACTTGGGCGGAGGCGCGCCTCCTTCCGCGATCGCAATAAGACCCACACACAAAAAAATAACAAAAATAGCAGATCTACAGGCTTCACAACGCTCGCCTTGTGAGCTTGTGGATCTGCTTTTGCTACTTTTTGTGAATTTGTAGTATGATGAAGTATTAATTTCCCCCCAAAAAAACAACAACAAAAAATTCCTTCAAATGTCCAATATTCAAAATGAATATTCATACAGAAGTCAAGAGACTTTAAATCAATGATTCTCAAACTTTTTAATTTCAAGGACTCTGAATGAGAGTGTACAAATGACACCAAATGGACCCATAAGGGTTCACTTGGTTCCATTTGTACACTCTACAGTTACAGACCTGTAAAGGGTGCATTTGGAACCCCCTCAAGAACCCTGAGGGTCCCTGAATCCCACTTTTGAGAACCACTGCTTTAAATAAATACATAACTAATATAGAGCATAATACATATTTGAGTAAACTTTGGCGTATGTGACATATATTGATATCTGACATGTGTCATGATGTGCAGCATCTCTGCACATAATGACCTATGACATCACAGCTGACCTATGACATCACACCAGACCTATGCCAGGGGTCTTCTACGTTGTTCAGGCCAAGGACCCCTTAGCTGAGAGAGAGATGAAGCAGGGACCCCCTCACTACATATTGTATAACATTGTGTTGCAGATTAAACTTGTTCATAGATTTCATAGATATCTTCATAGACTTGCTTTATCCATCAATGTTGGATTCATGTTCATGTGTGTTTTCAGTCATTTAACCACTTAAACCATCAACACTTAGTAAACTACACCTTTGGCTCTGTACTTGATCTGCTCTTTTTCCCCTCTACACCAAACCTCTTTGCCAAAAATAGCCGATCTACAAGCTCACAACGCTGTTGTGAGCTTGTAGATCGGCTATTTTTGGCTAAAGTTCTCCACAGAATAGAGAGACTAAGGTTCAAGTGGTTAATGTAAAATAATACATATTGGACCGGACTGTTGGCCTAGCGGTCCGGGCATCTAGGCTCTAATGTAGCCTGACAGTTCGTCGCTGGTTTGAGTCCCGATCCCGACAGCCTTTCCTGCGTGTCACTTCCCATCTCTCTCTCCCCGTTTCCTGTCTACCTACTGTACTATCAATAAAGACATAAAAAGACCCAAACATGCAGAATGTGTGTCAGGTAGGGAGACCTAGGAGTGTTTTGTAAACAAGCATCAGCTGGTGTTAAGGACCAGACCAAGAGCAGAGAAACCACCTGAATTCACTGGAAGCTCTACTGAAGAGTTTTCAGGACAGCATCCAGGGAGGGAGGGGCCAACAGAGTATAAAACAGTGTAGAACATTTCAATATGACAGACAGACAGACAGACAGACAGACAGAGAGACAGACAGACAGACAGACAGACAGACAGACAGACAGACACTCACATCTTTTAAGGAGTTGAGGATTTGTCCAGAGTTCTCCTCCATGTTTCACACTGTAGGAAGTAGAACAACAATGCATCAATGTCTGACTGTCTAACACAACGTCTCCACTACCTGACACTACAGTGTTTCTGCTACCATTATCTTCACCAGGCAGCCCGTCTGGACAAACTCACTGCCACCTGGCTTGGAGGAGAGGAGTTAGAAACACTTCTTGTTTTTAGATTTATATAGAGTAATGTTATTTCTTCTCATGGTACTGACCAGCAGGCTGTGGTCATACAATGTTAAATTGAGGACATTCAAATGGAACTGCAGCAGTATGTGCTGGATGAGCAACTGTCATGAAATGAGTGAGAGGGGATTTTATATATCTTCTTCAGTTAGATCTACTATTTGATCTTGTAGATCATAGATCCAATGTAGTTATTATTATAAGTTTGTAAATAGGTGATGGAACGTGTTGTGAGCTTGTCTTGTACATCAGGTATTTTCACTGCTTTTACAGGACAGTCATAAAGTGAAGAATATATTAGGGCTTAAGCAATAGCATTCATTTGTGAAAGAAAACAAAAATAAATGAAATGGAGATGCAAGGTTTCTGTGACAGTAACACTATTCTATTACGAGTGTGTGTGTGTGTGTGTGTGTGTGTGTGTGTGTGTGTGTGTGTGTGTGTGTGTGTGTGTGTGTGTGTGTGTGTGTGTGCGTGTGCGTGTGTGCGTGTGTGCGCGTGCGTGCGAAGGTTCTTGACTGTATAATATGGGGTGGGAGGAGGGGATTGTCGTGTCAGACTTGAACAATGGATGTTATGGATTCAGAATGCCCTAACCTGCTCTAACCAACATGAACACAGTCCAAGTCTACTCACTTGAGAGTTTCCAATCCAGAGAAGTTCATCAGAACAGATTCCGGCAGAACGTTGAAGGTCAAGTCTAATTCTCTCAAATGAGAAGGATTAGAGCGGATAGCTGAGGCCAGAGCTTCACAGCTTCTCTCTGACAACCAGCAGTGCATCAGTCTAAATGAAACATAAAACACCAGAAATTTAAATGTCTGCTATAAATAAAACCTTCTTACAGCCACATATTAAAGGACCTGGTCTGGATGGACTGTCTGGGTTTTAAAGTAGAAAGAAAGAAAGAAAGAAAGAAAGAAAGAAAGAAAGAGTGAACGTATCTTAATTTTAATTGTAACTTATACTGTAGTCACTGTACCTTATCATTATTCTATTCAAAGTGTGTCATATTAATAGTACAATCACATAATAAATACATGATTCAAATAAGTATTGTAAATTAATCAGACCGTAGAGTCTCCAGTCTACAATGAGGATTCTTCAGTGCATCACACAGTGGATCCAGGTTCAGCGGGTTATAACTTAAGTCCAGGTGTCTTAGATGGGATGGATTAGAACTGAGAGCTGAAGCCACAACTTCAATGTGTTTCTTATCGAGCTCACAGCCAACAAGTCTGTAATGACAGATTAATGTAAAATCAGAAATGATCAAAACAGATCAGTCAAGTTCACTGTCAAGGAAGTTAACCCATTAAGACCGGGAACACATCTGTGTAACAACTTAAACCATTATTTTATACATTGGCTATTCAAAAATAGCACAGAGTGCCGTGCTATGAGCTTGTAAATCTGTTATTTTAGAAAAATCGTGAAAATCTGTGCAAATCTTTGAAAATATATATTTTTAAAGCGTACATTTGTAACTCAAATCTTTGCTTCTGGGGGGGTCCGTGGAACAACATATTTTTAGATGGGGGTCCGCGGCCAATTACATAATTTTGGGGGTCCTTGACATGAAAAAGGTTTGAGCACCACTGATATTATAGCAACATAAGATTTTTCAAAAAACTGTTAGGATTTAGAAGACATTTGTAGAATCCCCTGAAAGCAAGGATTTGAGTTACAAATGTTCGCTTTAGAAAATACTGTATGTTTTCAAAGATTTGCACATATTTTCAATTTTTTTCTAAAAGTAGCAGATCTAAAGGCTCATAGCGCGGCACAGAGTGCCGCGCTATGAGCTTATAGATCTGCTATTTTTGAACATCCAAAGACGTCTACAAATGACAGAGATGTGTTCCTGGATTGAATGGGTTAACTCAGAGAGCACTTAGAATTGTAGGAGTTGATGCATTACATTTAATTTGACTTGGTTCCACAGATAAATACTGTGAGAATAGCCGATCTACAAGCTCAACACCTCGCACTGCGAGGCGTTGTGAGCTTGTAGATTGGCTTTTTTTCATAATGTTTGACTCTTTCTTCTGTAATATTTGACAATTTGGCCAAGTTGGTATTAAAAATGTCCCAGGAGTCCTTAAATTGTGGTGGTTTGACTGTTGCTACACCTGTCAACCTTTCACTGCCACCATGACACACACTGGCATGTCAATCACTGTCAACTGTTTCAATGAGACAATCTAAAGGAATTCTGCAAGTCACTGACCACACACACACACACACACACACACACACACACACACACACACACACACACACACACACACACACACACTACTGTGCTTGCAGGAACAGAGTGAGGTAAACGGAGGGCATGTGCACAGTTGCAGTGGTGCAAAGTAACTAAGTACATGTACTCAAGTACTGTACTTAAGTACAATTTTGAGGTAGATTTACTTAACTGTAGTATTTCAAGGTTTAAGTAGTTTTACTTCTACTCCAATAAATCACAAAGGCAAATATTGTACTTTTTACTCCACTACAATTATTTGAAAACTTTAGTTACTTTGTGGATATTGATTATTACAAAACATAGATTAACCCCTTCAGCCCTATAAATGTAGGCCATTTGAAAATAGCCGATCTACAAGCTCGCAATGTGTCACGATGTGACATAGTGTGAGCTTGTAGATCTGCTATTTCAAAAGATTGGCAAGAGTATGTTTTGCACTCTGTCCGTCCGTCCGTGTGTGTGTGTGTGTGTGTGTGTGTGTGTGTGTGTGTGTGTGTGTGTGTGTGTGTGTGTGTGTGTGTGTGTGTGTGTGTGTGTGTGTGTGTGTGTGTGTGTGTGTGTGCGTGTGTGTTTAGTATTTGTATTAATTTTGAATTAATGCATGTAGTATATAAGTGAAAGCTGTTCTAACATGTTGACATTCACATGACTACTAACCTGGCTGTTGAGCAGTTGCTCACAGCAGGGACCAGGTTACATCGCCCCCGCCATGATGTGTTGCATTTCTGCAGGTCCAACACCTCCAGAACCTCCTCTGACATCTGCAGCAATCTGACCAGAGCTGAACACTGGGTCTCAGAGAGTTTCTTTCCTGACTCCAGGTACTTTTGGATCCCTTGACTTACTGAGTGGGCCTTCATCTCTGTCAAACATTGGAAGATGTTGATACATCTGTCAGAAGAGCCACTGCAGGGATCCATCTTCTTAAGGTTGGTGATGGCTCTCTGGATCTCCTCTGGACTGTTCTCTGTCTGACCCAGCAGGCCTCCCAACAGTCTCTGGTTGGCCTCCAGTGAGATTCCATGAAGGAAGCGGACAAAGAGGTCCAGGTGGCCACTTTCACTCTGCAGGGTTTTTTCAATTGCAGCCTTCAGGAAGTCAGACAGGGAACTGTTGCTGTTGAAATCATCATTGTTCAGGAATGCTTTCAGTACCTCCATGTTCTTCTGTGTAAAACAGTCAAACAGGTAAACTGCAGCCAGAAACTCCTGGATACTCAGATGAACAAAACAGTAGACGGTTTCATGGAAGAAATTACTGTCTGGTTTGAAGATCTCTGTGCACAGTCCTGAGTCCACTGGACCCTCTTTAATATCAAGATGACATTTCTTCAGGTCTTCTTCGTAGAAAATGAGCCGGCCTTTCAGCAGATGTTCAAACGCTAGCCTGCCCAGCTTCAGAAGAACTGCTTTATCAGCCTCTGTGACTTTCTGTTGATTCCCACCATGCTTTAGCCACTTCCTCTTTGTCTGGACAAAGATGAAGTGGCTGTAAATCTCAGCCAGGGTCTTGGGAAGCTCTCCTTTCGCACCTGTCTTCAACATGTCCTGCAGAACGGTGGCAATGATTGAACAGAAGACTGGGGTTTCACACATGATGTGGAGGTACGTTGATGCTTTGATATGTGAAATGGTTCTGCTGGCCTGCTTCTCATCTCCGATTCTCTTCCTGATGTACTTCTCCTTCATTTCATCAGTGAATCCTTTCACCTCTGTTACCATGTCAACGAAGCCATCAGGGATTTGTTTGGCTGCTGCAGGGCGTGTGGTTATCCAGATTTGAGCACAGCAAAGCAGTCTCCCTTTGATCAGGTTGACCAGCAAAGCTTCCAGAGAGGTGGCCTGGGACAAGTCCTTAGAGCATTCATGGTGGGTTTTGAAGTATAAGGTCATGTGGCTTTCATCTAGCCCATCCAGGACAAACTGAACTTTGCAGGGACTCTTGTCGTAATTAGTCTCTTCTGACGTCTGCAGCTTGGTGAAGATGTCATTAAGAGCTTCTTCTGAGATGCATTCATATATCGGGTTGCATTCATGAATTAGCTGAGCCAAACTAAACTTTCGCCCCTTGAACAAATTGAGCTGGCGGAATTGTAGCACGAATGTGAGATGGGGATCTTGATCTTTTTTCTTTGCCCAGTCAGAGACATGCTTGTGTACGAGAAAGGTTTTGCCAACTCCTGCTTCACCAATGGACATCACTGTTCTCATGCGTTTGTTTTGTCCAGAGGGGTGTTTAAAGATTTCACTGAGTTGGATCTCCTGCCCTGCTGTCTTCCTCTCCATCTGTGTGACCTCATGGTCACTGCTGATCTCTGTGTCATCCACACGTGCGATTGTGAGACGCGTGTAACACTCAAAATCCTTCTTATCCGTCCTTTGGACTGTCCCGTCAGGTACACACGTAAATGGATCCGTAACGTTTGTTTTAAGCTTGTCTTGGTAGTGTGTAATAGGACGTGTATGCATTTTTGTTTCCACCAGGAAATCTGTAAGGAACAAATCAATGTATTTAGATATTGAGGGAAATGATAAGATCGGCATGATGTGTTAACATAATGAATAACAAAATGTTTTTACTTAACATTATTATTACTATATTTTTGTCCAGATCTTTTATACTTTACTTTGCTTACTTTACATTACTTTACTCCAGCTGGTTTGTACAAACCTGAGGACCCATGTTTACCCAGCATGATCTGACATGTCTGATGCAACAATGCTACATGCTAACATTATCAGAAACATGATAACTGTAATGTAATGCAATGTAAGGTTTACGTTTAGTTCATTTCAGTCAGTCAATTTGTGGTAACATTACAGTAGGTAATAAAATAAAAACATGTTATCAAGAAAAGATACCCACATTTCTGACCAAAAAGGTATAGGCTGAAGCATTGCTTATTACGCCTACCCTTTACCCTCGGTAATTGAGTGTAAGTGTAATGTAAGTTTAATGTCCAATGAAAACAATAGCAATAGCAGATATAAACCATTATGAAATGTCTCCATTTAGAGTCAATAAACTTTAAACAGCACTGACCTGGGTCAGATGTAGATGCTGCTTTGGGTTGTGTTGCACTGACTGATGGAGGAGAAGGCTGAGGACACCTGTTTTGAAATTGATTGAATACTTTATTAGCAGTTTGCAAAAAAGCACAGGATAGTACAGTTCAATACAAGGTCTGCTAAGAGGATTTAAAACCCAAGAAAGCCTTGTTTCCATTGGGGTCCTTTGTACTCAATTCATCGAAACATTTAATGCCAGAAAATGATACACTACTATGCTAAACATCATATAAACAAAAATATGTACAGTAAACAGTTCGAGGGGGTGGGGGTGGGGGTGGTCTAGGCTGTGACTTTTACAGGGGCCAGTTTCGGATTGCAGCCACCTGCAAGTTCTCTTTCAGGGCGGTTTTGAAGGAGAGTAGGGTTTTACACTCCTTTACGCCTGTTGGTAGGGCGTTCCACATGTTTGTGGCATAGCAGGAGAACAAATTCAACCCGTTGTTAGACACAAATCTGGGTTGGACGTGATTTGTGGAGCTTCCTCAAATGTACTAAATGTTTTACTAACCGTATATAAATCTAACAATTCTATATAAATACTATAAGCTCTATAGGACTGTATATAAATCTAACAATTCTATATGTAAATACTATAGGCTCTATAGGACCAAACATGTGTCAACAACTGGAAATAAATGTAGTATTAGAGAAGACTATGAATAAATGTGTTTGTCTCTTTAAGCGTAAAGTTAGCAAACAAACACACCATGGCCTGAAAAGCTACATTCATTTGTACACAAAGTTGTGTAGAAAGACATTGTCCTCCAAGACTTTTGGAGAAATAAATGTAAAGGACAATTGCTTACAGATCATCTAGGAGACACTTCTCATGTTCTTCTAGACCTTTGTAGAACATGTGTTTGGATGTGCTGGAGTTCAGGAGTGTATAGAGTTCCCTCATCTTATTCTGACTGGTATCCTTAGACGTCACATTATTGTAGCCCTCTTGGGTGATGACCTTCTTTTGAAGGAGCAGATCCAGGATGGGATTGACCATGATCACTCTCTCAACCAGTTTAGACCGGTGTTGATCAACAAAGAGGCTCGCTGAAGATATTTAAGGGGAATGAAAATTGAGTTGTTGGTTAAACTTCATCTATGTGGCCAAAACTAATTTAAACATGCCTCTGAACATTCTATGATTTAGCCACTTAATTAAACGCTATACTTTGTTGTCCGGGGTCCCCCAGGGCTCCTTAGTAGGTCAGCTAGTATTTCCTTCTAAACCAAATCTGTTCTCCCCTCTAGGTGCTCACAATGTGTCGCAACAAGCTTGTATCTGATATTTTTCTGCCTAAAGTCTGCCGGAATATTTCTAGAATTCTACATTTCATATGGTTAAAATGTAAAGACATTGCATCCCTCAATGAATTGAATACTAGTGTTTGCTACATACACCGTAGCCTCATAGTGTTCTTGTCATACAACTTTCATAATCATTGGAATAGACAACAAGTATTCCAGTATAAACATAATATGGATGTCAGTTGGAAGGTTATCTTATAAATGAAATGTTAGCTCTGTTATAATATGAGTTCATATGATGCTTTAACACAAGGCATACTACAGTTTACAGGTAAATAGTGTGAACAGACCAGACAGTTTAATCAGTTTATTGTAGAAACCTATTCATAGTGTCGGCTCACCTTCAGTTTTAGAGAATCCACTCGTTGTTGAACTTGAACTTGACATTGGTGTTTCAGCATCTGTAGCTTCATGCTGGTCTGATGATTTCCATTTCTTCTTCGGTGGAGAGTTGGTGAGAGGTGGAGACTGAGGAGACCTTGGACTGACACCTGTGACACAGGGGCCCTATTATGCACGTCTTAAAACCCACGTCTTAGGCAGTAAGTTTCATAATCATTTGACTACAGCATACATGGGCAACTGGTGGCCCAGGGGCCACATGCGGCCCACAGGTTAATATCAGAATAGTGATGTATTATTGATTTCAGTTGTTATGATTCCTAACATGCAAACATGACCCGCTTTAATTACTTCATCAGTCTATAATAGTAGCTTAATGACTAGTATTAACATTCTATTGTCTTTTTTATGTCCAATGTATTTGTATTTAAGTTCATAAAGTTAACATAAGTATACCGTTTTGATAAACATAGACAACAAGTCTTCCAGTATAAAACTATATGGATGTCAGTGTAATGTTAAAACATGGTCTTATACATGTCCTACATAATAGTAAAACAGATCTAACAAAGCACGTGAAGCACTTGAAGGAATATGGAGACTAATATGGAGGTAAATGGAGTGAACAGACCACTTTCATCAGTATACTGAAGACATATGTTCATAGTGTCAGCTCACCTTCTTCAGTGGTAGCGACTCCTTCACTTGTTGACGTTGAACTTGACATTGGTGGCTCAGCGCCTGTAGCTTCATGCTGGTCTGATGTTAGACAGCATGAAGGGGGTGTGGGGGACAACACAAAGGACAGAGGTCACAACAGGGACAAAACAGAGGCACACTGGACAGGGCATATATGGCAACTATCAGCGTCCGAGAGAGAGTACAGATTACAGAGTACAGCAACTTGCAATGGGCCTGGTTTTCAAGATACACACAGGTATATACAGTAGGGGTGGGACGATATATCGATATCACGATACTTCCTCCCACGATAAATAATCTATATATATATCTATATAAAAAAGATGAAATTAAAATATATGTTTTTTCTGTATTTGTGTGATGATTTCTAACTGTTTGGTGCTATTTTATGTGTTTATGAACTGAATACAAGGACTATCGTGATATATTGTTGGTGAAATTTCTTGCAATATATCGAATATTGTGATATTATTGTTATCTAGGGCCTAACATCGCCACAGATATCGTATAGTGAGATACTAATAATAGTAATATACAGTGGAGTTAACTTACACATGCTCTTCACCTACCTTCGGCTGTGTTTAGAAACTTCTCCATTAGATCATTCTTCTTCATCTTCTTCAGGACTTCGGCCACAATGTGAGTTTCTTTACTTCGGTAATTCTCTACGATCAGATCGACAGTGTCCATCCTGTCGGCTTCCTTCAGAAGGCTCTTTGGGAGCGGCTGGAGACCCGCTACCAAAGGCTTCTGCAGATACCACTGGAACCTCTTGAACTCTTTGTCTTCCAGCATATCCAGAATATTCAACATTCGTTCCTCAAGTGTCGCCATGGTTGATTCCTGGCACAAACAGAGGATGTTATCATCTCAGCTTCATTCTCTTAACATGTGAAGACGCTGAACACACACTTTGGGAAGTTTAAGTACATCAGGGAATATGCATTAATGTCTACATTGCATACTTATGAAAGCTATAGATTAGATTGTATTCATATGGGGCGGTAGTGGCTCAGGGGTAGAGTGGCCGGGTAGAGTGAACTGGGAAAACGCAAGTTCCCAGTTCGATCCCGGGCTGGGGCGCTCCCCTAGAGTTAGTGTAGAAGTGTCCTTGAGCAAGACACTGAACCCCTAATTGCTCCCGATGAGCAGGTTGGTGCCTTGCATGGTTTCCTCCGCCATCGGTGTATGAATGTGTGTGTGAATGGGTTAATGGCAAAATCAATGTAAAGCGCTTTGGATAAAAGCGCTATATAAATGCACCATTTACCCTATGTCAGTGAAACAAATCCATATAGATTTTTTTTTTGGGGGGGGGGCACTACCCTCTTAACTCATTTAGTGCCGTTGACGTCTCAGACGTCACGTTCTTCATAAGCCCAGCGTGCCGATGACGTCTCAGACGTCAAGAAAAAAAAAAACTTTTTTTTTTTTTTGTGTGTTTCCACTAGTTGACGTTCTTCCGAGCCTGTGACATAATTTGGGGCTTCTATCATAAAAGAAAACATGAACTCATGCCATCATAAGGTCAGGGTGACCTATAATCAAAAACATCTTATTTAGAGTTAGAGTTCCAGCTCAGAACAGCTTCTGTGACAGTCAAACATAAACATTCTGTGATCTGATCACAGCCGCCGTCTACCACGTGATCAAAACAACTCGTGGGAAAACACACACACACACACACACACACACACACACACACACACACACACACACACACACACACACACACACACACACACACACACACACACACACACACACACACACAGCGGCTTCTCTGATCTACCACGTGAGCAAAACAACACACGCGCGCGCACACCCACCCATACACACACACACACACAGAGCGTGGGACACCAGGCCAGCTGGGGGCAGCTTCTTTGATCTAAGCGACCACGTAAGCAAACATGTTGGAGCCTCTGTGTAAACAAACGAACCCCGAAATCAGGCGATCACTGACTGATCATAACAACCTGTGTGAACCTCAAACATCGAAGGACCGCGACCCACCATGTGATCAAAACAGAAGTTGATAAAAGTTAGTGGGACACGATGGCCATGTGGAGAAGCCGTCGGAGTGCTGGAGAGAGAAAGAGAGAGAGAGAGAGAGCGCAAGCAATCGATCGATCAATCAATCAAACAAACAAAGAGAGAGAAAGAGAGAGAAAATGCCTGGCCCTAAAAAGTCAGACAATGGGAAGCGCCCCGCCAAGCGCAAACGCGCTGTTGTGTCACGTCGACCCGTCGGTGAACAGGTCGCTGGGCCCAGTATGGATTCCGCCGGACAGCATCGCCAGCGACAACAAACGCTGTATGAGACGCAGATGTTCCGTCGTGTCGAGGTGCCCGAGACAGACTCAGACAGTGACCACTGCCCACGTCTACGACGCAGTGGCAGGGCGAAGAGGCGTCGGGTTTTGGACACTGAATCCGAGCTCTCTGGTGCTTTGAGAGCGGTTTTGGCAAGTGCAACCGAGTCCGAGCTCTCTGGTGCTGAGGAAGAGGAGCACGTTGAACCGATCGATTTGGGGCCAGTTCCACGTCGCAGTGCCAGGAGGCCTACTACTCGTCGTGAGATCATAGAAAGTCCATTCAACTCCCAAACTGATCCATCTGAGACGGATCAGGAGTCAGATGGAGAAGAATGGTCTCCCTTCTTGAGAGAGGACGACGCCGGGAAAAGACCACGTTCTTCAGATACCAGTTCTTCAGGTAAGAAGTACATGTTTATCGTGCTTGAGATGAAAGGAAATGAATGTTTTTAGTATATGGGGTCCATTTGGTTACATAAGACTTAGGCTACACTCAGAGTTGCACAATGCACATCTGTAGGGGTCCATTTGGTTCCATTAGTACACTCTCAGAGTTACAGACTTGTAAGGGTCCATTTGGTTCTATTGTGTACACCTTACATACCTGTAAGGGTCCATTTGGTTTTATTGTATACACTTTACATACTGTACATGTAAGGGTCCATTTGGTTCTATTGTATACACCTTACACACCTGTAAGGGTCCATTTGGTTCTATTGTATACACCTTACACACCTGTAAGGGTCCATTTGGTTCCATTAGTACACTCTCAGAGTTACAGACCTGTAAGGGTCCATTTGGTTCTATTGTATACACCTTACATACCTGGAAGGGTCCATTTGGTTCCATTAGTACACTCTCAGAGTTACAGACCTAGTCTGTAACTCTGAGACAGACAGACAGACAGACAGACAGACTGACTGACTGACGTACTCCTAAATGTACTAACATATGCTCTTAGTTAGTTATGCAGGGATCCTCAGGGTTCCTTGGGGGGGGGTTTCAAATTGACCCTTACAGCCTGTAAGGGTCCATTTGGTTCTATTGTATACACCTTACATACCTGTAAGGGTCCATTTGGTTCTATTGTATACACCTTACAGACCTGTAAGGGTCCATTTGGTTCTATTGTATACACCTTACATACCTGTAAGGGTCCATTTGGTTCTATTGTATGTATACAATAGAACCAAATGGACCCTTACAGGTCTGTAACTCTGAGAGTGTACTAATGGAACCAAATGGACCCTTCCAGGTATGTAAGGTGTATACAATAGAACCAAATGGACCCTTACAGGCTGTAAGGGTCCATTTGGTTCTATTTGTATACACCCTAGAGTTACAGACCTGTAAGGGTCCATTTGAAACCCCCCCAAGGAACCCTGAGGATCCCTGCATAACTAACTAAGAGCATATGTTAGTACATTTAGGAGTAAGTCAGTCAGTCAGTCTCTGTCTGTCTGTCTGTTTTTATGTTCACTATTTATACTGTAATTTGTTCTGGATAAGAGCGTCTGTTAGTTAGATGCCTACATTGATTTGTGATTGTGTGTACATCATATTTACAAACCAACATTTTACTCTGTTAGACTCTGAGGAGGAGGAGGAGGAGGAGGAGGAGGGTCTACAGCCAGCTGATGAAGGAGAGTTGGGTGTTGGCAGTGGCGCTAGAGGTAAGATATTTATTTTTCTTACAGATACATTTTCACAACAGAAGCCAGCTTGCATTGTAGCATACAATAAGTCAATGAATGGAGTTGATATTGATATGGACCCAAACATCGTGTACTACCTGGGAAGTCAAACAAGTGGACAAATACATTTGTATCCTATCTGTTTGTTCAATGCTTTTATCTATCAAAGCTAAAAACCCACATGACAACTGTAAAAGTATTTTCTCATTCATTACAAGTGTCACCAGAGACATGCTGGGAGTGTAAATAATTGATTTGATTTTGTGCACATCTTTACCATAACTAAATCATATTTTACTATGATTTCAGATACTGCGTCAAGGAAGGATCAGCCCAGATCCAGTTCTGCACCACGTGTTGGCAGTACAGCTCGAGGTAAACAAAAAGTTAATTTTTCATGTTTGAGATGAAATGAATGTATTTAGTATGGAATCCATTTGGTTGCATTTTGTACACTCTCAGAGTTACAGACCTGTGGACCCATTTGGTCCTGTGGAGGAAATCTGATTATGTTATCATGATTGGTTATATGCACCCTTGTTGTCAGTACATTATGTGTTCATATTTGTGCCCTATGATACATTATATTTTACATGACATAAGAGCCCAGATGTCTCTCCTAGGCCTGATGGCTATTGTTTATGGTACAGCTGGTAAAGATTTGCACACATTTTTCAAAGATTTTTCAAAAATAGCAGATCTACAAGCTCATAGCGTGGCATGGTGAAACATTGTATAGCGCTTTGAGTAAGAGAGCACTTAGCAAAGCACTATACAAATGCAATTCATTATTATTATTTATAATGTACTGACAATAAGGTTCCATTTGGTTCCATTTGTACAGTCTCAAAGTGTGACCTGTAAGGGTCCATTTGGTTCCATTTGCACATTCTCAAAGTTAGACTTGAAAGGGTCCATTTGGTTCCATTTGTACACTCAGAGTTACAGACCTGTAAGGATGCATTTGGAACCCCACCACACAAATACAAAAAAATGTATTGTAATGTATTTTATGGTAAATATGTGTTTCTGTAATTTACAGGTCGACCACAGCGTGGCAAGGGGCGTCCACAACGTGCGCGTGGTGGCCAACCTGTTCCTCTGCCGTGGTATGACCAGGGTAAGATGGAGTGGGAGCCAGAGGCCTTTCCATTTACTGCAGAGCCCGGACCTCTCAACGGAGCTGCTCATCTGGATTCAGATCAGCCAGCAGACTTTTTGGAGCTCTTTCGTTGATCAGACAAATCTCTACGCAGAACAGTCAATTGCGAGAGTCACAAACAAGCCACATTCCAGAGTCCATCAATGGAAACCACTCAAAGTTGAGGAACTGAAAACATTCTTAGGGCTCCTCTTCCTGACTGGTATAGTTACAAAGACTGATATGAAAGAGTACTGGTCCACGGATGAGGTGTATGCGACCTACTATTTCGGCAAGGTCATGCCCCGTAATAGGTTTCAAGTGATCCTGAGGTTTCTGCACTTTACTGACAACAGTGTAGCTGATGTCAAGAAAAGAGCAAAAGACAAAATGTACAAGGTGCGTCCTGTTTGTGACTATCTAGTCAACAAATTCAGTGAGTTGTATCAACCAGATGCATCTATTTCAATAGATGAAGGCACACTGCTATGGCGCGGCCGTCTATCCTTCCGGGTTTATAACCCTCAAAAGCCTGTAAGGTATGGAATAAAATCCTACATTTTGTGTGACTCAGCTACAGGGTATTGTCATAATTTGAAACCATACTGTGGAAAACATGAAACCCAAGAGCAAACAGTAGTCTCTCTCATTGGTGAACTAAAAGGTCAAGGGTATAAATTGTTTATGGATAATTTCTATAACTCCGTCAAATGATGTCATAAACTCCTTGATAATAAGATTCATGTCTGTGGTACACTCAGAAAGAACAGGGGTGAACCAGAAGCCATTTATTCTGCCTCCACTTCCTCCCTCGGTGCTGGGGAGAGAATTGTTCTTCACAATTCAAGGGTGATGGTAACGGCATGGCGGGACACAAATGTAGTGAGGATGGTCACCACGTGCCATCAGGACAAAATGGAGACTGAAATGGTGTGGCGGAGACACCATATCCATCGCGTGCCAAAAGAAAGACCTGCCTGTGTGGTTGAGTACAACCACTCCATGAATGGAGTGGACAAACTAGATCAGAACATTTCTTACTATTCGTTTGCCAGAAAGACCATGAAGTGGACAAACAAATTTATCATATACATGCTTCAAATTTGCATCTTCAATTCCTTCATATTGTACAAGGCCAAAAATCAGCAGGGCAGGTATAACACCATGAAGAAATTCATGGACGGCGTCATCAAAACATGGACCAGCCCGAGACAGTCTAACCAGGATGCTAGGGCACCACGCATTGACCCCCAGAGCAGGCTGTCTGCAGACCATGTCAGTGTTCGCCTTAGGCCCACCGCCAAAAAAGAGAACCCAGGTAGGCGATGCAGGGTCTGTTATAGGAAAGGTCAGCGGTGTGAGACAAAGTCCCAGTGTGGTTCCTGTCATGTCCCTTTATGCACAACGGGGGAATGTTTCCTAGACTACCACGCAGGTTTGAGCAATGTGAACTGTTTTCTTTTCTTTGTTTTGATCGCTTGGTCCATTTGGTTACACTCAGAATTACAGACATGTAAGGGTCCATTTGGTTACACTCAGAATTACAGACATGTAAGGGTCCATTTGGTTACTCAGAGTTACAGACATGTAAGGGTCCATTTGGTTACACTCAGAATTACAGACATGTAAGGGTCCATGTGGTTACACTCAGAGTTACAGACATGTAAGGGTCCATTTGGTTACACTCAGAGTTACAGACATGTAAGGGTCCATGTGGTTACACTCAGAGTTACAGACATGTAAGGGTCCATTTGGTTACACTCAGAGTTACAGACCTGTAAGGGTCCATGTGGTTACACTCAGAGTTACAGACATGTAAGGGTCCATTTGGTTACACTCAGAGTTACAGACATGTAAGGGTCCATTTGGTTACTCTCAGAGTTACAGACATGTAAGAGTCCATTTGGTTACACTCAGAGTTACAGACATGTAAGGGTCCATGTGGTTACACTCAAAGTTACAGACCTGTAAGGGTCCATTTGGTTACACTCAGAGTTACAGACATGTAAGGGTCCATGTGGTTACACTCAGAGTTACAGACATGTAAGGGTCCATTTGGTTACACTCAGAGTTACAGACATGTAAGGGTCCATGTGGTTACACTCAGAGTTACAGACATGTAAGGGTCCATTTGGTTACACTCAGAGTTACAGACATGTAAGGGTCCATGTGGTTACACTCAGAGTTACAGACATGTAAGGGTCCATTTGGTTACTCAGAGTTACAGACATGTAAGAGTCCATGTGGTTACTCAGAGTTACAGACATGTAAGGGTCCATTTGGTTACTCAGAGTTACAGACATGTAAGGGTCCATTTGGTTACTCAGAGTTACAGACATGTAAGGGTCCATTTGGTTACTCAGAGTTACAGACATGTAAGGGTCCATTTGGTTACACTCAGAGTTACAGACATGTAAGGGTTCATGTGGTTACACTCAGAGTTACAGACATGTAAGGGTCCATTTGGTTACACTCAGAGTTACAGACATGTAAGGGTCCATTTGGTTACACTCAGAGTTACAGACATGTAAGGGTTCATGTGGTTACACTCAGAGTTACAGACATGTAAGGGTCCATTTGGTTACACTCAGAGTTACAGACATGTAAGGGTCCATGTGGTTACACTCAGAGTTACAGACATGTAAGGGTCCATTTGGTTACACTCAGAGTTACAGACATGTAAGGGTCCATTTGGTTACACTCAGAGTTACAGACATGTAAGGGTCCATGTGGTTACACTCAGAGTTACAGACATGTAAGGGTCCATGTGGTTACACTCAGAGTTACAGACCTGTAAGGGTCCATTTGGTTACACTCAGAGTTACAGACCTGTAAGGGTCCATTTGGTTACACTCAGAGTTACAGACATGTAAGGGTCCATTTGGTTACACTCAGAGTTACAGACCTGTAAGGGTCCATTTGGTTACACTCAGAGTTACAGACCTGTAAGGGTCCATTTGGTTACACTCAGAGTTACAGACATGTAAGGGTCCATTTGGTTACTCAGAGTTACAGACATGTAAGGGTCCATTTGGTTACTCAGAGTTACAGACATGTAAGGGTCCATTTGGTTACACTCAGAATTACAGACATGTAAGGGTCCATTTGGTTACTCTCAGAATTACAGACATGTAAGGGTCCATGTGGTTACACTCAGAGTTACAGACCTGTAAGGGTCCATTTGGTTACACTCAGAGTTACAGACATGTAAGGGTCCATTTGGTTACACTCAGAGTTACAGACCTGTAAGGGTCCATTTGGTTACACTCAGAGTTACAGACATGTAAGGGTCCATTTGGTTACTCAGAGTTACAGACATGTAAGGGTCCATTTGGTTACTCAGAATTACAGACATGTAAGGGTCCATTTGGTTACACTCAGAGTTACAGACATGTAAGGGTCCATTTGGTTACACTCAGAGTTACAGACCTGTAAGGGTCCATTTGGTTACACTCAGAGTTACAGACCTGTAAGGGTCCATTTGGTTACACTCAGAGTTACAGACCTGTAAGGGTCCATTTGGTTACACTCAGAGTTACAGACATGTAAGGGTCCATTTGGTTACACTCAGAGTTACAGACATGTAAGGGTCCATTTGGTTACACTCAGAGTTACAGACATGTAAGGGTCCATTTGGTTACTCAGAGTTACAGACATGTAAGGGTCCATTTGGTTACACTCAGAGTTACAGACATGTAAGGGTCCATTTGGTTACTCAGAGTTACAGACATGTAAGGGTCCATTTGGTTACACTCAGAGTTACAGACATGTAAGGGTCCATTTGGTTACACTCAGAGTTACAGACATGTAAGGGTCCATGTGGTTACACTCAGAATTACAGACATGTAAGGGTCCATTTGGTTACACTCAGAGTTACAGACCTTTAAGGGTCCATTTGGTTACACTCAGAATTACAGACATGTAAGGGTCCATTTGGTTACACTCAGAGTTACAGACCTGTAAGGGTCCATGTGGTTACACTCAGAGTTACAGACATGTAAGGGTCCATTTGGTTACTCAGAGTTACAGACATGTAAGGGTCCATTTGGTTACACTCAGAGTTACAGACATGTAAGGGTCCATTTGGTTACACTCAGAGTTACAGACATGTAAGGGTCCATTTGGTTACACTCAGAATTACAGACATGTAAGGGTCCATTTGGTTACACTCAGAGTTACAGACATGTAAGGGTCCATTTGGTTACACTCAGAATTACAGACATGTAAGGGTCCATTTGGTTACACTCAGAGTTACAGACATGTAAGGGTCCATTTGGTTACACTCAGAATTACAGACATGTAAGGGTCCATTTGGTTACACTCAGAGTTACTGAAAGGTCCGATTATCAGTCATAAAGTGCTTAGGGGTAATGTGTGTTTATAAGTCTGTTTTAATGTTAAATGTATTAATCTAAGTAATGCATAAATGTACATTTCTACTGTGTGAGTGGTGCTGAGAGGAGCAGAGAGTAAGGAGTAATATTGAGTGGTTTATTGATACTTCGAGAGAAGCCATACACAGCCCTTATCTCTGGGAGACTAAGCATGAGCACCCAGAAGTGCACATTCCATTGGTGTGGGTAAAATACTTTTGTACTGATTACTTTTTATACTTACTTGGTATACTCTATTACTTTTTAAGGTCCACCCACATGTTCTATTTTCTGTGTTCTGTTAATACAATAAATGAGATGTAGGAAGTGCTGAACAATCAGTATGACTCCGGTTGTATAGGTGTTCGTACTCCTTGTACAAGTTATTGAGCTCTTTGTGTCACGTGTCAAGTTATTTACGATACAAGTTTATACACGGTGTGATCAAAGCCTAGGGTGAATGATAAATGATAGACTAGAACCCTATCATTTCTCTGGTCCAATCGAGCCGGATGTCAAAGCCGTTTTCTGGAGGAGGAGATCAAGACGCGCCGAAGTCTGTGCACAGCGGGTCCTCAGCTGGATCCTGACCAAAGACCTGAGACGTGAATTCGGACCAGGCCGGCGTTCTTAGACCAAGTCGAACATCTTCTCTTCAAGAGACGGCAGACGACATCTGAACTTGATCACACACCTATAAGCCAAAACGTAAGTGGGTCCTGTGTGGACATTTTTGTGTGGTTAATATTACTGTGTGACGATATTGACAAGCTCCTGTGTGGTTAATATTACTGTGTGACGATATTGACAAGCTCCTGTGTGGTTAATATTACTGTGTGACGATATTAACAAGCTCCTGTGTGGTTAATATTACTGTGTGACGATATTAACAAGCGCTTCTGTGTGGACACTGTGTGGTTAATATTACTGTGTGACGATATTAACAAGCGCTTCTGTGTGGACACTGTGTGGTTAATATTGCTGTGTGCCGATATTAACAAGCGCTTCTGTGTGGACACCTTTGGTGGTTGAGATTACGAGAGTGGGATATTGTGTCCAGTATACAGTGGTACATAAATTCACCCTCGAAATACACTTAGTTACGATAAGAACAAGATATTTACAGTGATTAAATAACCTCTACACATTGAACGGCACATAATAAGAACCACACATAATTCAAGTTGCACCCACATAATAGTAATTGATCACTAATATGGGGAACTCACAGAAGAAGGAACAGCCTAAAGTTAAAGATAAGAAGTTCATGTCCACCTATGCTCCAGGCAGTACTAGATTTCTAAGCATCTGGGCAAAGCAGCGTCATTTTGAGGGCAAATTAAGCCCGGAAGCATGTGCACATTTAGTAGTGCAAATTAAAACAGATTTAGCTGCTGCTAAAAAAGAGAAAGAGAAGGAAAAGTTAAAGCAGGAACTGAGAGAAGCTATGATTTGGGAAAGCCAAGCAAAGGCTAGGCGTGAAGGCATGAACAAGGCTGAAAAGAGCAATAGTAACACCACTGTGGCTACATTAACAACAGACGAAGATGAGGTGAGTTACATTAGTGGCATGCAGAACAGGAGGAGAAGGGAGCGGGAGGAGACTGAGATAGCGCAGGCAGAGAGAGAGAGGCTGCGGGAATTGGAGCTACGGCTGAGGAGAGAGGAAGAGGAAAAAAGAGAGGCCATGGTGGCGAAAAGAAGGGAGTTTCAGCGAGCAAAACATGAGACATTTCAGCAGCAGCAGAGGGACAGACAGGAGAAATATGAGGCTGAAACTAGATTGCTAAAAATGAAAGAGGCTCTACAGCCTGCCCTAGGAGATATAGCCTCTGCAAAATCACAGGATTATCAACAGTTCTCCGCGCTTCCCCATTTCTCCCCACCTAATTTAAGAAGTAACAGGAAAGGAAGTGAGGATCAAGCGTACCATGCCATTGTAGTCAGTGCAGGCGCCCCCCCACCTTACCCATGTAAATCCCCAGACTTGTACCCAAACCCACATGATGTAGAAAAACAAGGGTACAAATTAGCAGCTCAGATAGAGACACACCAATTTCCTTTAGTGGAAATGCCAAATGTTGCGTGGGACCCCAGGTTGGTTGTCGGGGCACCACCCCCTGGGGTGGAGAATATTCCAGGTAATCGCATACAAGCAGATGATGAGAGACTGAAGCAAATGGTTTTAGCCTACCGTCCGTGGACGCCACAGCAACTTAGTGATGCATGTAATGGTTTGCATAACCCCAAAGATGATGTTGAAAGAAATATTGAAGAATTCAAACAGCTGATTAAAGGGTGGCATTTGAATGGGTTGGAGGTTATGAGCTGTCTGCGTGTGTTGTATGGTCATAAGCTCGCACGCATACAGGGACTGTATACTGGAATGGTCGGGGCAGTGCCATATGCTGGCTATATGAATGCAGACGCTAGTGCTGAATTTGAGGCTGCATTGGCAGTGGTGTGGGGCAATGTACGCGATGTGTTTCGTTTAACATCAGATTACACTCAGATTACTGACACTAGACAGAAGCCTGGGGAGGATGTGGTGGATTTCAGGGGCAGAATGGAGACTGTTTTCAGACGCTGTAGTGGTATTCCTCATGACGGTGCAATTGACTCAGCTTATCAGCAACATTTGAAGACAGCCATCTTAAATGGCACTCTCTCGCACCTACGAGATTTTGTTAACAAGAACAATGTTACTCAACGTAGCTGCTCTTTAAGTCATATGATGGATCATCTGACCACTGCCCAGACTTATCATCAGAAAAAGAAGGAGAGAGAGGACAGTGCACCTAAGCAAGTGTTTATGGTTGATGTGGATTACCAGGGAGCTAAGTCAAAAGGGAGGAGAGGCCCCGCTAGGCCCCCGCGAGAACGAGTATGTTATCGGTGTGGCCGTAGCGGCCATTTCATGGCAGATTGTAAATCGAGCACTACGGTTGACGGATGGGACGATGACAAATCTAAGCAAAGAAAGACACGTAAACCTAGACGCAGGGAGGAAGATGAGGAAGATAGTCAATGACTAGACGTGGAAGACGAGTACACGGACCGTATGAACTTTGTGAATGCTGATCCCCCATTAGAAGAATGTTTTGACATAGATCTAGTAATAGAGGCATTAGCTGCAATGTCAAGCAATGAGATTAAACCAATGCGTACTCTAATGGTAAATGGTGTGCTCGTCGAGTTCCTATGTGATACTGGTGCAGATACCTCAGTGATGAAGACAGAAATCCCTGGCATGTGGCCTAAGTCCATGAGTATTTTTGTAAAGTCTGCTAATGGCCAAATTAATGAGAGACCAGTGTCCAAACCGTTAAAGGTTAAAGATGGGTCTCGAACAGCGTTTTGTTTTTGCCCCAGATTGTCCTGTTAACCTGTTAGGACGTGATGGCATGATTAATCTAGGACTCAGCATAGTCCCCACTAGTAAGGGTATGCGTGCCATTACTGCAGATGACACTATACAGGAACAAGTTTTTGTGCAGCAGTCTTTCGATCAGCCACATTACTTCTGGACATTAGATATGCCAAAGCCCGATCTCACAGATACAGGCCCCTTTCTGTTATCTCAGATAACCAAACGTGATAAGCAGGAGGTCATGCAATTAGGGGCACTGCATGTGACGTTAAGGTATAAGAGACATGCAGGCCCGGACCCCGAGTATGACCGCTTGGTCGCACATCTAAAAAAGCCACAGAGAGTTTCTTTTAACCACATCTATGAGGACACAAATGGCAACGCTGCAGTGTCAGTCTCCCTTACACAGGAAGCAGATATGTTGATGGGTTTAGGAAAGACACCTCATATGTCTCTAGCAAGAGGTGTGAGGCAAACCTGGCGTGAATTAAAACAGCTGGTTCGCAGTGGAGTCGCCAGATGCGATTGGGCGAGACAGAAAGACGGGTGGGAAATTAGTGGGGATATTAGACGAAAGCCTTTATGTTTCACACTAAGCATGACCCCTGCAGTACATCTAGATGTTCCCATTCACACATGATCAGTTATGTTTTCACAGCAGGAAGAGCAGGCCCTAGCTGATGTGCCAGTCTCAGTGTGGTCAAAAGGCAAAACGGATGTTGGCAAAATGACCACAGCACGCCCCATACATGTTACCCCTTGTAATGAACACCGTCCTACCCCTTGTAATGAACACCGTCCTAATGTCAGACAGTACCCCCTAAAGCAGGATGCTCTGGATGGCATACGCCCAGTAATTAAGGATATGCTTAAGGCCGGTATTATAAGAAAAGATCCAGATGCAATGTGTAACACGCCCGTTTTTCCAGTCAAGAAAAAGGATGGGAAATCGTGGCGTTTAGTTCAGGATCTCCGCCAGGTCAACAGCTCTGTGTTGCCTATTGCTGCCCTGGTGCCTGACCCCCACACGTTGTTGAATAGCCTTAATCCAAATAGCCTATGGTTTTCAGTGTTAGATTTGCAGAATGCATATTTTTCAATTGAGGTTGACAAAGACAGTCAGGGGTGGTTTGGCTTTACTTATGACAGAGAGAAGCATACATACAATCGTCTCCCTCAGGGATTTGTTAACAGCCCTGCCATTTTCTCAAGAGAAATAGCTAAGTGCTTGGCTACTTTCACTCCCCCTGGTTCCTCTCAGGTCATTACTTATGTTGACGATTTGTTGATTGCCTCCCCCACCCGTGAGGAATGTGTACAAGCAACGGTTGAGCTTTTAAAACATTTACACGCGACAGGTAATAAAGTGTCAAGAGATAAGTTTCAGTTTGCACAACGGAGTGTGCGTTTCCTGGGCCACTCTCTTAGTGCAGAAGGCAGATGTTTACATTCAGATCGTAAAGCTGCATTGTTGGAAGCACCCAGGCCCAAGACTAAGAAACACATGATGCAGTTCTTGGGATTAACCAATTATTGTCGGGCCTGGGTCCCTGAGTATGCTTTTGTTACTCAGCCACTGGTAGATCTGCTGTATTTGGATGAGCTCCCCGCGTCTGCCAAATTAACTTGGAATGCTTTGGCAGAGGACGCTTTTGTTCAGTTAAAACAAATCTTAACTAGCTCATCAGTTCTGGCCCTTCCTAATTACACAAAACCCTTTGTTCAGACCGCTGACGTAAAAGATGGTTTCATGACTTCTGTTTTGTTGCAACAGCATGGTGATAAGTTGAGGCCATTAGGGTTTTTCTCTAAACGTCTTGACCCTGTGGCTCAAGCCCTCCCCCCATGTGTCCAGGCGATTTGCGCTGCGGCCATGGCTGTCCAGTGCACGGCGGAATTAGTATTATTCCATCCTCTCACTCTAAAAGTGCCACACGCAGTGGCCCTCCTGCTAAATGAGACTCGTATGGCATTTCTCTCCCCTGCTCGTTTTTTGTCAATGTCAGCTGTTTTGTTTACTCAGCCCCACATAACTATTGTCCGTTGTGGGGTTCTGAACCCCTCAACGCTCCTTCCCACACCCTTAGATGGGGACCCTCATGATTGCAGGGAATTAACGGAGCGGTGTTGTAAGCCTCGGGCTGACCTCTCAGACCAGCCCCTCCCCCATGGGAAAGTGTGGTTTGTTGACGGCTCAGCATCTAAGTCAGATTTAGGTGTAAATCAAGTTGGCTTTGCTGTAGTTTCAGACTCAGCCATTATCAAAGCTGGTAGACTTCCCACGTCTTATTCAGCACAAGCCGCTGAATTAATTGCTCTCACCTCAGCGTGCAAGGCCGCAGAGGGTCAGGATGTGACTGTATATACTGATAGCCAGTACGCATTTTCCACGTTGTTTACGTTTGCGGCACAGTGGTCCCGCAGGGGGATGATGACTTCAACTGGAAAACCTGTTAAACACGCTGCTCTGTTATCTGATTTGATTGCAGCTGTGTTACTACCACGGTCAATAGCTGTCTGCAAGTGTGAAGCCCATACGAATAGTGTCTCGCCTGTGGCTAAGGGCAACGCTTTCGCAGACAAAATAGCAAAGGAGGCCAGCCTTGGTTCACATGGAACTTATCTGGTTATGTCTACAGCCACAGTCACAGATCCCATTTCACATTCAGTACTTCGTGATATGCAGCGGCAGTCCCCTACATCTGAAGTTCGCAAGTGGCTTCGTGATGGCGCTGCTCTTGATGCATCTGAAGTGTATTGCATGCATGGCAAGCCAGTACTACCTGTGTCTTTATTCAAATTAGCAGCACATTTGAGCCATGACCGTGTTGGTCATGTTTCAACAGGAGGGATGGTCCACCTGATTAAGCAGCATTTTCACACTTATAATTTTCAGAACTATGCTAAACAGTTTTGCAGGGCATGCATCACATGTTGCAGACATAATGCGCAGGGAAATGAAAGGCCAAAGAGAGGACGGTTTCCCCCAGCCACTTATCCATTCCAGAATGTACATATGGATTTCATACAGTTAAGCCCTACTACAGGAGGCTATAAGTACTGCCTCAATATGATCTGTCCGTTTTCAAAATGGATTTACATTTTTCCCTCACGTGATAACACAGCATTGACAGTGGCGAAGGCCATATGTAAGGTTATAATTCCTAATCGTGGAATTCCTGAGAATTTGTACAGTGACAATGCATCACATTTTCGGAATGAAGTAATACAACTGATGTCATCACAACTAGGTATTAAGCTAAACTACCATTGTAGTTATCATCCCCAGTCGGCCGGTTTAATTGAGAAGTTTAATGACACGGTTAAATTGAGATTAAAGAAAATTATGGACGCTTCCAGGCGGCCATGGATTGAGTGTATTTCATTAGTGGAGTTATACATGAGAATAGTTCCCACAACTCAGGGCCCAACCCCTTTTGAAATAGTTAATGGTAAAGAGTTTAGACTCCCAATTATGGACACAATACAAGAAGCACATGATGTAGACGAAGAAAATACACTGGCTGACTGGATGATCACTTTATTTAACAGCAAAAAAGTCCAAAGTTCCAATAATCTGCCAGACTTTCCTCTTTCTCCCCAGGATCGGGTGGGACTGGAACCAGGTGACCTCGTGCTGATAAAGGTCATCAAACGCAAACACTGGAACTCTGTTCGCTGGGAAGGCCCTTTTCAAGTTTTGGTTGCTACGCCAACTGCCATCAAGATCAAGGAGCGTGATACGTGGATACACCAAAGTCACTGTAAGCTCGTGCGGACATTATCGGACATTCAGTAATAAGGTGTTTAAGTCCGAGGGCGGATGAGGGCTTCACTTGTAGCGTGAAGTCAGATCCAAACTTGGCAGAAGTCTCCCAATTCATCTCCCCCACCCCACCTTAATTGCACTTAGATGGACCATGGAGCACCGACTTATTCTGTTTGTGGTACTTATGTTTTCTATGAGTGTATCATGTATTTCTATTATTAAAATTAATCGTAAAGCAAGGAGCGCCGATGAAAATGTTTCTCACCGCCTACATCTCAATGCCTGGTATACCTATGCACATGAAATCGCTAAAGTTAATGCCAATACTGATTGCTATGTATGTACACACATGCCCACTTCAGCGTCACACCCCACGTTTTATGCTGTTCCACTAACTGATAGTGAATGTGAAAGCCTAGAATCGAAAGTCGCTGGTGAGCCTTGGGACAACAACACTCTGATTTACATGCATAAAAATGCTACCAACAGCTATGTGCCGTGCAAAACGTATGATCAGTTTAAGTATAACCTAAGCAGCACATTGATAAGCCCCTACGTTACTCTGAGATCTAATGTGGTTTTTCCCACTTGTTATGCTCGCTCCGGTCCTGTCTATATGGGTCAGGTCAATGAACACCATTGCAAGATAACTAAATATGCAGGTTGTGAGCAATACAATCTCAATGGTAAAACGTGCCCATGGGTAGAAATGGACAAGAAAGGCAATATTACAGCTAACCGATGTGAATGTGTGAGTGATGCGTCTATGGTTGCTAAGAATGGCACCTATCCTATGGATAACGTGTTCTGGTTGTGCGGAATGAAAGCTTACTTGAGGCTTCCCCCTGAGTGGGGGGGGGTCTGCTCGCCAATCCGAATTTTGGATCCCTCATTCATTATCTCAGCTAAGCCATATCCTAATGTTGCCATTACACACCGTGTATCCCGTTCTATGGGTGACGCCCATGACCCGATATGGGGAGCCAATGTACCTGACGATATGAAATTATGGTCCACGGCTAATAAAGTAGGGTTGTCTCTCTTTCCCCACTTAGGTGTGGGAAAGCTTATGCTACGTGTGGAGACCATTAACTACCGATTTAGTCTGTTTCTGAATGCTACAATGACCATCGACGAGGCTCAAAACCATGAGATAAGCCAACTACGTTTAATGACCCTTCAAAATAGATGGACCCTTGACCTCTTGACCGCTGCGAGTGGAGGTGTATGCGTACTTTTGAACAGTACCTGCTGTGTCTACGTTTCGGACAACATTAATTCTAAGGAGGCCAATGACGCTATGTCCAATCTACGCGCCCTTCAGAAAGCTATGAACAGTGATTTCCATCCTGATAAGGGGTGGTTTGCTTGGTTAATGGGAGGGGGTTGGATTCAAGCTCTGTGTAAACTTGGAACAATGTTGCTCTGTGCTTTGGTGCTGTTTTGCGTGTTATCGGTCTGTGTGATCCCGTGCATTAGGACCTTAGTGAAACGCATGGTTGCTGACACGTTCGTTCAAACGTATACTGCGGTATCCCAGACTGAGCAAGACTTAAAAGATGACGGGAATGTGTTCTCCCTTCGAAGCCTTTATGATGAAAATGACACAGACATTTAAGCTCTGTTAATATTTGAAAATGAATTGTCAGTTCATAATGGTCAAATTAATGATACAAACAGTTGAAGGTTATTAAGTGTTACAACCACTGCTCACAAGAAAGCCATACATTTTGAGAGTGATAATGTCCTTTTCCTATCCATAGGTTTTTCAGCATTATCTACAATCGTTTGTCTCATTATTGATTAGGATCAATTGACATTCTACTCGTTATCATCATGCTCATTAATAACAGCTCTGTGCGACAAGCGGGTAGCTAAGTCCCAAGGCCACTGAAAGCGAAAGAGGCAAGCGTTATATGGTGTTGATGTGACTAATGAAATCCTATTATGATGTCCATTTTAAAAATGTGAAAGCAAGAAAAATGTGATTGATGTCTAAGGAATTATTAATTATCATTAATAAACAGGAGGGAAATGAAAGGTCCGATTATCAGTCATAAAGTGCTTAGGGGTAATGTGTGTTTATAAGTCTGTTTTAATGTTAAATGTATTAATCTAAGTAATGCATAAATGTACATTTCTACTGTGTGAGTGGTGCTGAGAGGAGCAGAGAGTAAGGAGTAATATTGAGTGGTTTATTGATACTTCGAGAGAAGCCATACACAGCCCTTATCTCTGGGAGACTAAGCATGAGCACCCAGAAGTGCACATTCCATTGGTGTGGGTAAAATACTTTTGTACTGATTACTTTTTATACTTACTTGGTATACTCTATTACTTTTTAAGGTCCACCCACATGTTCTATTTTCTGTGTTCTGTTAATACAATAAATGAGATGTAGGAAGTGCTGAACAATCAGTATGACTCCGGTTGTATAGGTGTTCGTACTCCTTGTACAAGTTAATTGAGCTCTTTGTGTCACGTGTCAAGTTATTTACGATACAAGTTTATACACGGTGTGATCAAAGCCTAGGGTGAATGATAAATGATAGACTAGAACCCTATCAGTTACAGACATGTAAGGGTCAATTTGGTTACACTCAGAGTTACAGACATGTAAGGGTCCATTTGGTTACACTCAGAGTTACAGACATGTAAGGGTCCATTTGGTTACACTCAGAGTTACAGACATGTAAGGGTCCATTTGGTTACACTCAGAGTTACAGACATGTAAGGGTCCATTTGGTTACACTCAGAGTTACAGACATGTAAGGGTTCATGTGGTTACACTCAGAGTTACAGACATGTAAGGGTTCATGTGGTTACACTCAGAGTTACAGACATGTAAGGGTCAATTTGGTTACACTCAGAGTTACAGACATGTAAGGGTCCATTTGGTTACACTCAGAGTTACAGACATGTAAGGGTCCATTTGGTTACACTCAGAGTTACAGACATGTAAGGGTCCATTTGGTTACTCTCAGAGTTACAGACATGTAAGGGTCCATTTGGTTACTCTCAGAGTTACAGACATGTAAGGGTCCATGTGGTTACACTCAGAATTACAGACATAAGGGCTGTACGTTTTTTTTATTACTCATTTATCACTTAGAATTGTAAAATTACATTTGTTTTTTATTCAATCTTATTGTCTCCGCCAGGCCGAAGGCATGGCGAGAGAGTATGTTTTACCCTCCGTCCGTCCGTCCGTGTGTGTGTGTGTGTGTGTGTGTGTGTGTGTGTGTGTGTGTGTGTGTGTGTGTGTGTGTGTGTGTGTGTGTGTGTGTGTGTGTGTGTGTGTGTGTGTGTGTGTGTCCGTCCTGTCTGTGTGTTAGCAGCTAATCTCCGGCACCGTTGGCCCGGTCGCTCCCAAACTGTGCACACACACTCCCTGGATGCCAATTCAGAACCTCTGCCCCAATGTTTTCACATGGGCCTGTTATAGCGCCACCAGGAGGCCCATTTGTGCAACACTCATTTTTTTACATTACTCCTACAGATTGTATCCAAACGTCATGCAAATTGGTACACAGTATCTCTATAGTCATGTGATCAACACGGATCTGTCCCATTTCCCATATTCCATCCTCATTGCTTATGGTTGGCTTCCAAAGTTTGCAGGATTGGTCCGTTTTGAACAAAAAGCCTCAAACTATGCACGCAGCTTGCGATTTCCTTGAAATTTAACACGCACATTCCCACTAGGCCGAGGAAGAAATGCCACCCTTTTCACATTGGCCTGTTATAGCGCCACCAGCAGGTCTAATTTAGCAAAACACATTTTTGGAACAAAATGCCTCAAATCACCAATGCAGTATGTGAATGCCGTGAAAGGCCTAAGAATAAATGGCACCCTTTTCACATTGGCCTATTATAGCGCCACCAGGAGGCCAGAATAATGTACCTGACCTGGCGGAGACCTGTGCTCCGAGGAGCACTTTTTCTAGTTTCTTTGTCATTTGTTTGTAAATGACTATGACTATGCAATGTCTGATGCATCACAGGAGCCAAAATAAAATGCTCAAGGCTGATTTCTGCCTGAGAGTTGTCACTTTTACTCATGTTTCTATTCTATTCTCAGAGTTGTTTTTGAAGAAAAAGTTTTATTCAACTGCCTATAAATAAAGAGCGAGGCAAAGAAGAGAGTCTCATCTTTCTTTTGAGATATGGTGCATCATTTTAGTCATAGCACAAAAGATTCTGTGGGCCTTGAAAGTGTAGATTTCTGCCTGAGAGCTGTCCTCTCCACAAAAAGGCCTATTACTCAGGTTTCTATGATAAATAGCTTTAGTCAACTGCCCATAACTAAAGAACGGAATATGCTAGCAACTCACTTTTTTTCCTGGAAAAAGAAGAGAGTCTCATCTTTCTTTTGAGATATGGTACATAATTTTAGTCAGAATATTCTGTGGCTCTAGTAAAAGTAGTAAGAATGCCTGTAAATGTTGGCACTGGGAGCACACTGCCAGAAAACACTGTGGCACTGAATGAGTTAAAAGTGAGGTATTAAAAACAATCAATTAGGTCGGATGCTTAATCAGTCATCCATTTAAACAAGATCTTTAACAGTCATTCTGATCAGATCTGGCTCAGACCAAGGCTATACGAGCTCTTACATGTCAGAGCATATTCTGGAGTCTGGACCGGTGCTGCTGTAATGTTTTCATGGACAGTGAGGTCTCCAAACGTACAGTAGCTACTACTGTAAGTCCTCTGGAGTTATATACAACCTTGGTTATGGATAGAAACCTGAAGCTCCAAACCTGTGCCCAGCGCAGGGTGAGTTATTTAAATGACCATCGGTTGCAGCCGCCAGATTTATCAACACAGCGTCCATTCTCACGCTATGATTGGCAGGATACGACCCTTTGATAAATCACACATGAGCCTCGTCTTAAGATGATTCCTGGGCTGGAATTGAAGCTGGTTTCTACGTTCAAAGTGATGAATCAGGATCAATGTGAGGGTTGTGCCCCGGTAGCTCACCTGGTAGAGAACGTACCACAGCTGGTCCTGGTTAGAATCCCTCCTGAAGATCCATGTTGCAGGTCATCCTCTCTGTCTTTACTGTCTCTCTACTCACTGTCAAAATAAAGCAGAAATGTGTGTGTGTGTGTGTGTGTGTGTGTGTGTGTGTGTGTGTGTGTGTGTGTGTGTGTGTGTGTGTGTGTGTGTGCGTGTGCGTGTGCGTGTGCGCACAACCCACGTTGAATATAAATATGATTCCATTATGATTTTTTTCCATAAGTCTTACCTGTGTTGTTGTAGTTCAGTGTAAGAAGACGTCTCTAGTGCTCTAGATGTCTTCATAGCTCTCACAGGACTTGATACAGGACCTGACCATACAAGGAAACACATTCTCAGGTGAGAGTTTGATTGGTTTAGAACAGCGGTCAGATGTGTCCATACATTCAGGTAAACATGACCTTATAAAACCTTGGAGTAAGGATAAAGGGACGTGGCATAGTGGGGTTTGTTGGTTTACTGAAGAGAAGTTTAGTAATAACTCTAAAAAGATACTGTAAATACAAATAAAACAACCCATAATTAATATCTCCGCCAGGCCAGACAGCCAAAGGCCGGAGATGATGTTTGCACCCTTGTTTGTTTCAAATCAGCCTCATGGTGGCGCTATAGCCGGCTGCTTCACATTTTGGCCCATAACTCTTGAACCGTAGGTCATACGGTATAATCACATGTTTTAATTCCTTGGATCATGCTGCAGCTAATCATAAAGACTAGATTTTCCAGTATTTTGTGTTTTCTTCAAAACACAAACAGTTTTTTTTGTATAAAACTCACACACATCTTTACACATGATATGTGGAGTCATGTGATCAATGTGTATCAGTCAGATCATGAATATTATGATTGCCTATGATTGTAAAGTGTTGTACCATATAATAATGAGCAGAAGTTGGTCTCAAACAGATTATTTTCTGTGTCAGATAACATAGAGACAAACAACTCTGCCGTCCCGCTGTGACGGTTCGGCTGCTATCGAGTTTTTAGCCAAAATTGGCAGATCTACAAGGTTGGAAAAAATTGCATTTCCGCTGCCCTAAGCCTCCGGGGGCAGGCGCGGAAATCCCAGGGGGGACGTCCCCCCCTAGCTACAGATTGGACCCCCCTCAAGTAATTTAGAATAATACAAATAAATGTTAAAATAATATTTTTTTGATAATAAATCAGTAAAATCAGGCAAAAATAATTATTAAATAACCTAAACCTAACCTAACCCTAAAACCGCAATAGAGTAACCAAAAACCGAAAATAAACAAACAAAATCCATGTGCGGCCGACCACCCCCCAGCCTCAAGACAGATTTCCGCCCCTGTCCGGGGGTCCTCATGGACCCCCTCTGAGCCCGGCCACGGACCACCACCACCTCCTACTTTATATTTAGGAATGTGTTGAACGGATGAAGTGTCTTCTACTGGTTTGAATGTTTTGATGGGACAACGTGACACCTGTCAATCTCAATGACTCCTGATTTAATATTTTAGGGAATTTAAGGCAAAAATAATAATTAATACATTAATATAAAATGTCATTGTGTGGCCCACCCATTGTTGGCCAGGCCCACCCACTACTTCATTTCTGCCTACGCCACTGTGTGTGTGTGTGTGTGTGTGTGTGTGTGTGTGTGTGTGTGTGTGTGTGTGTGTGTGTGTGTGTGTGTGTGTGTGTGTGTGTGTGTGTGTGTGTGTGTGTGTGTGAATGCAGACACATTAAACAGAAGCCACACGCTAAAGGAGGAAGTATCGTCATGACCTCATTACCCTGAGGTCACATGACTTACTGTCAACGGCTGAAAACGTACACACACACACACACACACACACACACACACACACACACACACACACACACACACACACACACACACACACACACACACACACACACACACACACACACACACACACACACACACACACACACACACACACACACACACACACCACTTCCTTCAGACAGAGCGAGTGAGCGTAGGAGGAAAAAAAAAAAAACGTGAGCCTCTGTGTTCTGAAGGAGAACTTTGGCAGAAAATAGCAGATCTACAAGCTCACAATGTGTCACAATGTGTCACAATGTGTCACAATGCAACTATAATGTAGAGCAAACCTTTTACATCTGTAAACATTGATTCTGATTCAGCTTCAAATGGCCGTACGCTGAGATCACCACAATGGTGACATTTATCAGCTTTATTCATCTTCACATTTAAATACAAGATGTTAGAAAACTAAAAGACTATCAATGGGTCCATTTGGTTCATTTAGTTACATTAGAACAAGACTATCAATGGGTCCATTTGGTTCATTTAGTTACATTAGAACAAGACTATCAATGGGTCCATTTGGTTCATTTAGTTACATTAGAACAAGACTATCAATGGGTCCATTTGGTTCATTTAGTTATATTAGAACAAGACTATCAATGGGTCCATTTGGTTCATTTAGTTACATTAGAACAAGACTATCAATGGGTCCATTTGGTTCATTTAGTTACATTAGAACAAGACTATCAATGGGTCCATTTGGTTCATTTAGTTACATTAGAACAAGACTATCTATGAGTCCATTTGGTTCATTTAGTTACATTAGAACAAGACTGTCAATGAGTCCATTTGGTTCATTTAGTTACATTAGAACGAGGCTATCAATGAGTCCATTTGGTTCATTTAGTTACATTAGAACAAGACTATCAATGAGTCCATTTGGTTCATTTAGTTACATTAGAACAAGACTGTCAATGAGTCCATTTGGTTCATTTAGTTACATTAGAACAAGACTATCTATGGGTCCATTTGGTTTCGCTGTGGTGACCAGTGTTGAGAGTAATCTGTTACTTTAAACTATATTACTTTACTGGTGATTACTGTAGTAGTGTAATAAATTACTTTTCAACTTCAATAACACACTTAAAATGACTGATATTTATATTTACTCTTTACTTTATGTGAATTTAGATCTACAAGTTCATTACTTTATGTGAATTTAGATCTACAAGTTCATTACTTTGTGAAAATAGATGAACAACTTAATTGCACACAAGCGCGCGTGTGTGTCACACACACACACACACACACACACACACACACACACACACACACACACACACACACACACACACACACACACACACACACACACACACACACACACACACACACACACACTTAATATAGCATCAAAAGTAGTACCTCTTACACTATATACATCGGCTATTTGAAAATAGCTGATTTACAACTTCACATTGGAACACATTGTGAGCTTTAGAAACAAGCAACCAGGTCTATGAAAACAAGCCTAAAAGAAGCTACTATACTATAGGCCACATCAGCATCAGCTGTTTACATCATCATATGCATTCACTATTTGAAAATAGCAGATCTACAAGCTCACAGTGTGTCGAGATGTGACACATTTGCTTGTAGATCTGCTATTAAAATAAGTAAAAACAATCTTGACAAAATTGTTTTAAAAAAAAAGAAAAATGGAATATTACTGAAATATTTTAACAACCCAAATCTTATATGGGGGTCCCTGGTGGGTCCTTAGACAAATTGATAAAAATGTGGGGGTCCTTGACATGAAAATGTTTGAGAACCACTGTTTTACACAACATTAGGAAGGACGTTCAAATAATACATAAATAAACAACTACACTTTACAAACAAGACCAAATAAACAACTACACTTTACAAACAAGACCAAATAAACAACTACACTTTACAAACAAGACCAAATAAACAACTACACTTTAGAAACAAGAATAAATAAACAACTACACTTTACAAACAAGACCAAATAAACAACTACAATTTACAAACAAGACCAAATAAACAACTACACTTTATAAACAAGACCAAATAAACAACTACACTTTATAAACAAGACCAAATAAACAACTACACTTTAGAAACAAGACCAAATAAACAACTACACTTTAGAAACAAGACCAAATAAACAACTACACTTTAGAAACAAGACTAAATAAACAACTACACTTTAGAAACAAGACCAAATAAACAACTACACTTTAGAAACCAGACCAAATAAACAACTATACTTTAGAAACAAGACCAAATAAACAACTACACTTTAGAAACAAACCCAGCTCACCCCTGACCTTAACCAATAACTATCGCTACCAATATTCAACTTTACAGAAAAACGGGCCCAAAGCTGCTTATAATAAGCAGACATGGCAACACTGACAGCAATAAGTTATAATGGCAGAGACATGACTGGCCGTATTCTGCTTCTGATTGGTTTAGGTTTAAACAAGAGCAGTGATGATTGGTTAAGGTTTAAACATGGGTGGGTCTTGCCTTCGCGGGGCAACACGCACGCACGCACGCACGCACGCACGCACGCACGCACGCACACACACACACACACACACACACACACACACACACACACACACACACACACACACACACACACACACACACACACACACACACACACACACACACACACACACACACACACACACACACCACTTCCTTCAGACAGAGCGAGTGAGTGTAGGAGGGAAAAAAAAGAAAAAACGTGAGCCTCTGTGTTCTGAAGGAGAACTTTAGCAGAACATAGCAGATCTACAAGCTCACAATGTGTCACAATGTGTCACAATGTGTCACAATGCAACTATAATGTAGTGTAAACCTTTTACATCTGTAAACATTGATTCTGATTCAGCTTCAAATGGTTGTACACTGACATCACCACAATGGTGACATTTATCAGCTTTATTCATCTTCACATTTAAATACAAGATGTCAGAAAACTAAAAGACTGTCAATGGGTCCATTTGGTTACATTTAGTTACATTAGAACAAGACTATCAATGGGTCCATTTGGTTCCATTTAGTTACATTAGAACAAGACTATCAATGGGTCCATTTGGTTAATTTAGTTACATTAGAACAAGACTATCAATGGGTCCATTTGGTTCATTTAGTTACATTAGAACAAGACTATCAATGAGTCCATTTGGTTCATTTAGTTACATTAGAACAAGACTATCAATGGGTCCATTTGGTTCATTTAGTTACATTAGAACAAGACTATCAATGGGTCCATTTGGTTCATTTAGTTACATTAGAACAAGACTATCAATGAGTCCATTTGGTTCATTTAGTTACATTAGAACAAGACTATCAATGAGTCCATTTGGTTCCATTTAGTTACATTAGAACAAGACTATCTATGGGTTCATTTGGTTACATTAGAACAAGACTATCAATGGGTCCATTTGGTTCATTTAGTTACATTAGAACAAGGCTATCAATGAGTCCATTTGGTTACATTAGAACAAGACTATCAATGGGTCCATTTGGTTACCTTAGAACAAGACTATCAATGGGTCCATTTGGTTACATTAGAACAAGACTATCAATGGGTCCATTTGGTTCATTTAGTTACATTAGAACAAGACTGTCAATGAGTCCATTTGGTTCATTTAGTTACATTAGAACAATATGGGTCCATTTGGTTTCGCTGTGGTGACCAGTGTTGAGAGTAATCTGTTACTTTAAACTCTATTACTTTACTGGTGATTACTGTAGTAGTGTAATTAATTACTTTTCCACTTCAATAACACACTTAAAATGACTGATATTTATATTTACTCCTTACTTTATGTGAATTTAGATCTACAAGTTCATTACTTTATGTGAAAATATATCTAAAACTTAATTGCATGCAAGCACACACGCACGCACGCACGCACGCACGCACACACACACACACACACACACACACACACACACACACACACACACACACACACACACACACACACACACACACACACACACACACACACACACACACACACACACACACACACACACACACACACACACACACACACACCAAAATGACTTAATATAGCATCAAAAGCAGTACCTCTTACACTATATAGGCTACATCAGCTATTTGAGAATAGCTGATTTACAACTTCACATTGGAACACATTGTGAGCTTTAGAAACAAGCAACCAGGTCTATGAAAACAAGCCTAAAAGAAGCTACTATACTATAGGGCACATCAGCATCAGCTGTTTACATCATCATATGCATTCACTATTTGAAAATAGCAGATCTACAAGAGGTAGATCTGCTACAAAGAAGTAAAAACAATCTTGACAAAATTGTAAAAAAAAAAAAAAGAAAAGGAATATTACTGAAATATTTTAACAACACAAATCTAGTACGGGGGTCCCTGGTACAACATATTTTCAGATGGGGGTCCGCAGACAAACTGATAAAAAATGTGGGGGTCCTTGACATGAAAATGTTTGAGAACCACTGTTTTACACAACATTAGGAAGGAAGTTCAATAATAAATGAATAAACAAGTACACTTTATAAACAAGACCAAATAAACAAGTACACTTTAGAAGCAAGCCCAAATAAACAACTACACTTTACAAACAAGACCAAATAAACAACTGCACTTTACAAACAAGACCAAATAAACAACTACACTTTACAAACAAGACCAAATAAACAACTACACTTTATAAACAAGACCAAATAAACAACTACACTTTATAAACAAGACCAAATAAACAACTACACTTTAGAAACAAGCCCAAATAAAACAACTACACTTTAGTAACAAGCCCAAATAAACAACTACACTTTATAAACAAGACCAAATAAACAACTACACTTTATAAACAAGACCAAATAAACAACTACACTTTAGAAACATGACCAAATAAACAACTACACTTTATAAACAAGACCAAATAAACAACTACACTTTATAAACAAGACCAAATAAACAACTACACTTTAGAAACAAGCCCAAATAAACAACTACACTTTAGAAACAAGACCAAATAAACAACTACACTTTAGAAACAAGACCAAATAAACAACTACACTTTAGAAACATGACCAAATAAACAACTAAACTTTAGAAACAAACCCAGCTGACCCCTGACCTCAACCAACAACTACCGATACCAATATTCATCTTCACAGCAAAAACGAGCCCAATGCTGCTTATAATAAGCAGACATGGCAACACTGACAGCTGTAGATAATGGCAGAGACATATGACTGGCCCTATTCTGCTTCTGATTGGTTTAAGTTCAAACATGAGCAGTGATGATTGGTTAAGGTTTAAACAAGAGCAGTGATTATTGGTTAATGTTTAAACATGGGTGGGTCTTGCCTTCGCGGGGCGACACACACACACACACACACACACACACACACACACACACACACACACACACACACACACACACACACACACACACACACACACACACACACACACACACACACACACACACACACACACACAACTATAGCCTACACTTTTTAACTTCTCCCACACAATTCCAACACAACATGGACATCAAAGCGAACCACAGTCACAAAAAGCTCTTAATTTGACTATTTTTTTGCTTATTTTTATATTTGTTTTGCATAGATGTCACAATGACAGCTTACACACTTGATTGATAAAACACTGTATCTGAAAATACATTCATGCTGACATCATTCTATCGTTGGGTTGTGTTCAAAAACAAAACAACAACTAAACGTGACCTCACTGACACGGCAGCCCCTCGTCTAAACATACTGGTCACCTGACCTGACCTGGTTTGTCGTCTAAAAACTGTTACACAACATTAACCTTCATAACACCAGAATAAACACTGTTACACAATATTAACCTTCACAACACCAGAATAAACACTGTTACACAACATTAACCTTCATAACACCAGAATAAACACTGTTACACAATATTAACCTTCACAACACCAGAATAAACACTGTTACACAACATTAACCTTCATAACACCAGAATAAACACTGTTATACAATATTAACCTTCACAACACCAGAATAAACACTGTTACACAACATCAACCTTCACAACACCAGAATAAAGGGAGTTATTATGTTAAATAGAATGAAAACACTTATCCTACATTTATCAAAGCATAAATACACACCTCACTAGAAGAGTTTAAGATCTGCGTCGTCTCTGATCTCTGTGTCAAAATGGAGGATCAACTGCTCATTTCCTTAATGCGTTGTGAGTCAAAATGGAGGCGTGTGCGTGTGTGTGTGTGTGTGTGTGTGTGTGTGTGTGTGTGTGTGTGTGTGTGTGTGTGTGTGTGTAATAACCACAGAGCAGAAGTCAGACGTTGTTTCTTCACACAGCTGTCAGTCAGAAACCTCATATCTCCATATTGCATGTCATTTATTCATAAAGTAATGCCCTGTTTTTATACTTAAAGATAACAGATCTACAAGCTCACAACCCGTTGTGACGTGACTCGTTGGAGAGGTTGTAGTTCTGCTGTTTGAAAAGTTTGAATGATGAGTTTTTGCCTAAACTATTATATATATATATATAAAATATATTATATGTGTGTATTATAATGATGTAACCAATGATAAGTATGAACAAGCTTGTGACTAAAACTACATATAGGAACAGATTATTGTTTAAATATTTCCTGTAAAATAACAGTTTTGGACTTACAAGGTTTCTACCTGACAGAGAGGATAGGAGTTAACCTCTGAAACTGTACCGATGCGTCTCTCTATATGACTTTAGACCACTATAAACCTATGTATAGTTTATCTCTATACATCACTTTAAACCTATGTATAGTTTATCTCTACATCACTATAAACCTATGTATAGTTTATCTCTACATCACTATAAACCTATGTATAGTTTATCTCTACATCACTATAAACCTATGTATAGTTTATCTCTACGTCACTATAAACCTATGTATAGTTTATCTCTATACATCACTTTAAACCTATGTATAGTTTATCTCTACATCACTATAAACCTATGTATAGTTTATCTCTACGTCACTATAAACCTATGTATAGTTTATCTCTACGTCACTATAAACCTATGTATAGTTTATCTCTACGTCACTATAAACCTATGTATAGTTTATCTCTACATCACTATAAACCTATGTATAGTTTATCTCTACATCACTATAAACCTATGTATAGTTTATCTCTACGTCACTATAAACCTATGTATAGTTTATCTCTACATCACTATAAACCTATGTATAGTTTATCTCTACATCACTATAAACCTATGTATAGTTTATCTCTACATCACTATAAACCTATGTATAGTTTATCTCTACGTCACTATAAACCTATGTATAGTTTATCTCTACATCACTATAAACCTATGTATAGTTTATCTCTACGTCACTATAAACCTATGTATAGTTTATCTCTACGTCACTATAAACCTATGTATAGTTTATCTCTACGTCACTATAAACCTATGTATAGTTTATCTCTACGTCACTATAAACCTATGTATAGTTTATCTCTACATCACTATAAACCTATGTATAGTTTATCTCTACATCACTATAAACCTATGTATAGTTTATCTCTACATCACTTTAAACCTATGTATAGTTTATCTCTACATCACTATAAACCTATGTATAGTTTATCTCTACATCACTATAAACATATGTATAGTTTATCTCTACATCACTATAAACCTATGTATAGTTTATCTCTACATCACTATAAACCTATGTATAGTTTATCTCTACATCACTATAAACCTATGTATAGTTTATCTCTACGTCACTATAAACCTATGTATAGTTTATCTCTACATCACTATAAACCTATGTATAGTTTATCTCTACATCACTATAAACCTATGTATAGTTTATCTCTACATCACTATAAACCTATGTATAGTTTATCTCTATCACTATAAACCTATGTATAGTTTATCTCTACATCACTTTAAACCTATGTATAGTTTATCTCTACATCACTATAAACCTATGTATAGTTTATCTCTACATCACTATAAACCTATGTATAGTTTATCTCTACGTCACTTTAAACCTATGTATAGTTTATCTCTACGTCACTATAAACCTATGTATAGTTTATCTCTACGTCACTATAAACCTATGTATAGTTTATCTCTACGTCACTATAAACCTATGTATAGTTTATCTCTACATCACTATAAACCTATGTATAGTTTATCTCTACATCACTTTAGACCTATGTATAGTTTATCTCTACATCACTATAAACATATGTATAGTTTATCTCTACGTCACTATAAACCTATGTATAGTTTATCTCTACATCACTATAAACCTATGTATAGTTTATCTCTACATCACTATAAACCTATGTATAGTTTATCTCTACATCACTATAAACCTATGTATAGTTTATCTCTACATCACTATAAACCTATGTATAGTTTATCTCTACATCACTATAAACCTATGTATAGTTTATCTCTACATCACTATAAACCTATGTATAGTTTATCTCTACATCACTATAAACATATGTATAGTTTATCTCTACGTCACTATAAACCTATGTATAGTTTATCTCTACGTCACTATAAACCTATGTATAGTTTATCTCTACGTCACTATAAACCTATGTATAGTTTATCTCTATCACTATAAACCTATGTATAGTTTATCTCTACATCACTATAAACCTATGTATAGTTTATCTCTACATCACTATAAACCTATGTATAGTTTATCTCTACATCACTATAAACCTATGATTGATTGATTGATTGATTGAATATTTTATTAGGCAAAAGAATGTAAAACAACACATTTACATTTAAAATACTTTGTCTAACAGGTCCGTTCATAAAAGTCCTTGCGGACTTGTTTCCAATGAGGGCCTTGGTATTCAATTCATAGACATATATAGTGGCACCACAGTTCGAATATCATTACACAAGAAATAAAAAATAAAACAGCAAAAAAAGTATATATATATATATATATATATAACACTATGTACAACCAAAGGAATAAAAAAAGGGGGGAAAGATATGTACAAGAACAGAGGGGGGGGTCGGCTGTCTAACGGGAAAATGGTACTGCCTCCTCTTTTGGCCTCCTGAAAGGTGATTTTTTAAGGCTCTTTTAAATGAGCCCAGCGAACTGCATTTTTTGAGGGATGGGGTTAGACCATTCCAAACCTGGGTGGCAGTGCTGTAGTAGGAGAATTTGCCCATGTTTGTTTTATGGGTGGGTGGTACCAAATTGTTGTTAGCGCTCCCTCTGGTATTGTGACTGTGGGTGTCACTAACCTTTTGGAGGTATTTACTCAGATATGCGGGAATAGGGGGCATATCGGGCAAATTTTCATTTACAATTTTGAAGGCCAGTCCCATTTTTAGTTGTTTAACCCTGTCTTCCACCCTGAGCCAGCCTAGGCTGGCAAAATGGGTGGGAGAAAGGTGGGTCATGGGCCCCAATCCGAGGAGTAGTCGAATCAGTTTGTTTTGGGAGGTTTGAAGCTTAGTCTTCAGTGACACTGAGGTGTTGGAGTACCAGGAGGTGCTAGCATAATCAAAATGTGGTTGAATCAGGGCCCCTGAGAGGGTCCTGAGGGCCTGAGGGTTGACAAAAGAGGAAACTCTGCCCATAAATTTGGTTCTCTGGTTTACTATTTTGACCACCTTTGACCCCATGCTTTCACCTGACAGGTATTTGTCGAGAATACAACCCAAATAGGTAATCTCTTCTTTGCTAGAGATATTTGTGTCATCGACTTTGACCTTGAAATCATTTACCTCCATCTGTCTGAGGGAATGTTTGGTCCCAAAGAGAATGGATTCAGTTTTCCCAAGGTGTAGTGACAGTTTGTTATCGGTAAGCCAAGTACGGATTTTTGAGAGTTCGGAGCTGAGCGCTTCCTCAACTTGCAACTTGTCCTCTCCCGAGATCAGGAGTGCCGAGTCATCAGCGAACAGGAACAATTTGCAGTTACAGGCAGCATTCATGTCGTTAATGTATAAAAGGAACAGTAACGGCCCTAGAATGCTGCCCTGAGGAACCCCACAGCTCACCGGGAGGGAAGAGGACATGGTTCCGTTGATGTCAACCACTTGTTCTCTTCCCTCCAGGTAGGATCTCATCCAGTTTAGTGATGTGCAGTCAAAACCAATCGCCCTCAGTTTATCAAGTAAAATTGAATGGTTTACAGTGTCGAACGCTTTTTGGAGGTCCAACATAACCATGCCGCAGTATTTGCCCGCGTCTACCTCACGTTTGATGTAGTCGGTCAAATACAGCAGGCATGTGTCAGTGGAATGGGAGGTTCTGAAGCCCAATTGGAATTCAAACAACAGTTTATGCTCGCTGAGGTAGCTGTTGATTTGTTCTTGAATTAATCGCTCTACAACCTTTGAGATGGAACAAAGGATGGAAACAGGCCTATAGTTGCCAGGTTCTATTTTGCTTCCTTTTTTATGCAGAGGGAATACTCTTGCCAATTTGAAATCCTGTGGGACGTGACACTGGCTGATGGATAGGTTTGTGATTTGGGCTACTATGGGGGCAATAGCAGTAGCTGCATCTCTGAGGAATCTGGTGGGGATATTGTCAAGGCCGGTGGCCTTGTTCGGCTGGAGGGCTAAAAGTTTTTTCTGCACATCATCAGCATTTACTGGTTTGAATGAGAAGGAGTCTTTTTTAGCCCCTAGTTTGTCATAGTAAGCATGGATGTGGTCAGAGCCCTACAAACCTGAATGCTGAGGAAGTTTGCTTACCAACTGGGTTGCAATGGTGGTAAAAAAGCTGTTAAAACAGTTCGCTACCGCTTTCTTGTCGGTAATGAGCACGCCACTTGAAATAATGCAGATGTTTGTAGTTTTGGTTTGAATTTTGTTGTTGCAGCCCAATTTCTGTAGCGCTTCCCACAGCTTTTGTGGGTGGCTTTTGTTTGCCTCAATGCTTTCATTTAAGAAATTCTTTTTGGCAGTTTTGACCAATTTGTTTACTACATTTCGTTGATTTCTGCATCTTTCAAGTAGTTGCAAATTTTTGCATTTCCTAAACTCAGAGTACAATTTGTTTCTGAGTTTGATGGCATTTAGGATGTCTCCCTTCATCCAGGGTTGTGTACGGGCTCTGACTCTCACCACCTTCTTGGGCGCTAGGCTATCAATAACAGACACAAAAGCAGTTTTGAAACCAGTCCAGGACTCTTCAGCCGAGGAGCCACTGAGTACATCTGACCAATCCATTTTCTCAAGAGCTGTTTTGAGAGCTTCTGATGAGTAAGTTTTCATAGCCCTGCAGCCGACCGTGCTATGACAGTCAACTACAGATCTGTGAATCTTACGCGTGCAGAAAATGATGTTATGGTCGCTTAGACTGCACTCTATGACTCCACTTAAAGGAATCCTCGACTGGTCTGATGTCAAAATGAGGTCAATGATGGTCTGAGAGGAGGGGCCTACCCTTGTGATATTTTTTATCATTTGGGTGAGGCTATGCATGTCACAGAATTTTCTGAAAGATTTAAATATGGCGGCGTCTTTCCGAAGTACATCAGTGTTGTAATCGCCAATTAAAATCAATTCCGAATTTCCAATGATTGCCATGTGCTCCTCTATTAAATCATAAAAATCATTTTGATCTGGGGGCCTGTAGATTGCGCCAATTATCAGGGGTTTAGCGTGAGGATAGATGATTTCTATCCAGACCGATTCCGTGGAGTTGTTCTCCAATTTTGGGTACACATTGAAAATGATGTCAGATCTCACATAAATGCATACCCCCCCCTCCACAAAGAGTTCTGTCTTTCCTAATGACATTGTAGCCTATTATCTCAATTTCAGAGTCATCTACTGAGTCATCCAGTTTTGTCTCTGAAAAAGAGAGAACCCCTACCTTGCCATTTCCAAACATGGATCTTAGTTCAGACATCTTTGAGGAGTATGTATAGTTTGTATAGTTTGTATGTATAGTTTATCTCTACATCACTATAAACCTATGTATAGTTTATCTCTACGTCACTATAAACCTATGTATAGTTTATCTCTACATCACTATAAACCTATGTATAGTTTATCTCTACATCACTATAAACCTATGTATAGTTTATCTCTACATCACTATAAACCTATGTATAGTTTATCTCTACATCACTATAAACCTATGTATAGTTTATCTCTACGTCACTATAAACCTATGTATAGTTTATCTCTACATCACTATAAACCTATGTATAGTTTATCTCTACATCACTATAAACCTATGTATAGTTTATCTCTACATCACTATAAACCTATGTATAGTTTATCTCTACGTCACTATAAACCTATGTATAGTTTATCTCTACATCACTATAAACCTATGTATAGTTTATCTCTACATCACTATAAACCTATGTATAGTTTATCTCTACATCACTATAAACCTATGTATAGTTTATCTCTACATCACTATAAACATATGTATAGTTTATCTCTACATCACTATAAACCTATGTATAGTTTATCTCTACATCACTATAAACCTATGTATAGTTTATCTCTACGTCACTATAAACCTATGTATAGTTTATCTCTACATCACTATAAACCTATGTATAGTTTATCTCTACATCACTATAAACCTATGTATAGTTTATCTCTACATCACTATAAACCTATGTATAGTTTATCTCTACATCACTTTAAACCTATGTATAGTTTATCTCTACGTCACTATAAACCTATGTATAGTTTATCTCTACATCACTTTAAACATATGTATAGTTTATCTCTACGTCACTTTAAACCTATGTATAGTTTATCTCTACGTCACTTTAAACCTATGTATAGCTTATCTTTACATCACTTTAGACCACATGAAACGCCTGTGCAAGACCAGTTTGTAAAACAGTATTCAATGTGTGATAGGATCATACAGTGTGTGATAGGATCATACAGCGTGTGATAGGATCATACAGCGTGTGATAGGATCATACAGCGTGTGATAGGATCATACAGCGTGTGATAGGATCATACAGCGTGTGATAGGATCATACAGCGTGTGATAGGATCATACAGCGTGTGATAGGATCATACAGCGTGTGATAGGATCATACAGTGTGTGATAGGATCATACAGTGTGTGATAGGATCATACAGCGTGTCAGTGTGTGATAGGATCATACAGCGTGTGATAGGATCATACAGTGTGTGATAGGATCATACAGTGTGTGATAGGATCATACAGTGTGTGATAGGATCATACAGCGTGTGATAGGATCATACAGCGTGTGATAGGATCATACAGCGTGTGATAGGATCATACAGCGTGTGATAGGATCATACAGCGTGTGATAGGATCATACAGCGTGTGATAGGATCATACAGCGTGTGATAGGATCATACAGCGTGTGATAGGATCATACAGTGTGTGATAGGATCATACAGTGTGTGATAGGATCATACAGCGTGTCAGTGTGTGATAGGATCATACAGCGTGTGATAGGATCATACAGTGTGTGATAGGATCATACAGTGTGTGATAGGATCATACAGCGTATGCATGTCACAGAATTTTCTGAAAGATTTAAATATGGCGGCGTCTTTCCGAAGTACATCAGTGTTGTAATCGCCAATTAAAATCAATTCCGAATTTCCAATGATTGCCATGTGCTCCTCTATTAAATCATAAAAATCATTTTGATCTGGGGGCCTGTAGATTGCGCCAATTATCAGGGGTTTAGCGTGAGGATAGATGATTTCTATCCAGACCGATTCCGTGGAGTTGTTCTCCAATTTTGGGTACACATTGAAAATGATGTCAGATCTCACATAAATGCATACCCCCCCCTCCACAAAGAGTTCTGTCTTTCCTAATGACATTGTAGCCTATTATCTCAATTTCAGAGTCATCTACTGAGTCATCCAGTTTTGTCTCTGAAAAAGAGAGAACCCCTACCTTGCCATTTCCAAACATGGATCTTAGTTCAGACATCTTTGAGGAGTATGTATAGTTTGTATAGTTTGTATGTATAGTTTATCTCTACATCACTATAAACCTATGTATAGTTTATCTCTACGTCACTATAAACCTATGTATAGTTTATCTCTACATCACTATAAACCTATGTATAGTTTATCTCTACATCACTATAAACCTATGTATAGTTTATCTCTACATCACTATAAACCTATGTATAGTTTATCTCTACATCACTATAAACCTATGTATAGTTTATCTCTACGTCACTATAAACCTATGTATAGTTTATCTCTACATCACTATAAACCTATGTATAGTTTATCTCTACATCACTATAAACCTATGTATAGTTTATCTCTACATCACTATAAACCTATGTATAGTTTATCTCTACGTCACTATAAACCTATGTATAGTTTATCTCTACATCACTATAAACCTATGTATAGTTTATCTCTACGTCACTATAAACCTATGTATAGTTTATCTCTACGTCACTATAAACCTATGTATAGTTTATCTCTACATCACTATAAACCTATGTATAGTTTATCTCTACATCACTATAAACCTATGTATAGTTTATCTCTACATCACTATAAACCTATGTATAGTTTATCTCTACATCACTATAAACATATGTATAGTTTATCTCTACATCACTATAAACCTATGTATAGTTTATCTCTACATCACTATAAGCCTATGTATAGTTTATCTCTACGTCACTATAAACCTATGTATAGTTTATCTCTACATCACTATAAACCTATGTATAGTTTATCTCTACATCACTATAAACCTATGTATAGTTTATCTCTACATCACTATAAACATATGTATAGTTTATCTCTACATCACTTTAAACCTATGTATAGTTTATCTCTACGTCACTATAAACCTATGTATAGTTTATCTCTACATCACTTTAAACATATGTATAGTTTATCTCTACGTCACTTTAAACCTATGTATAGTTTATCTCTACATCACTTTAGACCACATGAAACGCCTGTGCAAGACCAGTTTGTAAAACAGTATTCAATGTGTGATAGGATCATACAGTGTGTGATAGGATCATACAGCGTGTGATAGGATCATACAGTGTGTGATAGGATCATACAGCGTGTGATAGGATCATACAGCGTGTGATAGGATCATACAGCGTGTGATAGGATCATACAGTGTGTGATAGGATCATACAGTGTGTGATAGGATCATACAGTGTGTGATAGGATCATACAGTGTGTGATAGGATCATACAGCGTGTGATAGGATCATACAGCGTGTGATAGGATCATACAGCGTGTGATAGGATCATACAGTGTGTGATAGGATCATACAGCGTGTGATAGGATCATACAGCGTGTGATAGGATCATACAGTGTGTGATAGGATCATACAGTGTGTGATAGGATCATACAGCGTGTGATAGGATCATACAGTGTGTGATAGGATCATACAGTGTGTGATAGGATCATACAGTGTGTGATAGGATCATACAGTGTGTGATAGGATCATACAGCGTGTGATAGGATCATACAGTGTGTGATAGGATCATACAGTGTGTGATAGGATCATACAGTGTGTGATAGGATCATACAGTGTGTGATAGGATCATACAGCGTGTCAGTGTGTGATAGGATCATACAGCGTGTGATAGGATCATACAGTGTGTGATAGGATCATACAGTGTGTGATAGGATCATACAGCGTGTGATAGGATCATACAGTGTGTGATAGGATCATACAGCGTGTGATAGGATCATACAGCGTGTGATAGGATCATACAGCGTGTGATAGGATCATACAGTGTGTGATAGGATCATACAGTGAAGACACCATCTGGCAGCACCAACTGTCAGGAAGGGTCTAATTTGTTTAACATTTTGAAAGTTGAATTTAATCGTATTTGTGACTTTCTTCACATGTTTTCTGAAAGTTAGGGTTGAGTCTAATATGACTCCGAGGTACTTGAACTCTGGGACAAGTTCAAATTCCTCCCCACCCAGAAACACATTTGGAGGACTCCAACACAACTGGTCTTTTGGAGAAGGCCATGCAGACTGTCTTTTTGTCATTCACGAGCAGACATGAATCTATAAGCCAGTCTTGAATGCTTGTCAGAGCTGAGGTTAACATTATTGACACCTCTGCATAGCTTTTACCATGGGCAAGCACAACGGCATCATCTGCATACATCTAGACATGTAGATTATTACATACTTCAGGTAGGTCATTTATGTACAGTGAGAACAGAATTGGACCTAGTATTGAGCCCTGGGGGACACCGACCGAACAGGTGTGGTAGGGGGATTTAACACTGTTGACACTTACACACTGTTTTCTGGTGGATAGATAGGAACTAAACCATTTTATAGCTTCTGGAGAAAAAATAAAATGCGTGTGTGTGTGTGTGTGTGTGTGTGTGTGTGTGTGTGTGTGTGTGTGTGTGTGTGTGTGTTGGGGGGGATGGGGTACTGCGGGTGAAGCAGACTGGTTGAGCCGGCAACTGGTTGCCAAGGTAACCATTTCCTGTGTGCAGGGGAAGTGCAACAAGAAGCACTAAAAAGAGGAAGTGACACAACCCAAGGCTTCTCTCTCTCTCTCTCTCCCTCTCTCTCTCTCTCTCTCTCTCTCTCTCTCTCTCTCTCACTCTCAATGCAGCCCGGCCCCACAGCCAGCCTGTGTATGTGTGTGTGTGTGTGTGTGTGTGTGTGTGTGTGTGTGTGTGTGTGTGTGTGTGTGGGTGTGTGTGTGTGTGTGTCTGTGTGTGTCTGTGCACACCGATTGTGGAACACTTGAACTCCTCTGTCAATAAGAAAGGCTTTGGCCCGCTCGCTATGCATGTAGCAAGCGGGCGGGCCACTGTTTGGTGCTACTATATGTTTATGAATTGAATACCAAGGAACTCAATGGAAACAACTGTACTTGTGCTGTTTTTTTACATTTCTGCCCAATAAAATATTGTTATTAACTTTGCAGGGGCCCCTGCAAAGTGCCCTGCAAAGCCCATATATATACACACACACGCACGCACGCACGTAATGTAAGTGCTGTAACGTGTTGTAATGTGTTTACTGTAAACTGAGAGTGGGAGTACCGATGACATTCAGGAACAGACTGGGTGGTGACATCTGGAGAGATGGAGGACAGATGAAGGAGGAGCCAGGCCCGGAGGCAACCCACAGTGCCTAGAGCCTCCTAGTGTCGCCAACACCTCCTGCTAATGTCATCAGCCACCTTAACCCCCAATTAGCTCTGTCTCTAAACCTCCCCTCTAAGAGACCGTGGGGGCAGTAGCATGCCACTTGACACAGGCCGGGGTCTGATTAGCCTCGGTCGGGTCGCCTGGAGTGTTTCAAGACCCGTGTGGGGGTACATGCATAGCTCTGTGGGGTATACATGCATAGCTCTGTGGGGGTACATGCATAGCTCTGTGGGGATACATGCATAGCTCTGTGGGGGTACATGCATAGCTCTGTGGGGTATACATGCATAGCTCTGTGGGGGTATACATGCATAGCTCTGTGGGGGTACATGCATAGCTCTGTGGGGATACATGCATAGCTCTGTGGGGATACATGCATAGCTCTGTGGGGTATACATGCATAGCTCTGTGGGGATACATGCATAGCTCTGTGGGGATACATGCATAGCTCTGTGGGGTATACATGCATAGCTCTGTGGGGGTACATGCATAGCGAGCGGGCCAAAGCCTTTCTTATTGACAGAGGAGTTAAAGTGTTCCACAATCGGTGTGCACATTATCCAGCCTCTGCAAGGTCTGGCAATGATGGAAAGACTCGAGTCTTGAATAATGAGCACCTTAAATGCACACTGCACAATCAACAGGTTGTAGAGAGAGAGTGGATTATATGTATTCCCCTTCCACAGGGAATATGTATTGTTTTGCCTGCAAGCTATTTTCCCCCAAAGGCTTTGGGGGAAAATAGTTTGCGCTTTGGGCCAAAGCGCAACAATTTGTTACTGTCTTCTCTGACTGGAAGCATGCAGAGCGCATTGGGCAACATGATAAAAGTGTGGAACACGTAGCCTGCATGCTTGCCCTGCATAATAGAGCCACAGGTGGTACCATGGACTCCCTCCTTATAAAGCAGATGGACACAGAGAGGCAATATTGGAGAGAGGTGCTTAGGAGAGTTGTCGAGGTCATCAAGTTCTTTGGGGAGGGAGAGGGGTCTCACATTTAGGGGACATGATGAATTGCTAGGCTCACCACACAATGGTAACTACTTGGGCATTTTAGAATTGATGGCACGATTCGACCCATTCTTGGCAGAGCATATCCGACAGTTTGGACAGATGGGTAAGGGCAGTGTTTCCTATTTATCTTCAACGATTTGTTTAGAGTTTATTGAACTCATGGGAGAGAAAACAACAAAAAAAACAATTGTAAAGGAATTACATGACGCAAAGTATTTCTCTGTAATTGTTGACTCGACCCCTGATTTATCCCATGTAGATCGGCTCACCTTTATATTTAGATTTGTGAATACAGCAGGCCAAGCCCATCACTAGTCACAAAGGGAAACGCTTAGCAGAGACTGTCATGTCTATGGTGTGCAATCTTGGATTAGATCTGGCAAACTGTCGTGGCCAATCATACGACAATGCCAGTAATATGTCTGGTAAATACAACGGAGTGTATTTACGGCCCGCAAGTTGGCCGCCACCAGGCCTACTGATTTGCAAATTGCAATATCATTCAAATATAATAATTGGTCTTAATAAATGTCCTCCATTTTGATTTTAAATACAGAAACCTTGTTGTGTTGTGTTATTATCTATACTTTGTCCCAAATGTCAGGCTCACGCCGCCACTTTAAATGTGTGTGTGGTTGAGTTGAGTGTGTGCTGTTGGCTTTAAGGTGTAGTAGATGCTGTGTAGTGGAGCTGTGACAGTCACTTTAAATGTGTGTGTGGTTGAGTTGAGTGTGTGCTGTTGGCTTTAAGGTGTAGTAGATGCTGTGTAGTGGTAGTCACTTTAAATGTGTGTGTGGTTGAGTTGAGTGTGTGCTGTTGGCTTTAAGGTGTAGTGGAGCTGGGACAGTCACTTTAAATGTGTTTGTGTAAGTTATAGGTAAAACATGCATTGTATTAGCCTATCTGCCACCGTGCAGAGACGTTTTTAACCGGAAAAAAATATTTCCATTATTAACCGAGATTTAACCACAAGAACTTTGCGCGGGTGCACGTGTAGCAGGATGGGCGTGGGTTCCCACGCTGCCCACGGCCCCATCCTCCGCCCACTCATCAGTGGACTGATTGATAACAGTATTAAAGCAACGCACCCCCACACTCGGTTAGCTGTCTGTCTGTCTCCACACCTGGTCCACTATTCACTCAGGCTGGCCTGTTGGGCTCGTCTGGTCTGCACTTGCATCGCGCATCAGCGCAGGTATGTCTCTCCGTCTTGCTGTTTATGCTATTGTCTTATGCTGCGTAGAGCACGGTCTTGAACTTGACCATGACCGTTTGTGTCCTCTGTAGCCCTGTTGTGTCTACCCCTCCCGTTGGCGTTTGCGCCGAGCGTGTGTTGCTTCACACTGCACAACGGTTGTGGTTGGTGGTGGTTCTTCCTCTCCACAGTATAACAAGTAATATATATATATATATAATTCTATGTCAGGCAGACACTATAATAATCATGGTCTTTATTATTACTATAGTTATTCCTACCGGTGTCCGCCGCTGCAAGCGGGCCATTGTGGCTTCTGCCTTTTGCTGCATAGCGGTACTGTCTGTCTCTCTGCTCCTGTCTTAATGAACATTAGTATTATAAATTGGTAGAATGACAGGGCCCTTTATCATTTCAGGCACTGTGATACCTGCTGCTGCTTTGCTGCTTTTGAATTACCCACGTTACCACGTATTACGAATCCTTTCACACTGACGCTCCACTCTCTGAGGTTTCCCTCCCCCCGTTCCTAAACGGCGTGGAACGACGTGGCTCTGGCTCAACCGAGCACACCCTTATACGGGTTAAAAGTACTCTTTTCCGACGCAACCGTCCACACTCAGGCTCTCAGCCAGCCTCATTGTTTATTTTGTTATTTAGCGTTATTGCTTATTTTGTTTATTTGCTTATTTTGTGCTATTGCTTATTTTGTTTATTTAGTGCTGTTATTTTGCTATTATTGCTCCGTTAGTGTCATTGCTTATTTTGTTTGGTTTATTTTGGTGCGACTAGGCCTAACAGACGGCATTCTATTATAATATATTATATATATATATATTATTATATTATCTAATACAAGTTAAATTAGTCTATTTTCTCTGCACTGCCTGAAACTCTATTTCCTGTCTTACAGGCCTGTAGCTGGGGACTCCTCGGTGTGAGAGAGAGCAGGTGGCGGCCGCCCAGTTGGGTTGTGGTAATCGCCCCCCCCCTTTGCTGTGCTTTTATTGTGATAGTGTTTAATTCTACTTGCTGTGCTATATTGGGGTGCCCTTCCTCTGGGTCGGACGGCCTGCTCCTCCTCCCCCTTAAACCCCCAGCACTGGCCCCATAGGCAAATAGGTTTTATTATTAAGTGCATTGCCTGATTGTTTTTAGCTTATCAATTATATTGTTACTTTTATTATTGGTGACATTAACCTGTTATAACTTTACAATAAAGCTTTTTGTACATTGTCCTAAATACTGTTTCTGCCTTTTTATCATTGTACCACGAACTTGTGTTGAGGAGTAATATATGTTCAGGTGGTTGGTTTAACACTATAAATATTTCCTGGGGTGCAACTCCCCAGGTGGCGTAGTTGGCTACATTATATAATTAAATATACCGCCCTGCTACACACGCACGGAAGGGGGAGGGGGGCCTTTTGTCTCGGCCCAGGGGCCCGTTTCTTCCTAATCCGCCGTCCGTCCGTCCGTCCGTCCGTGTGTGTGTGTGTGTGTGTGTGTGTGTGTGTGCGCGTACTAAAAGCAGAAGTGATACCGTCTCTGTGACATACATTCAGCCTCTCGACCAAGAAATATATGTGAATAAATGGTAATACAGTGAAATTCTGTCTTCTTCCCTTTGACATTCATGACAGATATTATGTATTATTTAACCACTTAAACCCTGACCCTAACCCCCAGTCTACAACAGACACCCTCCATTTTGTTTCCTTCTACACCACTTATCTTTTTAAGAAACAAAATGGCCGATCTACCAGCTCACAATGCTGTGTGCTGAACGTTGGCCAAAAATAGCCAGGCTAATCTACAAGCTCACCACATGTCGCACTGTGACGCATTGTGAGCTTGTAGATCATGGTTCTAATGAAGGCTCTGTTCCATTTAGTGTAGAGTTTGTGTTGTTTTAGTAGGTCATGATTAGCAGCTCTTCTAGGATGACTTGTTCTATGTTAATAAAGAGTTTGTGTTGTTTCAGTAGAAGGTGATGATTAGCAGCTCTTCTAGGATGACTTGTTCTATGTTAATAAAGAGTTTGTGTTGTTTTAGTAGAAGGTGATGATTAGCAGCTCTTCTAGAATGACTTGTTCTATGTGTTAATAAAGAGTTTGTGTTGTTTCAGTAGAAGGTGATTATTAGCAGCTCTTCTAGGATGACTTGTTCTATGTTAATAAAGAGTTTGTGTTGTTTCAGTAGAAGGTGATTATTATCAGCTCTTCTAGGATGACTTGTTCTATGTTAATAAAGAGTTTGTGTTGTTTTAGTAGAAGGTGATGATTAGCAGCTCTTCTAGAATGACTTGTTCTATGTGTTAATAAAGAGTTTGTGTTGTTTCAGTAGAAGGTGATTATTAGCAGCTCTTCTAGAATGACTTGTTCTATGTTAATAAAGCAGAAAGAGGAGATGTCATGTTTAAGGTCATCAAAGTGAACAGCATGGACAGACCGCCATCTAGTGTTCAACAGCAGACACTACATGTGTCTGAAGATTGCTATTGATCTATAAATCAGTGTTTCTCAAACATTAACGTATGCATTTGGACACGGACCCCCAGGGACCCCCATCTGAAAAAATGTTGTGTCAGGGACCCCCCCAGAAGAGAGTATTTCATTTTAAGAAATGTAACATTATTTTTTTTTCCCCGCAACATTTGAGATTTTTTAAAACATTTATAAAACATCAGATCTACAAGCTCACAGCTCACTACAAGCGCACAAGGTCTCGCACTGTGAGCTTATTTTATATCAGATCATACTATATCAAATCAGATCAGATCTATTGGGGAGATTCCAGGACCCCCTGGAAGCACAGCACAACACAGCACAGCACAGCACAGCACAGCACAGCACAGCACAGCACAACACAACCACAGCACAACACAACACAACACAACCACAGCACAACACAACACAACACAACCACAGCACAGCACAACACAACACAACACAACCACAGCACAGCACAGCACAGCACAGCACAGCACAACACAACCACAGCACAACACAACACAACACAACCACAGCACAGCACAACACAACACAACACAACCACAGCACAGCACAGCACAGCACAGCACAACACAGCACAGCACAACACTGTAGTGTAGATTCAGTTCCAGAGCCACAAACCACTTTGTGCTGCGCCGTGAGCTTGTACATCTGCTATTTTTGCACACTGAACACTCAACAGCAGACACAGCACAACACAACAGACCGCACAGCACAGTAGAAACAGCCTTCAGTTCCAAAGCCACAAACAGTCGGTGAACATGTTTCAATGCCACCCAGTCATTGAGTCACAACATGACAACAATGCAACACATTAGTACACACACACACACACACACACACACACACACACACACACACACACACACACACACACACACACACACACACACACACACACACACACACACACACACACACACACACAGTACAACACAAGCAGCAACAAAGAAAAAAGGTTCCTACCTTGGAGCCGTCCGTCTCCTACTTCACTTCATCAGGTGTGTCAGTGTGTCTATTTCTGTCTACGGTTCCCCCCAGCATATGGATGCTGGGGCTGAAGGGGTTAATGCTAAGCGGCTAGCTGCAGGTATGCTAACTCACCCCGTATGGAGAATCCATCAGTTGTAAACAAAACGCTTCTCTTCCATCTGTGACTCAGCAGTTTGACAACTCTCCTCTACCTCCATGAGGGGAAAGTTATGTTATAAGTTGTTATTTCACTGTTTTACTTCCAGACATGAAGGAGTTTGTATCACACACCTGTCTGTCTGTTTGGAACAGGTGTGTGTGTGTGTGTGTGTGTGTGTGTGTGTGGGTGGGGGGGAGGGGGGCGGAGCTACCAGAGGATTTTAAAGAGCCCGCCTCCAGCCTGCTTAGGGAGTGTCTGACAATAAACAAACACATTCCCACTAGGCCAAGGAAGAAATGCCACCCTTTTTCACATTGGCCTGTTATAGCGCCACAAGCAGGTCTAATTTAGCAAAACACATGTTTGGAACAAAATGCCTCAAATCATGAATGCAGTGTCCGATTGAAGAATGAATACAAACATGAATCAGTCAAGTCTTTATTTGTACGGTACATTCCTTGCAATAGGAACATTTCACAACAAAAATCTAATCTGATAATATATTTACTATTGTTTTACTGTCTCCTATTAAAAGTGTTTCGCTGTCTCTATTAAAAGCCTCTGCTTTTAAATGAAATGCAGTCTTGCATTTCACCAGGAGATTATACAGGTAGACTACCTGTATGGCCTCTACCTATTGGCCTCAACCATGTATGTCTTAAAAGACAGGTAACCTCAACACATTCACCTAAAATACTAGTGAACTCAAACAAAGAAAACATTTTCCAAACTTTACAGAAATCATTCAAATCAATCAAAAGGTAAGTATTAATCATGTTTAACAACACACCTCTTTTCAATCATAATATACCTTATACAGAAAGGTCCCACACTCCCCTGTCAAATGGTATGTCCCAATTCCCCTACCCTCCATATAAGGAGCACTGTGGTCATGGTAAAATGATGACATGGTAAGTATGGGTTTGTTTGGCGTGGTGAGGAGCTTTAAACTGTTGAGATAAAATAAAGTGGTTATGATTTAAACAAACAACTGTCTCTGCGTTTGTAGATGAAATGAGTAGTATGATAAATGCTAATGTTAAACAGAAAAATAATGAAAATAATGGAACATGTGAGGCTATAAAGGTAAAGTGGGAAAGGCAGTTTCTGTCTTTACCACAGGTTTATTGTGTGAAAAGGTTTTAGTTTCTTATTGATTGTAATATAAGGGTAGATTGGCATTTCTTTTATTTTTTATGATAATGGAACGGTTTTGGACATTGTTGTGAATATTATACAATGCTCTTTCCTCTACCTAACTTTTCTTTTTCTAACTCCTCGTATGCAGTTTCACATCATTGACATAATGAAAAAGTAAAGGCTTTCTTTATGTTAGGGGTGCAACCTGTCCTGGATGGAAGTGCTGAGGTGCAGTGCTTCTTAACCTTATTTCCTGTCCCCTTTGTCACCCTAACGTTTCTTGGTAAAACGCTAGCCTAGAACTGTTTACAAGTTTGCAGAAATGACAGTTATCTACAGAATACATCTACAAGACTTCCTGTAAATCGGGGAGGCTATAGCGCCCCGTGCGGGAGGCCATATTGCACCCGTGGTGAAAGCCTGCTGATGTTGCTCAACATCGGGTCCCTGTTAGCCACAGCACATCCTCCCATCAGCACATCTGTCTGACAATCCAGGATGTGGCAAAGGGGGCCTGCCGATGTCTTTGCTTATCTCACCTGATGAACTTTTGCACTTCACTCACTTACACATAATAGGCATAATTTATTTGTGTAATAGCTACGCCCATACGAGACCGCCTCGGTGGGCTGTCCAACACTAATTCTGTCAATGTATATATGTGACTGCTTGTCTTTCAATAAATGAGAACATGTTAACTTGGACGCTTGTTTGAGACTTAATGTGTTCCCGATCGATCGCTCCTCTTCTATGCTGCTTTAACTGAGACATCACCTTGTGTTTTCCTATGAACTTCTTTCATCCACATCATCTGACCAGACTTTGAATGACCTAGATAATAAAAATCATTACAACTTGGTGTCAGAAAGCGGGATCGGTCTCTAAAGGTAAGTCATCCATTAAATGTATTAATTTATATTTAATGCTGACTTCCTTCACCCGAAAACCCACAAATGTAATTGTTGTAAAAAGCTATATACACTTATGCTTGGAGCATATTAGGATCAACACGACACCTGGGGTGTGCGTGAGATCTCCTGTGGTGACAGGAGACGCAAGGTACTGAAAGCTATAGGATAGCTTTGAAATAGCTATAGGATAGCTATAAAATAACACCATTTTTTTGAGTGGGACTCATTAGTTATTGTGTGTCACCAGTGGACAGTGAGATTATACTGACGAGCATAACATAAGTAACTGTCGCAGTTGGTGAAGTGACCGCGGTATAGAAATAAAAAGGCCTAAATGATGTACCTGTGCTAAGAATAAAGAGTTTATTCAGTAGTATTGCGGCGACAATACAGGATCCTTGGTATATAGCTTTGATACATGGTTTTAATAATGTAATTTTGAGCTTTGTTATATGGTCTTAATAATATCATTTTGGTATGTAGTCTGACGAGATGTATGTGGTGAGTTAAGTAGGAGAACACTGTGATTGTTTTCTTTTTCTATCTATTTGGAGGTTGGAAAATGCCATTCTTTAACAAATTAAAGCGTGATAAACAGAGCAAGGCTGTTTGCTCTAAGGTGGTCATTCCCCTTTTAAGACAGTGATGAGGTTCCAAATGGAGCATTTAACTCATCTGTTGAGCATCTGTTAGTAAGGAACAACAATTAACTATTAGAGACAAATTGGTACTTTTTACACAACTCCTTTGGTGAGTTGAGACTACTCTGTGTAAAACCACGGATACTGATTCTGACGACACGTTTGCTGTGACAAGTTATGCACTTCTGTATTCAGACTTAATAGATTTGTCTAAATCAGCTGACGAGAACACAAGTACCACTTACTTCATCTGTACTCATACGTGCACAAAAATAACTGGTAAAAGAGAGTGTGACATACTATAGTTGATATAAAATAAATTATTCTTCAAATAGATAAGGCTATTGACCAATTTTGCAAGGCTAAATCCTCTTCTGAAATGAAGGAACAAATAGCCAAATTGCAGGAGGAAAGGTCTCTGATAGAAGCAGACATGCACAAGGTATTTTAGCTTAGTTTAGGTTATGTAGCAAGCACATTGTTATAAATAATGATAATAATAATAGAAACAATACATATCAAAGAAAACAAGTTGCTGTGCAAGGAAAGGAAGAAGCCGGCAGGCTTATTTGGAATCCTTTTCTTCATGGAAGAGGTCATAACAAGGATTAAAAGTTCAATAAGAACAATACAAAATAATACAAGATTACAAGGGGAGCAGTGGTGCAATAAAGAAATAAAAACAAAAACTGCACAAAAGAGGAAAAAGACAAAGTGATGACTTAAGTGATGTATCTAGAGAGCTCCACAACTGAGGGCCTCAAAATTTGATGAAAACAATGATGTTTAGAAGTAAGACTTAAGTGAAATTAAAATAATCTCTTTGCCGTGTGGGGTAGGAGTGAATGTCAGAAGTAACATGAAAAAAAAAAAAAGAATTATGAAAAGAAAAAGGAATGTCTTGTTTAATTTGTATTTATTTATTTGAACATAAATAAGCAGGATTGAAAAACATGTACCTTATCTATAGGCAATAATGAATATTTAATAAAGAGAGGTGCAGATGGCTCATGTCTATTTGACTGTGAAATAATTCTCAAAAACCTCTTTTGAATGATCAGTAATTTAGTTAGATATAATGGATATGTACAGTAGCAGCCCAAACAATATTACAGTAATTAATATGGGGGAAAATTATTATTACTAAATACTCGTATACTCAATTGTATATTGAGTATACGCTGAGGCAAAGGAGACAGACATCAGCCTGACATGCCCCTCCGTACAGACCGTAGCGAATCAATTTTTTTTTTTGCGCATTAATGACAGCTAGTATGTTAAAACCACTTGACTTCACACAAATTAATCAGATTTGCAGTGATGCCCCTACAAAAATGTGAATGCTTTTATGAGCTACACTCGCAGACTTGCTACGTTTCACAATTTGACTGGAACAGACTGGCAGTAGCTACTATTTAGAACACGTTCGCGGGCACTGCTGCCGCTTCTAATGAATCTGATGACGAGATGATAAAGTGGAAAGAGGATGGAGAGTTGAGGATAGAAAGTAAAAATGGTCTGAGGACATAGATACATTTCTGTCGGTGTTGGATGTGTATTGCAGGAAAACTTTCAGAGAGAGTTGATTTTACCAAGGCATTGAATGTTAAACAAACCGTCTGTGAACCAGTAATTGCATTCATTGAACGTTATGAGAAAGCTTGGAAAAATTATGCTAATTTGCCATTAGACAGCCCCACTGACCACTGGAACTTCATGTCCGATGCAATATCAAACATGTTGCTTGCATGTACTGATGTTATGAAGCTGTTTGTTGATTTCACTCAGACTTAAGGAGTCTTATGGAGCTTTTGACACTGCTAGGGGAGAATCTGACCAGGTAATGCGTAGACAAGTTTTGCTTTGTCGCCTAGTTGTTTGTCCATACATGGCTCTGCTCATGGGCCCACAGGGGACATTTGTGGCTGCTTTTGATGACTGTGTTGTCTGACAATTTGACGGCACCTGTATTATATCCTATATCTTCTGCTATTGTAGCAATGTCAGTGCAGAGTGCTGACCACGGTTTGCACATACCTGAGCACGTTTGAGACGTGCCATTTGAGTTATGAGCAAAACATAAAGACCACACAGGCTCTATTAATTGCACTCCATATAAGGCTAAACACACATTACACTACGCAAACCTTATCCTTTGACTAAGGAAAAGTGAATTAGACCTGTCATCTTTCCACTCAAACAGAGAGCGTCTCCTTTCAAACCCCAATGGTTCTAATCAGCCCCCCGCCCACAGGAGTGGCCCAATTCTCTCACAACTTGCTACAAAAATCCCTCATGAAAAACTATATAATCTCCTACCTTTCATTTTCAACCTTCACATGTGTCTCCTTCTCTAATAATCAAAAAGTGCTATATATTTCATCTCGCAATTTACTTCCGGATGGTTCGTTTTGCACTTTTTTTGCCACATCGGTCACGGGAAAGAAATAAGCGCTGCCGTGGTCTATGGAAACGAGCCCAAAAGTGCACCCAAATAAGACCAAAATCGCTTATACAAACAGTCAGACCTGGCAACGCAGCCTACGCCAATCATGCGTGAGAGATCTACAAGCTATGGGGCAGAGACGCCACCGTATCTTAGCAACAACTACAGCGCTCACTCTCATTGGTCGTGTCACGCTAAGAGCAGTCTCCAGACAATGGCATCGCAGACAGCTTGCTGTTACTGCTGTAGCCATCACAGCCAGTCCCAGCGACGACGGACAGGGCGCTGTGATAGCTGCCATGTCGCTAACGCTAACGTGGTTGTCATGCCTGCAGCGGCTGTGCAATCACTTTGTCAACAATGCACGTTCGTGTGGTGAATGTCAATATTGCTGCTCAGTTAGTCCATTGTAGATGGTGTATGTTTGTGTGTGTCTTCTGGAGAACTATGTAGCTCCACAGCAACTACAGTAACTAACGTAATGGCAGGACCGCCCCGTGCAACGCATGTTAGGCTGCATTATGGTCATGTAGTAATTTCAAATAATTTCGCTCCGATTACAGCAGTGCTTATCAACCCTTTCACGCCGCCCCCCCCCCCCCCCCCCCCCCAAATAAACGTACTTGATCTGGGGACCCCCCCATTCTGTTTGACTCCGTTCCACAAGTACATATTGTGCAAATAGCCGATCTACAAGCTCAAAACGCCTCACGTTGAGAGGCTTTGTAAGCTTGTAGATCGCCTATTTTCTACATGATTGCCTCTTTCTTACATTCTTTGACAATGTGGCCCATGTTTTCAGAGTATAGTTTGTTGACTACTTTTGTTGCAGAAATGCTCATTTCCTTTACTTTCCTTTTTTTATTGTCTCCGCCAGGCCGAAAGGCATGGCGCAAGACTATGTTTCACCCCCTGTCCGTCCGTCTGTGATAGCTAATCTCTCACATCGTTGACTTGATCCCAGCAAAATAACAGCCCGATGAGTCAGTGAGAGCTGGATAAACGAGGCAAAATGTGTCAAAAGGAGTCTGTACGGCTGTCGATAAATGAACATATGACGTCGGTGGGAGAGGAGATATTGTGTCTTTTGGACAAACAGCAGCGTCGTGCTGATGTTTGTTGTGTGAAGCAGCTTAATGTCAGAGTGTTTGTGTTGGAGCGCCTCAGTGCGGCTGCAGAGTTCATGTGCAACCTCTTCCAGAGAGAGACAGAGACACTAGAAACTCTGCTGGGGAAAAAAAACACTGCTGGGCATTGACTTTCATATGGACATTGATCTACACACTGCAGGTATATCTGCTACACACACAACATCAAACTACACACTGCAGGTATGATGCAGCGTTTGCATTACAGCCAGCATGCCAGCGTAGTTCCCATATGGTTTCAAGGTGGGCTAAACCATATGGACCCCATGTCAGCAATGTCAGCGGCATCCACTTCAGTCCCAACTGCGATGCCCATGCAGGCTATAAGTAGCTTCTACCTGGCCCTTAGGTGGGCCCCAACTACCCATGTTTATGTGGGACCAAGGCGGGTCCTACCTGGGTTTGCCCATGCAGGCTTTAACTGGGTTCTACCTGGGCCCTAGGTGTACCCTAACCAACCACAGTGCAGTGCCCATCGCTCCAATTGTTGTGACGTCAGGGCTCTCAATACTGCACATTGGTGGAGGAGGAGGGGCCGCAGGGCGACCGCACACATCGCTGAACCAATGGTAGCCCACGGATGTTTCCTCTGGGGATTTACAATCTGCCCCTCTATGCCACATATCATCCGCACTACAGGGTCTTAACTGACCGAGCCACGGCCCCACTGACCCTCATGACGCTACGCCACTTATATGAGTTGCCAAGTGGCCGCGGGCGCTACGTGGGCGTGGCCGCGGGCTAGACGCGAGCCCCCGCGTAGCGGGGGCGAGCTTCTAGTTCAATCAATGCTTGACCAAGGCATCATCGTGCCTACATATTCACCGTTCAACTCTCCTATTCATCCTTCTCAAACCAGGTGGTAGGGGTTATAGATTGAACGTTGACCTTTGTCATATTAATGATTTGATCGTGGCACTTCCTGCCTTTGTCCCAAATATTATTAACATATTAACATCTATTTCAGCCGATCACACCTATTTTAGCGTGCTTGATTTGTGTTCAGCTTTTCATTCAGTCCCTGTGGCTGCTGAAATGCAACCACTATTGGCCTTTGAGTTCGAACGTCGACAGTATTGTTTCACACGGCTGGTCCAGGGCCTGATTGACAGTCCTGCGGCCTTTGCACACATGGTGCATGAAACCCTGGCTTATTTAGCACCACCTGAAGGCTGCCGTCTTATGTGGACATTCTTTTACTCACTTCACCGGACAAAGACACTTGTGAACGTGGCTCTAAAATGCTCTTGAAGTATGGGCATAGGGTCTCCTTCTCAAAATTGCAGTGGGTCAGCTTTGTGCTGTCGAAGGGACAGAGAACTTTGGCTGCTGATCGTGTGTCAATGATTAAGCAGCTCCCACCCAAGAGGACTCAAAATCAAATGAGATCCTGGCTCGCCGTGGTCAACTACGTTCGACACTGGCTGCATGACTGCTCCTATCATGACAAGTGTTGAGACGAAGTGACTGGTTGTCCTCAGGATATTGCGTGGACCGAGCAGATGACAGAATCTTTCACTGCATTGAAACACTCTCTGTGCAGTCAGCCTGCGATTGGCTTGCTGAGATACGGAGAAACTTTTCATCTATACAGTCAGTGAGACTGGTGTGAGGTCCTGGCGCAGAAATCTGGGTCTGGATTTCGCCCTGTGGCATATCTGTCGACTTCATTCTCACCTATTGAGCAAGGGTTGCCCACCTGCCTGCGTGGGGTGGTGGCCTGCGCTCTGATGATACAATCAGCTGAGAAAATCCAAAAATCACTATGACATGATTTTGCATGCTAATCACCAAGTGTTGATAATTCTTAACAAGGTTAGCTCACAACACAAACACAACACCACATAACTGCTTAGAACAGTTAGCCGAGACGGCGGGTGCGAGCACAGACATTTCAACTGTCCTATTTGATGAAGGTGATTTCGTATTTGTTGATGGTCCATGCTCGAAACCTGCTGATGGTGTGTACAAGTGTGGTTATGCCATTGTTAAGCTGCCTGACGCCGTTGTTGAGTGCTACAAATTGCCATATATGTCGGAGAAGGCTTCTCAGAAGACAGAAGGCTGAGTTAATGGTTTTAATTCGCACTTGTGAGCTCTCTGAAGGGAGGTTGTCACAGTATCTATATAGATTCTAAGTATGCCTATTCTGTGTTGGTGGATTTATTGATCTGCCGAACAATTGCCGTTGCACCTGGCCGCCATTAAAACCAGGTCACAACCGTTTTATCTCTGTGGAATTGGACAAAAAGTTTCCAAGAGGGCATATTAATGTCTAGCAGTGTGGAATTGTAAAACAAAATACAAACACACATCTCCATAGGCTGGATTAATTTAGAATTTGCTTTGCAACAAAGTATAATTAAATATATACTCACCTATATAATCATGTGAGTTAATGCAGTATTTTAGTTTAATAATCATTACAACTGCAGTGATTTTAGCCTGATTGGGGACTAACTTGTTCACATTCCTATGTCTCCCTTCACTCACCCAGACACAGAGCAGGCAGCAGACACACACACACACTGCAGCAGTGCAAATGTTTAGCTAAGCCCTGACTCCTCACTCTATTGACTTACTGGTAATACAGGCGGCTGCTGATGCCGATGAAAAGGGACGCGTCTGCCTCCCTAGTGCATCATTACCTTTTGTTGTCCGTCATTTTCACGGTTGTTCATATGCCGGACAAACAGGGGTAGTAAGTAGATTTTGTGCAAATCTTTGAATATATATATATTTAAAGCAAACATTTTTTTACTCAAATCTTTACTTGTGTCCCTGGAACACAATATTTTGGGATGAGGTTCCGTAGCCAAATACATATCATTTTGGGGGTCCTTGACATGAAAGTTTGAGCACACTGATATAGCAACATGCGTTTTCAGAAAACTAGTTAGGAGTTAGAAGACATTTTGTAGAATCAGCTTAAGTTCTTAATAAGTGTAGTAAATGGAATTAAGGAACAATTTTGTACATCTAAAATCAGCAGTACAACAAAATTGTATGAATCGTTTTATTTAAGGAAAGATTGGTGAAGGCGGGCCTGGAAAACAGCTTAAACTAGGTGGACAATTTGCCTACAGTGTTGGCCGAAATCAGAATGACCCAGAACCCAAAAAAAGACTAAACTTTCACCCTTTGAGGTGATCATGGGCAGGCCTTTTCCAACTCCATGGATTCATAACACTAAACTCCTTGGTCCATGTCTCACCGGAGACATGGACACCATTGTATCTGACTATACCAATGCTCTGATTAACAAACTGAATAGCGTTCATGGTAATGTCTCACTTTCTCTCCCTCTGCCGTCTAGTAGGTCCGTCTCACCCCCACAGGCCAGGTGATTTAGTACTGGTGAAGGAACTGAAAGCAGTCCCGGGTGAGCCGAGGTACAGTGAGCCGACTGAGGTCATCGCTGTCACTAGAACTGCTGTCCTTGCAGCCCAGGAGCCTAGGTGGATCTACGCAACCCGTTTGAGGCGGGCACCAGAAAAATACAATGTTTATATATATATAAAATGTCTAACCGTTATTCCCCCAGGCCCCTAGGTCTTGCAGAGAGGATTAGAGGAAACGGGCGCCAGGGCCGAGGAGGGGGACGTGTCTCCTTCTCCCGCACACCCTCGGTTTTGGTCCAACAGAGAGCCCCCATCGCCGTACGCACCTCGAGGCAGACGTGGCCCTCCGCCCCCTCCAAGAAATAGAGTAGACAGACCCTTCTTGACTCAGGATTGCCGCTCTATAATAATAATTGTTATGCCCTAACCCTAACCCTAACCTTTGGTTGTCTCAGCAGCATGTGCTGCTGCGTTTGTGCTCTGGGTATACTGTTAGTTAGTTAGTTTATTTATTTTGGTCATGATTTAGAAAAATAAACAGTTGAACATACAGAATATTGTCAACAAGATAATTTTGGCAGAAAAGGTTTGGGCTGAAGCAGAAACTTACTATGCCCACCTTATCAATAATAAAATAAAATTAATTGTCACAACAGAAAAGGAAACAAAAGAGATTTTTTTTTGGGGTTTGCACCAATTACACAGAAAAAGTAAATACCATTTACTAATTGTTATATAATGTATTTTTACTCGTTTCAGATTCATAATAATAATATATCACTATTACTTTTAGTAATAATAGTAATAATATGTAAGAACTACCATATAACATGATATCAATGTTAAAATGTGAGGAATTTGTATAAAGACAAAACAAATACTCCCACTACCATGTTTTATGTATATGAAGTGGTAGCTTCATACATATAAATATATTGTTGACATTTAGATTTACATAGATATGTATGAATATGCGCACACATATTTACATATGATACGCACGTACGTATGCTCGTATGCACGCGAACATATGTGGAAAGATGTATTCACTATATCACTAGTTTGTCACTAGTGATTCTATATATCTATTAATTACCTTTGCTTTATAGGGTATTTAAAAATGTCTTATGGAATTGCTCAATTTAAGTTTATTGTCTAGTTTTTTCCATAGGTGTGGGTCTGTGGCCCAGGGGACGTGTCCGCCTGTGGCAGGACACAGCTACTCATAAAAGTTTATATGATGAAGGGCATCACTAAGCATTCTGTTCTCTCCCAGACCACACCTGACACACCGGACTACAACTAAATGTATGAATGCAAACAACGTCCTTTCTCTAAGAGAAAAATGCTGAATCTGAGAGGCCAGTCAAGTTCAATGTCACGAAAAAAGAGGGCTGACAATGACATGCCTTCTGCCATTCGACTAAATGCTGTCAACCTAGCAATCACACAACCTGCTAACATTGACCCAGACTCTGCTCTCAAAATATGGTTAGACATGACAATTTGGCCTTAACTATAATGTCAAAGTTTGCTCACAAAAATAACATGACTGACTGCTGGATTTGTCACCAAACACCTTTGAGTTCAAAATCACCAATGCTGACACCTGTACCATTTACAGTGGCAGATTGGAATCTTGCCAAGTTAGGCTACTCATACAAAATCATGGGAAGGAAATTGATAAATTGATAAGTACACAGGCAAAGAGAACCTTATCCTGCGATCTGTCATGTTTGAGTTCAACAGGAAACATCGCCCCGGCAATATGAATTGGGCCTCTCTGTACGGAGTCACACACTATGAGAAGACTGTACAGAATGGTTTCAGATTCTCCATTCAAATGACACTAATATAAACTAATTGTTTCAATTAATTTCAGAGTCGTAACAGGTGAGGTTAGGGGGTTAGGCTCCCCGATCCTTGCCTGTAACAGGCGGCAGCGGGGTCGCAAGGCTCCCAGAGCACGTTAAAGACGACTTATAGTGCTGGGGAGTGACTGAAAGGCCCCCGTGTTCTGTCAAGGATGAATCAACATCCTGTCTGTGTAAACAACCGTCTAGTCTGCGTGGGTGTCGCACATGGCAACATTTTGAAAGTCACAGCGTTGAAGTGTCACCTGTGGGTTTTGTAAATGTTGTGATGTGTCAGGCACTGCGTGGTAGGTGGACGACAGTCCACACCTAGCAGAGGGTGCAGTCTTGCGGGACGACCTCTGTGAAAAGGCAAGGCTGGTGAAAACGGTTAATATTCTGGTTCCCGTAGCCAAGCGGGGCCAGGACAAGAACGTCGGTTTCCTGCCTGGGGCGCCAACCACGCCAACGTGTAAGGGGTCGCTATCGACTGGGTCACCGGCCGGTCGGGTCACAGGTGACATTAAGACCATGCGATGCCTCTGAAAGGTATGCTTGGCCGTCGTGCTCGGCTCAATGTACAGTCAGGCCATCACAAGCTCAAAGCGACCGCAGCTTGTGCAATAGTTATGTAAGCGAGTGATGCTCCTGTGATCGGTGGGCTTTGAAAAGAAGACGCCGGGAAGCAGGAGACTTGAACTCTCTATCCAGGGTGACCTGGGTGTAGACCTCAAGTGGAAAGGGGTCTAGCCTGGGACTGCGCCCCGGTGGGGAGGTCCAAAGGACTTAAGCGATTCCGGTATTCCACAAATTAACACTGATTCAATTCGACAGAGTAGTGGTCGTGTCTGTACCGTGGCTACAATCACAGTGGCATCACTTAACTGGTCAAAGCACGACATCTACTCATCACTTACGACATAACACCATATATTCCTTCCTTTTCATTATATTTGTATGACATAACACCATATATTCCTTCCTTTTCATTACATTTGTATGACATAACACCATATATTCCTTCCTTTTCATTATATTTGTATTCAATGTATTAGAAAATGATGATATGCTTTTCTTCCTCCTATGACTGATTAGGTGTACAGTATGCTGGTCTTCTTCCATTGTATAATGGTGTTGTCCTATTCAGGACAAAAGAGGGCAACTGTTGTGAATATTATACAATGCTCTTTCCTCTACCTAACTTTTCTTTTTCTAACTCCTCGTATGCAGTTTCACATCATTGACATAATGAAAAAGTAAAGGCTTTCTTTATGTTAGGGGTGCAACCTGTCCTGGATGGAAGTGCTGAGGTGCAGTGCTTCTTAACCTTATTTCCTGTCCCCTTTGTCACCCTAACGTTTCTTGGTAAAACGCTAGCCTAGAACTGTTTACAAGTTTGCAGAAATGACAGTTATCTACAGAATACATCTACAAGACTTCCTGTAAATCGGGGAGGCTATAGCGCCCCGTGCGGGAGGCCATATTGCACCCGTGGTGAAAGCCTGCTGATGTTGCTCAACATCGGGTCCCTGTTAGCCACAGCACATCCTCCCATCAGCACATCTGTCTGACAATCCAGGATGTGGCAAAGGGGGCCTGCCGATGTCTTTGCTTATCTCACCTGATGAACTTTTGCACTTCACTCACTTACACATAATAGGCATAATTTATTTGTGTAATAGCTACGCCCATACGAGACCGCCTCGGTGGGCTGTCCAACACTAATTCTGTCAATGTATATATGTGACTGCTTGTCTTTCAATAAATGAGAACATGTTAACTTGGACGCTTGTTTGAGACTTAATGTGTTCCCGATCGATCGCTCCTCTTCTATGCTGCTTTAACTGAGACATCACCTTGTGTTTTCCTATGAACTTCTTTCATCCACATCATCTGACCAGACTTTGAATGACCTAGATAATAAAAATCATTACAGACATACAAGGTTTTTTTTTCTAAACAATTTGTTAATTTTCTTCAAAAAAATGATCTGTCTTTTTATTGGTGTTTGATGTTCATCAACGACTCATTTTCCTCTCTCTGCCTCCACAGCACTGAGCAGAACAAGCAGGCCGCGCTTGACCTTCACCCCGAGGTCAAGCTAGAACCCAAGGTCAAGCCTAGAACCGGGGCTGGAGCCCCGGTTCTAGAAAAAAAAAAAAGGGTGCGACTGGAGCGCAAGGTGGAGGTAAGGTTCCTCTACTTCTATAGTATTATTATTTTTACATATTTATGCTTCTTGAAATGTCTTGTCCTTGCAGTCCCCTTTACCCCATCTACTAGTTTGTAACATTTGGGTTTATAAAATGATCCCAAATATGAACTTTTTTTTTCTTTCAGGTGAGAGCTCCATCCAAGGCCATTCCAAAGCCTCACTCCGGTGTGCCCTTCTGTCCTCGTCTCCCTGGCGTGAAAGTTGTCCCTTTCTCCTTTGAAGAAAGGGAGAAGAGGAAGAGGGAAGAGAAGGAAAAAAGACCTGAGAAATCAATATAACGTAATGTATATAGCTATGCATCATTGTGAGCTTGTAGATCTGCAGTTTGAGAACCACTGCTGTATACTTACAGCAGTGGTACATACAAGCGTTATGTTATGTTTATTTGATTTGACATGGACATTACATTTCAACACATTTATAAATGGAACGTCAATCTAAAAAACAATGCAATACAAGGAATGAAATGTTGTAATAAAAAGATCTGACCCAATGCATTATATGTGAAACTAAAGCAACATAATCATTCCAATAACCAATCAGAATCTATTCATGTGAACACTGTTGATTTGATTTTGAGTCTTCTGTTAAACACATTACCATCCGACTCTAGTTTTAGATCCGTGGGCATAGAGTTCCAGAGCTTTGCCCCATTTAAAGGAGTAGTTGACCCCCAGAAAACACTTATTTTCTATCAATTACACACCCCACTGTTTTCGTCACTTTCCTGAGCCAATAATTATGATTGGGTCTGAGTTTGAACTGTTGCCCTCAGGTCGTCGGCGCCCACTACAGGGACTAATCGGTTCAAACTGTCCTTTGTCCCGGCTGCTATTCAACTGCTGAACAGCAGATAGCATTTTATTCTTGCCTCTTTGCACATAATACCCACTAATGCACTTTTGCTGACTTTGCTACTTTGAATGTCATGAATTCTCTGTCTGTAGTGCCCTGTTCTTAAATCTTAGTCTCGTATTGAATGTTATATGTATTTTTTACTATGATCTGGCTGCAAATCAATTTCCCGCAAGGGACAATAAAGTCTTTGAGTCTCTTACCGAATAGACTCCACCGTTCATTGCCGGTTATTGGATTAGGAATGCGACAAAAACTAAATAAAATCTCCATGAATTCAAGGCTTAATTGATAGAAAATAAGTATTTTTTTGGGGGTGAACTACTCCTTTTTAAGGGCTGTTCACACTGAGAACTACAACTATGAAAATATAGTTTTAAAAATAAAACTATAAAAGTCCAGTGGATGGCAGAGTTCACACCAGCTATATACAAAACAATACAATGATGTAGTTATAGTGCTCAGTGTGAATGGTGCTTTACTGAGAAGGCAGACTGTCCAAATGTGTTCTTGCACTGAACAGAACTGAACTTGTATCTAACGTCCTTCCCCTGCGTGTTTTGTTTTCTCTCCCTGTGTGCGTCCCAGGTTGGGTGGAACGATTATTAAGAGGGTGCCCCGGCGATACACCACCTCCCGTCCCCATCTCCTCCGTCAGCCTGCATTCTCCTCCTCCTCTCCTCCAACCTCCTCCAGTCTTTTTAAATTATCTCTTTTTAATTATTAAATATTTTGTTCACATGAATAGATTCTGATTGGTTATTGGAATGATTATGTTGCTTTAGTTTCACATATAATGTATTGGGTCAGATTTTTGTATTAAATTGTTTTTTAGATTGAAGTTCCATTTATAGAAGGTGTTGAAATGTAATTTGTGATGTCCATGTCAAATCAAATAAACATGACGCTTGTGTCATTGCCAAAACAGAGTAGCAGACCAGATACCCAATACTTAATTTCTGCTAATTGTCATTGGTTAGCTTTCAATTGTGAGAAAACATGATCATAGTTTCAGAGAATCAAGAGGGATTTATTTTGTCACTTATACTGACATTATTGAAATGTTTATGCCATATGTTTTGCAGAGACTGCTAATACAACACCATACAAAAAGATAAAAACGTAATAATTCTGGATATAATGAAATACTATATATATATATATATATATATATATATATATATATATAGATATACACACACACACACACACACACACACACACACACACACACACACACACACACACACACACACACACACACACACACACACACACACACACACATATATATATAATAGGTAAGACAGAGGTAAATAGTGTACAGGTAGAACGGCAGGTATGACAGAACTCTTAAGGCATATATGATATTTTTTGCAGCCGTGGGTTATGTGGAAGAAGCAGAAGTCATACGTGTACATAAAATGTGCTAGAAGCAGCCATCATTCACAGTATATAAAAATGTCCAAGAAGCAGAAGCCATACATACAATATGAACGGAATTTCACTTGTCTTTGTACAGTACGAACATTTTGCAAATAGCTGCTCAGACTTCTTTACAGTTTAGATTTAGTTATTTCAGACCTTGTCCATGATCAGGGCACTAAAAGCTGCTGGGAAAAATGGGGGCCAGCTAGTCACCAGGCCAGCCTGAGGAGCAGCCACCACCAGCAGGCAGTCAGCCACCAGGCCAGCCTGAGGAGCAGCCACCACCAGCAGGCAGCAGCTAGGCCTCTTGGCCAGCCTGAGGAGCAGCCACCACCAGCAGGCAGTCAGCCACCAGGCCAGCCTGAGGAGCAGCCACCACCAGCAGGCAGCAGCTAGTCCTCTATGCCAGCCTGAAGAGCAGCCACCACCAGCAGGCAGCAGCTATCCACCGGGCCAGGCCAACCACCCCAGGGCAGCAACAGGCAGCGAGCCACCAGACTGGGTTACTACCGGCAGCAGCAGCTGCTGGTGGTGGTGAGATGCCGATGGAGGTGGCTAGTGAACAGCGGCCCAAGGTGAACACACTGGACACCTTGGACTTCACTGAAGAACATAACGCTGCTTTCACATCTAAGGGTCTGCACTGTTTTCATTTAAACATCTGCAGCTTATTACCAAAAATTGGTGAGTTATGTGAGCTGGCAAAGAAAATCAATGCCAGCATTTTGTGTTTTTCTGAAACACACTTGGATTCCTCCATCACTAGCCTCGGAAACCCATGCCTTTTTTTTTGTTTCAAAAGAAAAAAAGCCTGGGAGAACCTTGCAGGAACGCTGGTCTTAGGACCTTGTTATCTCCTAACCAATCAGAGTGCTCCAAACCCAGGCGCTGGAATCCAGCGCCTGGGTTTGGCTCCGCCCTTCAAGACCATCGATTGGGCTCGTTCTTTCAGTCTACTCCATCACAGACTCCGAAGTTGCAATTGAAAACTATGCCATTGTTCGCAAGGATAGGAACAGAAACGGTGGTGGGGTCTGTATTTTCGTTAGGTCTGATATAGACTTTAATGTTAGACATGACCTTGATAATGACAGCTTAGAAGCTGTCTGGATTGATGTTTTACTTCCTAAAAGTAAACCAATATTGTTGGCACCGTTTACAGACCACCTGATCAGAGGAATTTTATTGAAATACTTGAAAATGTCTGTGCAGGCTGTCCACATTTTTTAAACCATGAATCAATCATATTGGGTGACGTAAATATTGATTTTAAGAATATAAATGGTCCACTGTACAAAGGTCTTAATCATTTTCTGAAAACACATGGTTTAACCCAACTAATTAGAGATCCCACTAGAGTAACCGACCATAGTGAAACTATTATTGACCTTATAATGGTGTCTGATAAAGGCAAAATCCTCCAAAGCGGAGTCATTGTGCATGGTATTAGTGACCATTTTTTAACCTTTTGTACAAGGAAGGTGAAGAGGTCCCCTATAAATTGCCACAATTCTATTAAAAGTAGAAACCTTAGAGGTTATGACAGTAACAACTTTATTGACAGGCTTAAAAACATAGACTGGACCACTGTCACAAAATGTTGTGATGTAGATAAAGCATGGGACTGTTTTCAGAATATTTTTCTAAATGAGCTTGATAAGGTTGCTCCGCTAAGGGAAACTAGGACTAAACAGAGAACTCAACCTTGGATTAATAAAGATATTTTGGATATCATTCATCTGAGAAATAAAACACTAAGTAAATTCAACAAATATAAGTCTCCTGATGTCTTCAAAGAGTATAAAATACTTAGGAACAAGGCACAGCGAATGGTAATTGAAGCAAAAAAGGATTATTTTAAGACTAAAATTGAGGAGTACAAAAATGATTCAAAAAAGCTGTGGTCAACCCTCAAACCTTTAGGGACTCAGGAAAAGTCCAAACAGAAACAAGGTAATATAGGGTTAGATATAAATGGGTCTATAACGTATGACAAAGCTACAGTTGCAGCTAGATTCAATGATTTCTTCACAAGTGTAGCCAGCAATTTAGTACAGAAGCTTCCTACTGCTACTAGTACATCTGAGGAACCTGTACAGAGGATCCACAGTTTTTATGAGCAAATGGGTGTCCAGCCTGATGGGTTTTCTCTTAGTATGGTATCAGAAGAGGTGGTACTAAAGAAACTGAAGGCCCTGAAACTTGGAAAGGCCACGGGTCCTGATAACATCCCTGCCAAATTTTTAATTGATGCAGCAGAAGTTATTGCTCCCTGCATAACTCATCTAATCAACTTGTCAATCGAACAAGGTCATTTTCCCACTATATTTAAATTGGCAAGAGTTGTACCCCTGTACAAAAAGGGAACCAAATCGGATCCTGGAAATTATCGACCTATTTCCATTTTATGTTCGGTTTCAAAAGTTTTTGAACGAATTATACATGAGCAAATGAACGATTATTTGACAGCAAACAACCTCCTTTTTGACTTTCAATCAGGCTTTAGAAAGTCCCACTCCACCGACACCTGTTTGTTCTATCTAACAGATTTCATTACATTAGAGGCCGATAATGGGAATTACTGTGGCATGGTGATGTTGGACCTCCAGAAGGCTTTTGATACCGTAAATCATAACATTCTTTTGGATAAGCTCAGGGCTCTGGGTTTTAACGGTGTATCACTTCAATAGGTCAGGTCCTACTTATTGGGTAGAGAACAGGTGGTGGACATGAATGGCACCCTGTCCTCACCACTAACTCTATCGAGTGGGGTGCCCCAGGGGAGCATCTTAGGTACTCTTTTCTTTTTGCTATACGTTAATGACATGAAGGCAGCCGTAAACTGTCATTTATTTCTTTTCGCGGACGACTCAGCCTTAGTAGTCTCTCATAAAGAGAAAACGGAAGTCGAAAACATTTTAAGTGCAGAACTCCAAAAAGTTAGTGTCTGGCTAGCAGAAAACAAACTGTCTCTCCACCTCGGCAAAACTGAGTCCATTCTTTTTGGGTCAAATGCCAAACTAAAGAAGTCCCCTGGGTTTAAAGTGGTGGTAGGTGACTGTGAAGTCACAACAAAGGAATCCATTACTTATTTGGGGTGCATTCTGGATAACAAGCCATCAGGAGAGAGTATGGCTCTAAAAGTAGTCTCAAAGGTAAGCCAAAGAACTAAGTTTTTAGCTAGAATATCCAATCTTTTAGACACAAACACCCTAAAAACCCTGGCAGGGGCCCTTGTACAATGTCACTTTGACTATGCGTGTACATCCTGGTACACTGGCATTTCTATGGGCCTAAAGAAAAAACTTCAGACCTCTCAAAATAAATTGGTTAGAGTGATCTTGAAGTTGCATCCTAGAACTCATTTCCTCCATGCTCATTTCACCAGTCTTGGGTGGCTTAGAGTAGAGGAGAGAGTATCCCAGTTTAAAATGTGCTTGGTTCACAAAATTAGAAGTAATGTAGCGCCCAATTACTTCTGTGACTATTTTAACAAGGTCAGTGATACTCACAGCCATTTCACCAGGGGGAGCCCTACTGATTTTAAGCCCTACAAATTTTCCACCAATCTGGGAAAAACATCATTCCTTTACTCAGCAGCAGTTCAATGGAATGATTTGCCTTCCAGCCTAAAATTGACTGGTTCTTTTGACAATTTTAAAATGGCATTAAAGAGATGGTTGGCCATTAACATGATGTAACTTTTAAACAAAAACATTTAGATGTTTTTAATAGTAAAAAAGAGAGAGGGATCTTAGTTTTTGTTTAGTTGATGTTTAGTTGATGTTTGTCCTTTTTGAATTTGTAAGTTTTATTTGGCCTTGTTTTATGTTTTTTATGTTATTATATTGTATTGTATTGTTGCTCCCTATGTCCCCTTTCCCAAAGGACCACAATTGAAAAAAGCCTAAGGGCTTTCTTGTGTTTTTTATCCTTTTGAATTTTAATATTCAATAAAATGATCAATCAATCAATATATCAGGCGGGGGGGGATGGCATATCTCTCATTTCTTCCTCTCTGCTGTCCACCTATCCTTCTCCATGGCATAGAAGGAGGATTGTTGGAATTCCTTCCATGACATCTCCTTTGCCATGCCTTTGTACAATAAAAGCACTTTTGATGGACAGTAAATGTACTTCCCAGTCACTCCTGGAAACCCAGTATGGAGAGGGGCTCCATACTGGGTTTCCAGGAGTGACTGGGAAGTACATTTAACAATAGCGGCAGAAGCGGCAAAGTCGCTTTTTTTTTATATATAGGCCATATTTGTAATAAGCAAATCAGAGTGCTCTAGATGGCTTCAATCAATAATATGAGCATTCTAATGTGTTTTTAATGTTCAAAAAGTATAAAATAGACACCAAGTTTGCAAAAATGAATAAGATTATGGGAAGTAAAACTAATTGTCAGATCGTCGCCATCTTTTAAATATGCAAAATAGAGGTCCAGCCACACCCAGTCATAAAGATAAGCATTCCAAAATGTTTCTAATTGTCAAAAAACATGATTTAGACACCAAGTTTGCATTCATAGCTCATCTGGTTCAAAAGTTATAGACAAAACCTTTTTCAGGTGGCGGCCATATTGGATTTGGCCACTATGATGACCTGTAGGGTTGCTGACTCGGGCACGGATTTCAAACATGAGTATTCTGAACATTTTGAGCACCTCAGAAAATCTGTAGCTCCAACGGTTTAGAAGATAGCGCCATTATGGAAGTGTGGTCATTTTAAAAAGGGCGTGGTCATTTTTGGGTATTTCGCCCCGGATAGAGAATTTCTCATAGTTCCTAAGTTGTTCCCTGGGGTCATATTAGCCTAAAACAGTTGAGACATTCTCTCCTAAATGAAGTGCATTCATATCTTAGCCAGTTCCTCTACTAACGCACTGCCCTGTCTCAGACCAACGTGAGCAGCAGACAGTTCTGGGGATGGCTCAATGCAGTCTTCAACGCGGTTGATCACGAGAGAATACAACCCGTGGGACCAGACAGAGCTGCCTCAGAGTGGCTCCTGAGATGCGGGGCCACAGTGAGGTTCCAAGGCTTGGAATGCTTCCACCAGGACTACAACCGTCTGCCCAGTGTTCCTCTGGGACGTCATAATATTGAGGCAATTGATGCCACAGACTCCTGCATCATGCACAGAGGGTTTGATTATTTAGACGGCCTGAAACACTTGAAAGAAGTCAAGTTCAACAAATGCATGTACCTTGAGGACACGGGTGCATTTCGCCTTTCCGACATGTCGCCTTTCCGACGTTGACGAACCCTATACCTAACCCTAACCCTAACCCTAACCGCACGCGGAAGCCACTAGTCGGAGTGGCGAGATGTCGGAATGGAAGGAGCACCCCCTGAGGACACATGCCTGGAGAGGCTGAGCTCCATCGTGAACCTGCAGGACAGTTTGTCCAGTTTGGAGATCGTGTCCCGTGGAAATGTGACGGATAAAGGACTCATTGCCTTGCACAGGCTCAGGAATATGGAGCGTCTCTTTCTTAGTGACTTGCCTGGTGTCAAAGAGAAAGAGAAGACGGTAGAGAGGCTACAGACAGAACTTCCACGCTTGGATATAACACTGGACCTTCAATGAATAACAAAATGTCATACATGTCATATTCCAAGAAAAGTAATGCCTTGAGCGACCCTGCTAAAAACATTTTTATTTGGAGTTTGAGCTGATGGGTAAATTAAATTCTCTACTTATAGTGTGTTCACAGAAAGATTGCTCAGATGTTGTCCGCTGGACCTTGGAGGACATTGTTGGTGTGGATGATGTGCAGGTTAGATACCTTTCTAATTCACTGAAACATACCATTTCATGTAAAATTGTACCTCAGTCACACCATAGGGTCTATCAAAGCAAGGTTTCCTCAAACAAATGTGGGGTTTGCTTTGATGTTAAGATGCTGACTATTCAGTAACATAGTCCTACTGTATGTTCAACTATTCTGTGCTTGCCACATGCAAAGAACACTATTCTTAACTTACAGCATGTTCTGTACATGATGATGATTTCACTGAGGTGAATACATTATGAAATTATCTCATCACTAGCAGTGGGTATACTAATCCTTTGAATTTTGTGATAGACATTTTCAAAGGAAAACGTGCAGCAAATTAGGCGATGGAGGCGCCTAGTTCTCCTGCAGAACCTTCCCATGCTGTAAGTGTCTTGAACATTGAATATTTATGAAAATGCCGAAAATACAGGGTGGCAGAGGGTGTAAAGTACAATTGGCCACTTTCTGGGGAGAAAAGCTAGTAAGTTTTGACTGTCAGATTTGTAAGCTAAAGCTTCAGTTAGTTCAAAAAGATGATTTGTCAAACGGGATTGGTTGTTTGACTGTGGCCATATTTATATATTTTCAAATTATGTAATGTATGATTCACTCACCAAGGTCTGAAGAACAGAGCTCATGAGGTCAAAAATATATACATTTACTTAAACCAACTAGGCTCTGGGCGCCGGCCTAGTATTGTATATAACAATTAAGCCTCTACCCTCATTCACCCGCTCTGCAAATGCTGTTACCTTTGTTGACAATAGGGCACGAATGTCACAAGAAGCCCAGCACGAACGCCATGCAAAGCCCGGCACAAATGTCACGTACTAGACAGACACAGAACATACAAAATGACACACGCCTTTTACAAGAACACTCTCACGTACAACTCGGACATAACTAAAACTACAGAAGACCACTGTAGTAATTGTAGGTAATAATGTAGGTAGTTATTGTCTAAGATCAATGGAATACTATAATTGCAAAGTTACAAAACTAACAAACAACCCATATTTCACTAAATAACAAACACATTTTGTAAATGTTCTGTCCGGGTGCAAACGTCCTGATCCTTGGTGTGAAGACATTCGTAGCCGCAGGGACCTGTCAGGCAATGTCAGCAGGCAGGTTGGCTCAAATAACTTGAACCACATGAGGTGTAATGGTTCAAATGGAGTCTTGTTTACTGTGTGTCCATGCAAATAACCCACTGTTGTGTTATTTTTTTTTCACTTTGGATGTGGATATGTGATAGCTCGGCATTCATGAGTTGTGACTTGATGGTGTTATATAAAATGGGGGAGCCCAAGTTAATGTTCGTTTAGAGAAGAAACAACAGTCTTTCGCCATCCTAGCAGTGGTGTTCTCACGACTTTGACCCCAAGACCCTTGAGATTTTAACGTACAAAGACATTTCAACATCAACACATATACTTCTCTATCAGTCTTTGACCTCTTCGCATCTACTCCGAAACAGCTGTGAAACAGCAGGGGTAGTTTTTTTTCCATCAAACCCAGTTTGATTCTTGCATTATTATTTTGGATGCATTAAAAATTGAACAACCTTAACAAAATTGCATCAGACTCTCTGTGCAGGGGCCTTAACACAACTGTTTTTGCCAACTCACCTTTCAAAAATAAACTTGCAAGAACACAAAAACAGAGAATGCACCTGTAGGCACTTTCACACTTGCCTTCAACCCAGGGAATCCTCGGGTGAGCATACATGCAGTTTAATATTACAACATCCCAGGGCAAATTCAATCCCGTTTAGGACCAGGGATGGAATGTATATAGCATCCAGGGTTGAGCCAGTCCTGGATTGACCTGCTTGCAACAGCTGGGATGTTACTCTAACACACAACACAAATACACCAGTCTTCTCCCTGGCTAATTAATCAGGGCTGGTTAAATAAACGTGTCGAGAGCAATTAGGTATGATGGTGAAATTCACCCACCAATTACCATCTGCAGGGGAAGGGAATTCATACCACAGCTTGATGGAACGTGTGTGTGTGTGTGTGTGTGTGTGTGTGTGTGTGTGTGTGTGTGTGTGTGTGTGTGTGTGTGTGTGTGTGTGTGTGTGTGTGTGTACACGCGTGTGTCCATTCAGGGGTTGCCACTGCACGCCAAAGACATTCATTTTTCACTGGAAGTCACGCTAGACAAGATTGAAATCTCAAGATTGAAATCTCGTCTAGCGAGACTTGTGGCGCATTCAAGACAATCAGGTTCCATAGTGTTCTGTCACTATGAACGTCAGATCTCTCTCTCTCTCTCTCTCTCAAAAAATAGCTATCAGGCCTATTGGCGCGTGTTTTTAGCTGTGGCGGACACGGGATGGAGTTATGACATTTTTCTACTGTACCATTCATCCTAGGATATCATAACATCATGGGAATGGTGAGATAACTGTGGTCCAAAATTCCCCTTTAAGATACGTGTAAGATGAAAGAAAGATACGTGACTAAAATGAACATGTAAATAAAACAGTTTTTGGCCACCAGAACCTCAGTATTTACAACAATGTGGGTGTTCGTCACAGTATTCCGCCGTTCTCACCCTGCAGTGCTGTGCTGTCATCAGAGCAACCTGTCCAGCTGCGCTCGGCGTCGCCAAGGGTATTGCGTAATGGGGCTAGATCAGTATTCACTACCGACTTAAACTCTTCAAATCCCGTCTTTATTGCATGAACATCATTTCGAATCATCGCCTTTTCGCTCTCTAAGACCGCTCTGACCTCTGTTTTCATCATATCCACAAAGTCTGAGCGAAGAGAAGAGAGTAGCTCACGTTTGACATCCTCCGAGCCGAGAGCCACAGCCGCGACCCCCGAGCCGGCATCTTTATCACTCGAGACTGAGGCTACAGCTGGTGAAGTAGGCCTCAGCGACGTAGTGAGTGTCGTGTGCAGTACGTTAGTCCGACAGCGCATTCCTCCGACAGCGCAGCGCTCCGACGTTTCAATACTAAACCCGAACCAAACCCGCACCCTAACCCTAACCGCACGCGGATGCCACATAGTCGGAGAAAAGGTCTGTCGGATTATCGCATGCCTCCCGTGAGTGTCGTCTGCTGCTCTTGTGAGTCATATTTTTAGGTTGAGAAACAATCCAAGTACTTAGTCAAGCTTACAAAGATAGTATGTCGCAGTGAACTAAGTTTGGTGCCGTTCAAATCATTATTTAATTACACGTTCTGCGGAGCTCGCAAATCCACATCCTACTCCATGGTTTGCTCAGCAGCGGCCATCCTTATTATTATTTTTTATAAAAAAATGTATCCCACGATTTTTGTAACCTATTTTTTCACCCAGTGCCAATGGCGCTACCGACTGCACCACGGTGCCTCAATTTATTCTGTAGTGGTTGTCCGTTGTCATGGCTGCCAGTTCCCACCTGATGTTGCGTGGGAGGCCAGACTTCTCCAGACCGTACTGAATAACTGCTAGTTTGCATAACGTCTTCATACTATGACTCAAGTCTAAGATATACAAATCATCAGCGGGTTCTCTGTGTTTGTTTCCTCCAAAGATGATGACACGGTCTCCCACCATGCAACAGCACATACTTTGCATTTGACTCGGCGGGCCTTCCCCTTGGGCTCAACCTTCTTCCAGGAGAAGGTCGCTGGACTGAATTTCCACATATCACTGGAGGCTTGGCCCCGGTCGCAGCCACCAAATATGTACAGCTCTCCATTGTAGGCAAATGTTGAATGACCCCAGCGTCTTTCTGTAGGAAGCTGTGTAGATGGTGTGCTCAGCCAGCAGTTGGTCTCTGTGTCAAACACTCCGAAGTAGTTACTGATGTTTGTAATCCAGTCGGGAATCCACTCCCCCCCAAATACAAACATCTTTGTCCCGATGATGGTGGCAGAGTGACTTAGTGACGGTGGTGGTGGTGTGCCTCTGGTGTTAACTAAAGAACAGACCATTGTGCTGGTGTCCATCTTGTAGAGGTCATTAGTATGGGTGGACTGCAGGGTGTATCCTCCATAAACATACATAACCTTCCCCAAGACGCAGGCAGAGTGGCGGCTTTTCCCCTCTGGAAAATCCCCAGAAACCCTGGGTTTGAACCATGTGTGGGTGTTGACATCAAATGGATAAAAGTGACCACCCCCTCCCCAGATGTAGACTGTATCCTCTACCAGCACCGTTATGTGGCCCCATGCACGTGGAGGGAATCTCAGGGTGACATCACTCTGAGCACTGATATACATAAACAAAATTACAGTAACTATACTGGTAGTACATGCTATTATATATGTCTTAAAAATAAAGGACTCCTCCTATACCATGGGTCTTCAACCGAGGGTCTGGGACCCCTGAGAGGTCATCTATGGAAGTCCATAGGTAAAAAAATGTATAAATACCACAATTAAATACATGAAATCCACAATCAAATCAATAAAAAAACACAATGATATAAATAGAAAAATACAATAAAAACAATACATGTATTTATTTATTGATTTTTTAAAATTTTTATTTCATTAGGCAGCATTTTATGTTAATGGTTTTGAGGGAAATTGACTCCAATTCATTATTAGTAATGATTATGCACCATTAGAATACATACCTGCGTTCCATATTCCATCCATATGTAACTCAAATGTAAAATGTTTATAATATGACTGTAAAGAACCCAAATACGTTTTGCACTAAAATATTATATATCCTGGGTGAACAGACAATGCTTTAAGTTGGTATCCTTTTATTTTGTGTTTTGAGCCAAATGCTTTTATTTTGAAAATACTTTTGGACGACGTTACTACCTGCGCGTTGCGCAGTGAGACAGTTTGACACAACAGCAGTGTGGAGACGCATGTGCTGTTCCTTGCTGCAAAAAGATTGCATATTGTTTATCTTTTGAGATGATCAATTATAGTTTTAGCACCCCCCGAAGAGGCATAAGGTTAGTAGCCATGGACTGTGCTTACTGCATACAAAACAACACAGGGTTTTTGGTTATAAAAGGACAGGTCTTTGCTAAAAATGCATTGCTTGTTTTGTTTACATGCTGTTCAGCATAAGGTATATTGAAGGACTTTGAATGAAAGAATTGTATTTCTGCAACAAAGGCATATGATGCTATGGATAATAATAACTAACTAAACCAGAGTTAGAGTTAGTTAGTTTACTACTCTTTCTGTAAAATGTGTTGACATTGAAAGGTTTGAATTGTGAATTGCAAAGGAAGGTATTTGATGTTGCAGTATTTCATGCACCTTGGTTAAATTATTTCATGTCATTATATGCACTTAAAAAAGGTTACAAAAAGGCATTTCATTATGTTTATATTGAGTTTAAAACAACTGTTAAAAAAAAGGAAAACGAGTTCATTAGAAGTGATGATGTTGAAGTCATATTGTGTCTTAATTCATTGTAAAGTAATTACAGCAATGCTGATTGGTCAAAGCCATGTTAAAAAGTACTTTGAGTACAGTTTTTGCTTATTTACATTGTAGCTTATGTGAACTAATGTTATGGTATGGTTGTTCTTTCACAAAATGTGGGAAACTAACAGAGTATTTTTGTTTGTGTTTTTGTACTGTCTTGTCAGTTCTTACGGTGGTTTTTGGATCTTAATAAATTCATGATCATCAGTTCAAGTCTTGACTATCTTTCGGTGGGGACCGCTACAATGACAGAGAAACAGTCTGCTGTGAGTCCATATCGTCGTCATTGCTAAACTAATGGCCTAAAAGTCATTGTTTTAAGGTTTTCAGGAAACATTAAAAACTGATCCAAAACAAAACTATATTATATTCTTAATCATTTCACCCAAAATGTTTATAACACATTATGACTATTAAAATAAAAATAACAATGTCTGTCAGTTATGTAACATACGAGATTTAAATAGGTTTAAATCTGACTTAGGCCAAAGAAAAAGTACAAAAACATGTCCTAAATCAGTAAATAATGTGGCCTAAGTCACAAAACCATGTGACTTAGGTCAACAAATTGTTTATTTTGGCCTAAGTCACACTAGGGGGCCATTATACTAAAAGGGGAGTGAACAGCATGATCCTTTTCAATTAGGAGATTTTTTAGGAGACACCGGCCATTTTACCAGAGGTGGTCAGTGTCATGAGGAGCTGACTTAGGCATAAATATAATTTTCCTCAAAAAATGACTTAGGCCATTAGTTTAGCAAGGTGACGATATTATAACATGATGCAATATGTTTGATAATGTGAGTGATATACAGTAGACTACAGATGTGGGAAAAAGAAGGAGTGTCATGTCTACCAAATTCATGCAGTTTTAACTGAATTCGAATCGACACCAAATGTTTTGAAGTTTCAATGCAATAGTCCAACGTGTGGCCCTTCAGTCACTTTATCAAAGTCAGTATATGGCCCCCTGGTATATAGCAGGTAAAGCCGGTCTGTTACCTTGTTGCCTCGTGTGCTCTAGAACCCAAGAAGCATTGTTTCAATAAATAAACTATTATTTATTAATTTATTCATTCATTCATTCTTATTATTTGTTTTATTGTGTAGCACAGCACACAATATCCAGTTGAAACAAAGTCACAGCTATCTGACGTTCCTTTGACTTGCCTATAATAGTGCGGTGGCTTATTTTGTCTTATTTCACTTTGACTGAATTGTCTTTGTTTTGCTAGAACTGAACTAAACGTTGTTCAATTAAAACAAAAGTCTTTTCTCTCATGTGTCCTTGCTCAACCCATTAAGACCTGGAACGCATCTGTGTCACTTTTAGATTTGAGCTAAAAAGCATTATTTTACACTTTGGGCTATTCAAAAAAATATATATTTTTGAAAAATCGTGAAAATGTGTGCAAATCTTTAAATATATATATTTTTAAAGCAAACATTTTTAACTCAAATCTTTGCTTCTGGGGGGTCCCTGGAACAACAAATTTTGAGATGGAGGTCGGCGGCCAAATACATTAAATTAATTTAATTAATCTTGAACATACACATCCAAACATACTTTCTTTTCAGAAAACTGTTGGGATTTAGAAGACATTTGTAGATTCGGCTTCAGGCCTTAATGGGTTAACTTGTCAGACGGTCCCTAGAAGGTAGTTCTAGCTCTGTTTTCATCCTATAAATAACTGTTTCATCCACGGCACCATCTGAATGACAGTGTTGCTTTATAGCGCCTTACATTCTTACAGTCTTTCCCCCAAAGATACAGCATGTCACAGGGAAAACTTCATATCAGAATATCAGTTTACTTTAACCCTTTAAGACCGGGAACGCATCTGTGTCATTTTAAGATTTCTTTGGATATATATATATTTTTTTTAATCGTGAAAATGTGTGCAAATCTTTAGTTTGAATATATATATACTTTTTTTAATCGAAAGTTTTTAACTCAAATCTTTGCTTCTGGGGATTTTACAAATGTCTTCTGAATCCTAAGTACTTTTTTCTTTTTTTTGTATTTTTTTTTTTTTTTAACTTATGTTGCTATATTATCAATGGTTTTCAAACTTTTTTTCATGTCAAGGACCCCCAAAATAATATGTATTTGACTGCGGACCCCCTCCCATCTAAACAATATTTTGTTCCAGGGACCCCCAGAATATTTGCACAAATTGTCAGGATCTTTCTAAAAATAGCAGATCTACAAGCTCGAGCTTGTAGATCTGCTATTTTTGAATAGCCAAAGAAATCTTAAAATGACACAGATGCGTTCCCTTCCCGGCCTTAAAGGGTTACATTAAGACAGATTGAAAATGACTTTATACTCGTTGTTTAACCATCCGAACCCCAGCATCCCTATTGTGTGGGGGGACATCACGCGTTGTGAGATTTGGTGTACAGTAGATTGAAAAAGAACACAGTGAGGTGAAGTGGTTAAACTGAAGGTATAGTTCATACCAAAATAAACGACACGATTATACCAATTTTAAACTTGGGGAATCCTTTTGGAGATGCACAGCACCGGTGGTTCCAGTCAGTGGTTCCGGCCATAGGCCTCCTGATGACGTAAAACTGTTTCCGGTCCGACCGGATCTGAAAACCCCAAAATGCCAATGGTATTGTATTAACCTCGCATCACCAGTCTTTCCACCTCGGAGGAAAGCCTGGTCTGCATTAATAGAGACCCATATGATCCGGTGTAGGCCACCCCTACTGAAAAAAAATAATCCTCTTTCCGGATTGTCGCGATCCGGTTTTGCGGTGCCGCTTTGTTTTGGTTCCCCAATCCCTATTTAAATGGAATAGAATTTCCCCGTGGGATAATACGGATAATACAGACGCTAAATAGTCTCCGGAAAGTACACTCACATTTATATTTAAAAAATAAACTAAACTACGCCGCATCAAGGATTTTATAGGACGGACCTATTTTGGGGTGAGACGTCTTTCCGGTTTGTCGCGATCCGGTCCGCTCCCGACCGGATCATATCCACCTGTTTCCTAGACTTGTGTTTTCCACTTCCTGTCGGATTTCATTGGATATAGTCATCTGACCGGTTTCATTGGATTTCATTGGATCAAAAGACAGGAAGTGGAACACAGTGAAAAGCCCAAGGAAGATTTTGAAAGGAAAGGACAGAAAGTCCTTTCCGTTCTCTAGATATATGACGGGTGGCAAAACTCGCACCGGAAGTTGGTGAATAACATTGCAGTGGATGGAGCCGGCTGGAGCAGCTCATGAACAAACATTATTTCTGAATGATTGAGACCATTGTAAAATAATCGCTTCAGGAAAATAAAAGAAAACATATCACACATTTTTTTCTGCTCTCTTGTTTTTCCATGTACACTCTACATACATTTATTTAGGTATCCATGTACACTCTACATACATTTATTTAGGTATCCATGTACACTCTACATACATTTATTTAGGTATCCATGTACACTCTACATACATTTATTTAGGTATCCATGTACACTCTACATACATTTATTTAGGTATCCATGTACACTCTACATACATTTATTTAGGTATCCATGTACACTCTACATACATTTATTTAGGTATCCATGTACACTCTACATACATTTATTTAGGTATCCATGTACACTCTACATACATTTATTTAGGTATCCATGTACACTCTACATACATTTATTTAGGTATCCAAAGAGCAGAGAGAGTAAGATTTTCACTGGGCAGCCAGACTGATTGACAGTCACTGATTGACAGCTGTCTGCCAATCAATCAGTCAACACCTGTTGACAGCTCACACACGTGCCCCCCCCCTCCCCCTGCAACCCCCTCCCCCGCCCCCCCCCCCCCCAATGCATTGTGACCTTGTAGATCGGCTATCTTCTTACTGTATGTTTTGTAATAATAATCAAATCTACAGTACAGTGGTCAGGACCAGGCTAACAGCCAAGCTTAATTAATCCAGTGCCTTGTTCTTCAAGTTTTGTGATATAGCTGTTAGTCCAATGACTCCAATCTTTAACCAATGACTTTTTCCACAGTTAATTCAACACATGTTTTGTTTTATATGGACTCATTTTAATGACCCTGCATTCAAATAAAATGAAATAAATACAAGAAGATATAATCAATTTAATTGTATTACTGAAACTAGACCATACCCGGTCGGCGCAGCGCATCCGTGGGGGGATATGCGCACATGATCTGGCAACCCGGGAGGCAGTTCGTCCCATAGCTGGGCAGGCCCGTAACCATGGCGACATTGTTTGACACATAAACGCTAATAAGAAGCTGAGATTTGATGAAATTGAAAAACGGGCTTCACAGTTAAGTTCAGATGGTAATGGTCAATGGCTGTGTGCAAAATCAGAGCAATTGGTCCAGCCACTGAGGAGAACCGGGTAGCTTCACCTACTCACTCACTCACCACTACAGACGGACGGACAGAGGTTACTAGAATTATAGTAGGATAGTGTGTGACCATGAATCATAATTGTTTCACAATGACTCATGTGATATGTCATTGTCGAAATTTTTTCGAAATGATGGGAGGTCGGACTATGGAGAGGTCGGGATAATGACATGGCACCGTTTTGTTTACCTTCAGGCTGAAAAGCGCACCGCTGCCCCTGCCTTACTGGTCGTTTGTAAATCAGAAGAACTCAGTGCGCTCTATGACGTGCTCTATGACGTCACCGCCAGTGCACTCAGAAAACTGGGCACATTCTCGGTGCGTATATCCGAACGCACCTAGCCATGGTTCACATGACGCTTGTGGTGCCGAGTCCCCCTGGTCTAAAGTTGTGTTCGATTTTTTCACATTGACATCTCTCACATAAACATAAACGTTCAGATTTCAAATATAAAGTGCTGACCACCCGTATCTGAAAAGCTTCTAGCGACAAATCTAGTTACTTTTTTCTGGTGATATGGGGATAAAAGGTGATCCTAGCGACAAATCGTTTTTCTTCTTTTTTCTCTCTCCCTCGGCTGCCTGTGGCGCACGCACGCACGCACGCACGCACGCACGCACACACACACACACACACACACACACACACACACACACACACACACACACACACACACACATACACACACACACACACACACACACACACACAGCTGCAACCAATTGGCGCTGATCACTGACTCAGACACACCCACGCTCTCGTCTCATTCTTAAGCAGCACTGTAGTAGCAGGCAGCACGCTGCATTAGCATTCAAGTTAGGGACAAAGCAAAGCAAAGTTTGTTGTTTACGAAGCAAAGCAAAGTTTGTTGACAATGGAGCAACAACCCTCTACACCTACTCTGGTAAGGGTCATTATCGTTTAATTTAAAAAAGATGTTTGTGTCGTGAGTGCATTCGCATGGAAAGGAGGTTTTTGTTTTTTTCTGTGAGAATAAAAGCATTAACAATTGAAATATTCCCCCGACGCATTTTCGGCTCGTTTATTCGTCACACACCTGATTTGTAACAGTATGATTAATTAATGTGTGAATTGAGTAATGATAGATTGATGAACACCTGGGTTGAGTTAAAGGAGAGTCTTTTTTTTTTTTTTTTTCGAGTTCAGGACATGGTGTTGCCATCATGTCGGCTTATTCAGCGACTTTGTGGGCATTATGGGCTTTCTTCCCCTGCAAAGTTGCTTGTAAATATTGGTGTTTTGTGTTTTAAAAAAAAGTTTAGGTACAATTTAGGCATTTATCCCAGAGAGATTTACAGTAAGCAAGGACAACACAAGGGTATACATCAAATGCATCGAAATAGTAATCTATGATCATAAGTAAACCAAGAACCTATCATCAGTCTAACAGTAGAATATATTAAAACAAATCTGTACATATCTGTATATACACTATAGGATGCCAGGTTACCAATTTGGGCCCAGTTATTTGGGCTTGCTTCAAATGTTCTGTTTAAACCAGTTCTCAAACATTTGCATGTCCAAGGATGCCCCAAACTAATATATTTCTCGGCAGACCCCCCAACCCCCCAATCTAAAAAATAAATTCAAGTATATTTAAGTTTTTATTTTCGAGCTCTTTGAAAATAGCAGATCTACAAACTCACAAGGCGTCGCGAATGCGTTTTGGGGTTGAACTATCCCTTTAAAAGGGTAAACTACAGAACATGCCAGGCTTGCATAAAGACTGACATGTGAGTGATGTGTCACAGCTGCAGCTAATCAGTTATAATTGCATGTAAATGTGCAAGCATGTTAGGATTTTTGTTTTATAAAATCAGCTCATGTCTATTGTTTATTTGCAGAAGAGGCCCCAGAACCGCCACTACTACACTAAGAAAGGGTATGCTTGAAAAAGAATACTAGGGCTTGTCTTTGTGATTATTCTATTGATTACTTTTTCCATTAATCACAACGCATCTCTGTCATTTTAGATTTCTTTGGCTATTCAGAAATAGCAGATATACAAGCTCATATTGCGGGTGCCACGCTATGAGCTTGTAGATCTGCTATTTTGGAGAAATCGTGAATATATATATATATATATATATATATATATATATATATATATATAGAGAGAGATTATTTTAAAGCGAACATTTGTAAAAATATTTTGTTCCAGGCAATCCAGGGATTCCAGAAGCAAAGATTGGAGTTTTTTAAATGTTAAAATTTCAAATGTTCGCTTAAAAGATATAGGTATTCAAAGATTTGCACAATTGTTCAATAGCAGATCTACAAGCTCATAGTGCTATGAGCTTGCATATCTGCTATTTTTGAATAGCCAAAGAAATCTACAAATTACACATGCTGCATTCCCTATCTTAATGGGTTAATGCAATTATGCATTAGTTACGTGTCCATGAACATTGATCTCTAGAGTTGAATACTATTTCAGACATAAACTTAAACTAAGTGGCATTTGCCTTTCTGTGCATTCTGTACATGTGCCTGTAAGGTCCATCAAGGGTACCCCACTCACAGAGGTGGACTACCATGGCCAGGAAAAGCAGCTGTCGGATGAAGCCCTCTTCATAGTCAGACACCAGGGCATTTCTCCGAAATGAAGACCTTCCCCGACTATCCTTCACTGTGCCATGTGGTGAGCATTTGACAATTCATGGCCTCACAGTAATTCTATTTTTCACAGTTTGTGCCACAGTGATTGCATTTTATTTTCTAGTTCGTAGTTCTAACAGTTTGTGACACAGTGATGTGTCATTTACTAGTTCCTTATTGTATTGTTCTATTCACACAGGCCATGCACATGGCATCAACAACCTGACTGATGAGCCAGCAGTACTATATGCTTCACCAGGATGCGCAGCCATCACTGACTCAGACACACCCACGCTCTCGTCTCATTCTTAGGCCTTGGCTACACGTACATGGATCTTTTACTAAACGGATATTTTAGTCCTCCGTTTTTAAAAAGAATCCCTGGCCACATGACAAAGATAAACAAAAATCCCTGTCCACACGTAGACGCAGAAACGCATCGATCAGCTGCATGTTTCAATTTTATATCAGATTTTATATTTACATTTATTTTATAATTATATATATGAGGGGCCAAATACAAATACATTTGTAATCACATGTTAAGGCCCAATACTGCAATAGCTGCATTATTTTAATAGCATACGTGAACAGCATACGTGAACATAAACGAAAACAACATTATTAGGCCGCAGCTGCAGCTCAAACAGTAGCCATGGTTCACATGACGCTGTCGAGTCTCTGGTTTATAGTGGTGTTCGTTTTTTTTTTTTTACATTGCCAACTCTCACATGTACATAAACGTTCAGATTTAAAATATAAAGTGCTTACCCCTGAGCCACGGATGTTACAAGGCAATCCGGACCGTGATAAGTACCCGTATCTCCCGTATTGTTCAATAAAAAGCATTTTAATCCCATCGCCGGCCATTTTCTTTTTCTGTTCTTTTATTTTGGTAATGTATCAGAGTGCAATACACCTTCCAACCATTGGTGTCGCATGGTTGAAAGCATCGGAGAAAATTTGGAGAAAATGGCCGACGATCGGATTAAAATGCTTTTTATTGAACAATACGGGAGATACGGGTACTTATCGCGGTCCGGATCGCCTTGTAACGTCCGTGGCTCAGGGGTAAGCACTTTATATTTGAAATCTGAACGTTTATGTACATGTGAGAGTTGAAAATGTAAAAACATCGAACACCACTATAAAGCAGGGACTCTCGGCACCGGGGCGATTGTGTTTTAGGACGACAGACCCCACATTCAATCTGTGTGCGCGCCGTGTGTTCTACTTGGAGCAGAGAAAGAGGGTTTTCGTCACACAGTGAATGAGCTACTTTTCCCCACCACTGTCTTATTATTAAGTATGACATTATTTAGCCATAAATGAGCGTGCCTTGTTTCATAGACTGTAAGTGTTGCTCTCTCTCTCTTCATTTATTATTATAATGACCATGAGCGGTCCGGTGTTTATGTATTATTGTATTATTTATTATTATAATGACCATGTGCGAATGCGCGATGACGTCATCGTTTCTCAAAATCTCCGGATTACATGTCCACACAGATCACCTGAAACGCATGTTTTGGAAAACCTTCACTTATTTATCCGTTTACAAAAATATCCGTTTTAGCGGCCAAAAACACCGTTTGCGTGTGGCTGAAAGGCCCAAACGCACACAAAAATGTGCGTTTAGAAAAAGATCCATGTACGTGTAGCCAAGGCCTTAAGCAGCACTGTAGTAGCAGGCACCACGCTGCATTAGCATTAAAGTTAGGGACAAAGCAAAGCAAAGTTTGTTGTTTACGAAGCAAAGCAAAGTTTGTTGACAATGGAGCAACAACCCTCTACTCTGGTAAGGGTCATTATCGTTTAATTTAAAAAAGATGTTTGTGTCGTGAGTGCATTCGCATGGAAAGGAGGTTTTTGTTTTTTTCTGTGAGAATAAAAGCATTAACAATTGAAATATTCCCCCGACGCATTTTCGCATCGTTTATTCGTCACACACCTGATGTGTAACAGTATGATTAATTAATGTGTGAATTGAGTAATGATAGATTGATGAACACCTGGGTTGAGTTAAAGGAGAGTCTTTTTTTTTTGTTTGTTTTTGAGTTCAGGACAGTGTTGCCATCATGTCGGCTTATTCAGCGACTTTCTGGGCATTATGGGCTTTCTTCCCCTGCAAAGTTGCTTGTAAATATTGGTGTTTTGTGTTTTAAAAAAAAGTTTAGGTACAATTTAGGCATTTATCCCAGAGAGATTTACAGTAAGCAAGGACAACACAAGGGTATACATCAAATGCATCGATATAGTAATCTATGATCATAAGTAAACCAAGAACCTATCATCAGTCTAACAGTAGAATATATTAAAACAAATCTGTACATATCTGTATATACACTATAGGATGCCAGGTTAACAATTTGGGCCCAGTTATTTGGGCTTGCTTCAAATGTTCTGTTTAAACCAGTTCTCAAACATTTGCATGTCCAAGGATGCCCCAAACTAATATATTTCTCGGCAGACCCCCCAACCCCCCAATCTAAAAAATAAATTCAAGTATATTTAAGTTTTTCTTTTCGAGCTCTTTGAAAATAGCAGATCTACAAACTCACAAGGCGTCGCGAATGCGTTTTGGGGTTGAACTATCCCTTTAAAAGGGTAAACTACAGAACATGCCAGGCTTGCATAAAGACTGACATGTGAGTGATGTGTCACAGCTGCAGCTAATCAGTTATAATTGCATGTAAATGTGCAAGCATGTTAGGATTTTTGTTTTATAAAATCAGCTCATGTCTATTGTTTATTTGCAGAAGAGGCCCCAGAACCGCCACTACTACACTAAGAAAGGGTATGCTTGAAAAAGAATACTAGGGCTTGTCTTTGTGATTATTCTATTGATTACTTTTTCCATTAATCACAACGCATCTCTGTCATTTTAGATTTCTTTGGCTATTCAGAAATAGCAGATATACAAGCTCATATTGCGGGTGCCACGCTATGAGCTTGTAGATCTGCTATTTTGGAGAAATCGTGAATATATATATATATAGAGAGAGATTATTTTAAAGCGAACATTTGTAAAAATATTTTGTTCCAGGCAATCCAGGGATTCCAGAAGCAAAGATTGGAGTTAAAACATTTTAAATGTTAAAATTTCAAATGTTCGCTTAAAAGATATAGGTATTCAAAGATTTGCACAATTGTTCAATCGCAGATCTACAAGCTCATAGTGCTATGAGCTTGCATATCTGCTATTTTTGAATAGCCAAAGAAATCTACAAATTACACATGCTGCATTCCCTGTCTTAATGGGTTAATGCAATTATGCATTAGTTACGTGTCCATGAACATTGATCTCTAGAGTTGAATACCATGGCCAGGAAAAGCAGCTGTCGGATGAAGCCCTCTTCATAGTCAGACACCAGGGCATTTCTCCGAAATGAAGACCTTCCCCGACTATCCTTCACTGTGCCATGTGGTGAGCATTTGACAATTCATGGCCTCACAGTAATTCTATTTTTCACAGTTTGTGCCACAGTGATTGCATTATATTTTCTAGTTAGTAGTTCTAACAGTTTGTGACACAGTGATGTGTCATTTACTAGTTCCTTATTGTCTCCGCCAGGCCGAAAGGCATGGCGAGAGAGTATGTTTTACCCCCTGTCCGTCAGTCCGTGTGTGTGTGTGTGTGTGTCCGTCCGTCCGTCATTCTGTAATTTTGTGTACAGCTAATCTCTGGCACCGTTGGCTTGATCGCAGCGAAACTGTGCACACACACTCCCTGGATGCCAGAGCAGAACCTCTGCCCCAATTTTTTCACATGGGCCTGTTATAGCGCCACCAGGGGGCCGCTTTTTGCAAAACACATTTTTGGACAGTACTCCTACAGATTTTGGCCAAAAATCCTGCAAATCGGTACACAGTATCTCTATAGTCATTAAAAGAAACGGCTCATTTCAGATTTCTCATATTCTATCCTGATTGGCAAAAATTGACTTTCAAAGTTACTCCGTTTCGAACAAAATGCCTCAAATCATGAACACAGCATGCAATGTCTGTGAAATTTTGCACACACATTCCCATTAGGCAGAGGAAGAAATGCCATTTGAAAATGTTCAAATCAGCCTCATGGTGGCGCTGTAACAGGCCGATTCGTGTTTTTACCTATAACTGCACCGATCAGTGTAAAACTTTGTATGCACACTCTCTAGAGAGGCCAAGGAAGAACCTTTGCCCTGCATTTTTCACATTTGCCTTTTATAGCGCCACCAGGAGGCAGACTTATGTAAAACACCTTTTTTGATATTAAGCCTTCAGATTTGATCCAAATCTCACGCAAATCGGTACACATGATCTCTATAGTCATGTGATCAAGACGGATCTGTTTGATTTTTCATATTCCATCCTGATTGGCTAACATTGACATGTATTTGCAGGAGTGGCCCGTTTTGAACAAAATGCCGCAAATCATGAACGCAGCGTCCGATTGCGGTGAAACTTTGAATGCACATTTGCACTACGTTTAGGAACAAATGCCACCCTTTTAACATTGACATGTTATAGCGCCACCAGCAGGTAAAATTTAGCAAAACAAATTTTTAGAACAAAATGCCTCAAATCATGCATGCAGTGTCCAATTGCCGTGCATGGCCTAGGAATAAATGGCACCCTTTTCACATTGGCCTATTATAGCGCCACCAGGAGGCCAAAATAACCTACCTGACCTGGCGGAGACCTGTGCTCCGAGGAGCACTTTTTCTAGTTGTATTGTTCTATTCACACAGGCCATGCACATGGCATCAACAACCTGACTGATGAGCCAGCAGTACTATGCTGCAGGATGCGCAGCCAAAATGCGGATTAAATTTGTCACGAAAAACAAACACACAAAAAAAAAAAGATTTTTATGTTTCTGTAATTAATAAAGATTTGTTATGGTAATGACTATTTCACATTTTTGCTTGTTTGAGTATTTTAAATATTTATGTATATACTCAAATATTTTGGCATTTTTAGGTAATAAAACACCATTTCTTTATACATTAATCCTGGTAGGTCCTTGTCAGGGACCGAGTTGGTCGGAAGGAGAGACACAGGGAAAACTTTGTTGGTTTTAAAACATTGTTCTCCTTTTCTTTTTCTTTCTTTTCTCGTTGTTTAAATGGTTTGACAAAACAAATGTGCTCAACACAAAGGAAATTCAACTAAATAACTAAGCAGACACTGGACAACACAACTGAACTGAAAACTGAACTAACCATAATGATACAGGAGGTGGACATATATAGGGACGGGTCAGACCACTGTTTATACAAAAGGGGTAAAAGACAAAGACTACAATTGAAACACACACTCAAAACCCCTGCCCCACCCCATGGTACAGAGGGACTGTGGTGCAGTCCAATTTCTCCAATTAGCTGTAGATCTGGAGCAGCTGATCCCCATTGCTTTGGCCAGCCCATCATGCCCATGTATGTTAGTCAGCACCTCCCAAAGAACTGGTAACTCAAAGAAACTCAGTCAAATCAAATGCAAATAAACTCATAGAAAAACAACTAAACAATAAATTGTCATTTCAACTGGTTAATAAGGGACAACTGAAAATAAACACTAAATGTATAAAGCAAAAAGAAGAGTTACCATACATTATAGTCTCTATATGTGTGGCTGCTGAGTCAGCCATCACAGTCCTTGATACTAATATTGTCACAATAGTTTAGCGTTATTGAGTAATGTACTTGAGTACACACTGTACAATGAAGGTATTTTATCAGTTTCATCCTGGCAGTGGGTGCCAAAAAAATACAGCTAATTGAAACATATCCAGCGTTATAAAATATCTACATAATATCTATGGAAGACCCTGCACTATACCACAGTGGGGCCTGACAATTCATATAATTGGTCCTCACTAATGCTAATGCGATGGCACCACTTTCGTGTACTCCCTCTCATGGGCTTTGGACAGTTCAGAAATCTGCCTTCCAATGACTAATAGAGATTTCAAGCTAATGGAAAGTTAGTTTAAAAGAAATAAAAGCCTGCATCCATAAATTGTTTGAAATGACCAAACCTGGCTACTGATGAAGTGAGAAGCCAGAGCATTAGTGAGGACCAGTTATATGAAGAAAAGTTAAAACGAGTGAAGTGCTCCTTAAAATGTATTCTTTGTTGGCTGTAAGATGTTTCATATTCAGATGTACTGAAAATCTGGACATGGGCTCACAATACAGAATGGTACACAATATCCCAAGCTTGTCTGAACATTTCTATTAAAGCTGCGGCAGGATTGATAGAACCTGAAAAATCCTTGCCTAAAGGTTTGTTTATAACGTACAGCCAGCACATTCCTAATAGTGGAAATTAAATGTTTGATTTTAAAATATTTATACAACAAAACATAGATTTGTAGGGTGTCACCTACCCCCCCGCCCCCCCCCCCCTCCACACACACACACACACACACTCACACACACACACACACACACACACACACACACACACACACACACACACACACACACACACACACACACACACACACACACAGTCTTAAAAGTATGGCAGTAAGCTACAGTAGCCTTTCTAACTATGCTTAAAAGAGATCCAGTCAGAGACTATCAGTGGTGTATGTAAGCGGATAAGACACAGGGTGGCACTGTGGTGCAGCAGTTGGAACACCTGTCAAATTGGGAGGATGCCTCAAAATACATGCTTTCAGCTCTGAGCATTTTCTCACTGAGAATGTTAAAACCCAACGTGGACAAGGTGAGTTGCGGTATATCCCAAAACGTGATGAATATTCAGGATTTATCTTTATTGAGACTTAACAGGCTGATACACAGAGTGTGATCAAGAACAAGACTTTCGATTCGGAACTGTATAAGCCCTATATAAAATTAAACTCGTGGATGTAATAACTGAAACAGAAATTCCGTGAGCCCACAAAGTCAGTTGCTAATTCCTGTCACTTCAAAACGAATGGAAAAAAGCAGCATCCGCTCACTCAACACTGTGCAAAAGTCACATTTTTATTGCAAGCCCGGCATTATGCCTGAAGGTCTTAGGACTCGGAAGGACGCAATAAAAATACAGATTTTTCCTTTTTGTCTCTGCCAGGCCGAAAGTCATGGCGAGAGTATGTTTTACCCCCTGTCCGTCCGTCTGTGTGTGTGTGTCCGTCTGTCTGCGAGCAGCTAATCTCCGGCACCGTTGCCCCGGTCGCTCCGAAACTGTGCACACACTCCCTGGATGCCAATTCAGAACCTTTGCCCCAAAGTTTTCACATGGGCCTCTTATAGCGCCACCAGGAGGACGATTTGTGCAAACCCCATTTACTCTTACAGATTTTATCCAAATGTCATGCAAATCGGTACATAGTATCTCTACAGTCATGTGATCAACACGGATTTGTCCGATTTTCCATATTCCATCCTCATTGGCTAAGGTTGGCTTCCAAAGTTTGCAGGATTGGTCAGTTTTCAACAAAAAGCCTCAAATCATGAACTGTGAAATTGCACACGCACATTCCCACTAGGCCGAGGAAGAAATGGCACCCTTTTCACATTGGCCTGTTATAGCGCCACCAGGAGGCCACAATAACGTACCTGACCTGGCCTTTGATTCTGTTCAGCTCCAGCACCTCAGCTAAGATGTATTAACAGATTTTTCTCTTTTTCTTTTCTTCTCACTTTTCTAATGAAACGACTTGAAAAAGTGTCACCAGATGACACATCAATTCAGGTCTCAGATTTTGGAAACCTGTCCAAGATCATTGGTATATCATGATGTAAATTCAGTTTTATGGTGGTGTGTCTCTAAAAAAGGCTAATTCAAACAATTCATTCAGCCTATAGAAACAGTATGGTAAAACAGACTGAAAGCTTGGACCCTGATGAGGCTCTTGAGCCGAAACGCGTTGGTCACATGTGCGTTTTTTAACTTTGCCAAGCTAACAGTCATGACAAAGTAAAGGCTTTTTAAAACTCAACTGAGCGGAGTGCCTTGGATCTTTCTTAAGTTCACCTGTTCTTCATACTTGGATGTCAGCCTACTACTAGTCTCGCGTAGCCAGACCCAACTGAAAATGAAAAACAGCGACCTCTGCTGTTTGTTCTATGTCTGTTGGGTCTGGCAGGAAGCGAACGTAACACCAGTACGCAAGGTTTGTGTCTGCCTTCAGCGCATCACTTCCGGTTGGTGCGACTATGTTTTCATTCCCACTAACAATATTTTGGAGGAGTTTTGGAGGAGAGTAGGGTTTTACACCCCTTCACTACTTTTGGTAGGGCATTGCACATTTTTGTTGCATAGCATGAGCATGATTTTTGTATTTGGGAAGGTGGTATCCAGGGGGTGCATTTCTCCTTTCCGACATGTCGCCTTTCCGACGTTGACGAACCCTATACCTAACCCTAACCCTAACCGCACGCGGAAGCCACTTGTCGGAGTGGTGAGATGTCGGAATGGAGAGTGAACACCGTATCCAGGGTCCCTTGACGCTCAAACCACTCTCTCTCGTACTCGCGGCTAACACTGTCTGCCCGCGTTGTGATTTTCACGCAAGCATGTAGGAGCTCGCCAATCAGAGGCAGTAACGTAGGACGCGCAGCTTGTCTGTCACAACACCGGGAGGCGGGACATTGGAAGTGGAGCAGAGTGTGAGAGAGGAACTTAAGTTTTACTAAATTATTAAGAATGTTAAACGGCAACGCCGATCCGTGCGGATTAATGCAGCTTTCTGGCACGCTACTACTGCATCTCTGGGTACCTTTGAGAAATCTCTGCAACTTCTAAGCGACGAGATATTTGCCCGGGACCAGACAGTGGTAGCCGCGAGTACGAGAGAGAGAGTGGTTTGAGCGTCAAGGGACCCTGGATACCGCCTTCTAAAGTACAAAAAAGGTAAACAGGGTCCCGAAAGGGGCTACGTGGAGCTATACCTCTGGTGTTGTCATTGTGGGGTGCAGTACGTTAGTCCGACAGCGCAGCGCTCCGACGTTTCCAATACTAAACCCGAACCAAACCCGCACCCTAACCCTAACCGCACGCGGATGCCACATAGTCGGAGAAAAGGTCTGTCGGATTAACGCATGCCTCCCGTCATTGTGGACTTCATTTACATTTTTGAAGTACTTCTACAGATACATGTGTATCTTAACGTTGTGGTGGATCTTGTAGACCAGGACCATTACAAGTTGCGGACGGCAGTGACATTTAGTTCTCATGCGGTTTCTGTTATTGGCCTAGCAACATAGGACCTAACCTAAACCTAACCCTAACCTTAGTGGGGGAACATAGAACCCGGGGAACATAGGGATGACCCCCCTAGCAGCACCTACAGTACTCTTTGGCTGTGGGCTGGAGTTGGGCGGGAGTAATACCGTTGACTGACAACCCCTTCAGCCAATCAGCTGTGTTCCCCTTCAGCCGGTGCATTTTTTTTGAGACGGCCATGCCCAAAATAGGTTGCCTTATTCGGATAAATGCGTGTCACTACCCGCCCCTGCCGGTTCTCTGAATTTTTATTTTTAAATAGGCTCTGACATGATTAATTGACCACATATATGAAGTTAAACAACTAAATTCTATCCAAACGATATCTTAACACATCGGGTGCCAGCATTTTTTCATAACAACTTACCGTGGGTGCCAGCATTCTCCCCATTGACTGCGCTTTGCTGTTTAAAGCTTCCGCGTGCGTTACAAGCAAATCCACGCAAAAAAAAGCATCGATTCATGTTGTGCCATGAGCCTGGCTACAGCCTGGAACCATAACATTTCCTTCGGCAGTTACAACGGGGGGGGATCGCGCATCGCGCATGACCGGTTTTCCCCACAGGAAACAGATTCGGAGATATAGGCGTTTCAAAGTAGGAAATAGACAGGAAGCGGATGTAGCAAAAGTCCGCTTTAAAAAAATATGAATGTAGCCCCTAGAGGGAGGCAGAGAAGATGATGTCATAATAGACACAGGTATTTAAGGCCTTCTGAACAGGCAGCTAGCAGGTCAGTAATCTGTGGGTCCTCAACACTGCCAGTAGCATGTTGAGAGGAGGAGGTTTGAGTGCTGACCTGTTAACTTGGTCTTTGATACTCACTGTTGGTGCTTTGTGATGCCTGTCCAGTGTTCAGCAATTGTTTGGGGTGTGGCCTAGTCTCTGTGAAATGGGCATTTAACCCTTTAAACTGGAGATATGTGCAGACAGGGGAGCTTGATGTGTGGAAACATTGAGAGGTTTCTGATGTGTATGTATATAATGAGAGCTAAGGTCCATGTGGAACAAGCGGCACACTAGGGACCGCTGTTCCTTTTCCCTTTGATTTATGTTTGATTTACTTTACTTTTTGTACCAGTCTTTTCCCTTTTTATATTTGCTCTCAACACTTTTAACCATTTCTATATAGGCAAATAAATGAAAGTACCATTTTGTAATCTTTTCTATAATAAAATACTTGCTATTTTTATAATCTACACTTTGGTCTGCCTTACATTTATTTAGCGGGGTAACATATATATTCAAAGATTTGCACAAATTGTCAAGATTTTTCAAAAATAGCAGATCTACAAGCTCATAGCGCTATGAGCTTGTAGATCTGCTATTTTTTAATAGCCAAAGTATAAAAGAATGGTTAAAGTGGTTACACACGTTACACAGTAGGTATATGCAATGCCAGTTGGTACCACAAGGTGGAGCACTGCTTGGTCTGGATTGGGCGTAATTCAGACCCAGTTCAGGGCCGGTTTTTAATGTTCATAACTGAGGAGCTCTGGTGTGTCAGGTAGAAACCTTGTATGTCTTCTGCGTCGAGACCTGATAGAATAGGTTGCATTGAGCACATACTGGTTGCACGCATATATATATATATAGATAGACAGATATGAATACAATAATAACTCTCTCTGTTATGAAGGTTATGTTGTGTAACAGTGTTTAGACCACAGACGAGGTCAGGTCAGGTGATCAGTATGTTAATGAGGAGCTTTGGCAGCGGTGGCCTAGTGGTTAGAGGGGCGGCCTTGATACCGGAAGGTCCCTAGTTCGATTCCCCAATTCATCACATCAATCATGAATCACCGCTGAATAGCCCTTGAGCAAGGCTTCCATGCAGGGTCCGGCTGGAAACAAGCTTCGTGCTTAGTCCGACACCCTGGGTAAACAACAAACTTTGCTTTGCTTTTAGCTGACATGTCAGTGTGTTTTCTTTGTGACTCAGTGATAAAGTGATGTCAGCGTCATGGTATTTACTGATACAGTATTTTATTGAACAAATACATACGCTGTCATTGTGATTGTATTCTAAAAAAGACATCGTATAGCATTTAGAGAAAATTGCTCTTGAACGTATGTGACTGGTCTGCTATGATGTCACTCTGGTGTGTGTGTGTGTGTGTGTGTGTGTGTGTGTGTGTGTGTGTGTGTGTGTGTGTGTGTGTGTGTGTGTGTGTGTGTGTGTGTGTGTGTGTGTGTGTGTGTGTGTGTGTGTGTGTCTGACTTCATAATTTTGGTAGTTGGGCAATGTGTTTTTAGGGGCTTTATGGTTGGGGGAGAAGCAAACCACGCCTACTTAGTAGACTATTTGTAGGATTTGTGTACTATGTTACCTCTAGTGGCTCCACTTGGCATGGTGGATCTCCCTTAATTAACAATCTTTGGTATAAACAAGAACCAAAAGGAAATGACATCTTTATATACGGAAATGTGTGGATAAATTGTCTATCAGCCCCACCTGGTGATCAGGGGCGGTACCAAGAATTATACATGATTTATTTTACAAACATTTATACATGATTTCATAACAAACAATATTTTACCATTTCAAAAGAAATCTAAAAATATAAATTAATTATTCATCTATATTTTTATATTTTAAAAAATATATATTTTAAAGACAAGATTCAAAACATAACCTCCTAGGCCTAGACCTTACTTTGCAGGGTTCAAATTCAGCAAAAGTAGCAGATCTACAAGCTCTTAACCAGCTTGAAGATCTGCTACTTTTGATACTTTTGTGTGATGCTGTAGTGTGATCAAGTAGGTATCAATTTACGAAAAAAACAAAAAAACAAGTTATAATATGGAGATAAGAGGCACTGGGTGCCGCGCCATGAGCTTGTAGATCTGCTATTTTTGAATATCCAAAGTATTTGAAATACATGTATTTGAAATATTTTTTTGTATTTTGTAATTTGTATTTGGTTGGAACGGAAAAAATGAGATGTAATTTGTATCAAGATACTTTCAGATGTAGTATTTTCTGTATTTCATACATAAAATACATTTGTTTTTATGTCATTTTATTCTCAAATTGACACATTTTAAACATTTACACAGGTTTACACTGTGGAATAAATAAATAGAAAAATAGAAAAGTTTGCTCTGCGGAACACAGGTCTTTCTGCCAGGCCGGGTCGCCTACCCAGGGGAACACTTTGGAACTTTGGTCATACCCACTTGGGATTGGATCTGAAAAATCTAACTTAATACATCTTGATCACATGACCCCAGAGATCATTTGTAGCGGTTTGTGTGAGTTTTAAATAAAATCTGTAGGAGTAGTAGCAAAAAGTGTGTTTTGAAAAAAAAAAGGCTAAATGGCAGAATATGTAATCTGGCACAGGTGGCCAGGGGCCTATATGGAGAATGAGAATTCAAGGAATCTAGGGGAAAAGATTTTTATTGTACGAGCTACAGTTCAAGAGTTATTGGTCAAAACGTTAGGTGGGCTGTTGTAGTGCCACCATACCAATGATTAAGGTATACAAACTGTTAATGTATTATGTTTATTTGATTATTTGATTTGTTTGTATACTTAATGTTGTTGTTTCCACCCCCCTGTAGATCTCACCACTGCTGTTTTGTTTACTTTGAGTTATTATTTTGTTTTCTTTTGTTTGAGCTATATTTTCCTTTGTACTAATTTATGTTTTTGTTTGTTTTCCCCTAAACATTGAGCGCTGCTGCCATCTGGAGCCCAGCGGGAGCCGGGGGGGTAAAGCCGACCAGCTACAGGGGTCACTAGGAGCACGATAGTCCACGACCATTCTCCAGGTTTGATGTGAATGCGAGCACCCTTTCTACACGGTGTCGCTCTCTTTTCTTGCATGTAGTCTGATTTAGTTGCTGTGTGTTTTTCATTACTTGTCTTGGTCGGTTCTTTAACCTGTTTAGCCTAGCTCCCCACATTTTAGCTCCTTGTGTTGGTCCACCATTGCCCACCTGCCCATTCGGCACCAGATGTAGCTCGTTTATCTGTGTTGTCAGTAATATTGTTGTGATTACTTGGGATTTCAACATTATATATATAGTGGTATATTGTGACAGCGTATTTTATGCTTGATTGTAGAGCACTGCATTTGATATTTTAAGCCATTAATAAATTGTTGCCATGTTCTGTGCTAAAAGTAAATAAAATCTCCTTTATGTTTGGGGGGAAACCAAAGCTCTTGTCTCAAGCCTCATTATGGAACCTTGCATTGTTGGGGAGCCCGATTTAAAGGTCTCATTTTCCCTGGTTAACCATCACCAGGGTGGCGTAGTCATACACTTATATTAAATTCCTTGCTTGACACTCTGTTACAGTCACATGACTACAGAGGTACCAATGTTGGTGAGGTTTGGACAGAATTGGTAGGGGTAGTAGCAAAAAGTATGTCTTACAAACACTTGTCACAGCCATATGGTAATCTGTGCTCACCACAGCGGTCTTTAAACCTTCATCTTTGCTCTACCTATATAGAAACAACCACATGGACATAGAAGACCATAGACCACAAAAGTGATTCATTTTATATATTTAGTCTGTGAACACATCAGCTAAACAATTAGTTTTAGGTGCATTGCTGCAGTGAACACAGTGACCACAGGAAAAACACAGGTTTTTGTAACCATGGAGATGGTAAATAGCTGTGTACCCGTTTGTCCTGTAAAGTATCATTCATAGTCGGACGTAAGGATACGTAACGAGCGCCGGCGCTCCTTGCGTTGTCGTTTTTTACTCCCCCTCCGTCACTTGCGGCTCCAGTTGTTCCGTCCGTTCAGTCGACATTCACCGTCAGCCCGACGGACGTTTACTACGTTTTGCCTGTATTACCACTGGGCTACAATGCTAATTTCATAGCATTGTAGCGTGACACAACCGGTTGCCAGATTTTGTGAGAGAAATAAGTAACCAGGTCTATGAAAACAAGCCCAAAAGAATCGACTAGGCCACATATGAACAGTGGTGGAAAAAGTACTCAAATGTTTTACTTAAGTAAAAGTATCACTACTCCAATGCAGAAGTAGGCTACTCTGTTACAAGTAAAAGTTTGGAATTAAAAATGTACTTGAGTAAAAGTACAAAAGTATTGGTATCAGAATGTACTTAAAGTACCAAAAGTAAAAGTACAAAAATGTTTGAAAATAGCCGATCTACAAGCTCACAACGCGTCGCATCGGATCGGCTATTTTCAAATAGCCTATGTATAAAATTGGGCTAAAGTGGTTAATGTATGTTTCATAATATCATCATTTATAGGCCTATCTGAAAAGTAAGTATAACTAAAGTTTTCAAATAATTGTAGTGGAGTAAAAGTACAATATTTGCCTCTGAGATGTAGTGGAGTAAAAGTAAAAGTATTGGAAATTGGAAATACTCAAGTAAAGTACAATTACCTCAAAATTGTACTTAAGTACAGTACTTAAGTAAATGTACTTAGTTACTTTACACCACTGCATATGAAAATAGCAGATCTACAATATATATTTGAGAATCACTGGTTTAAATAATAATTGGCCCAAATAAGAAACTACACTTTAGAAACAAGACCAAATAAAACCGCAACCACCAATAAAAAATTGCTTGTTTGTTTACAAGCAACTATACAGAAGAATAAGCCCAAAGTCGCTTATAATAAGCAGACATGGCAACATTGGGTACGTGCAATCTCTCTCTCCTAAATAACGTGAGCGAACCATGTATGTGTCCGTAAAGAACGGACGGAATCCCTCACCCCCTGACGGACGTTTCAGACCCATCTAGGGACTTTGAACGGGCCTTAAGGTGGGGGCTCCATAGGGACGAAGGTGGGAGGGTCAGGGAACAGTTCCTTCATGTCTGGGTCACTGTGGAGTTATACAAATATAAAACATTTGGGTTATAAGGTCTTTTTTTTTGCATAAAAGAGTCTTTCTGTCCATAGCTTTGACCTTGTGGTAAGATGTTTCTAAATCTTCTCTAGGAACCGTAACTTCATCTCTGTGGCTTTTTTGTTGAAATCCTTGTCTGTACATTTAATGTGGTGTAAAGTAACTAAGTGCATTTACTCAAGTACTGTACTTAAGTGGAGCATTTCCCCTTTTCAGTACTTTTACTTCTACTCTACTACCTCTCAGAGGCAACTATTATACTTTTACTCCATTTGAAAACTTTAGTTACTAGTTACTTTTACTAGGTTTTGATTATTATTGCAAAACACACATTAACCCCTTCAGCCCTATATACCTAGGCTACTTGAAAATAGCAGATCTACAAGCTCACAACGCGTCGCATGGCGAAGCGTTGTGAGCTTGTAGATCTGCAATTTCCACTACATCTCAGTACTTTTACTTTTGGTACTTTAATGTCTTTTGGTACATTCAGGTACAGGTACCAAACATTTAGTCCGGTACTAAAAATGTACTTGGGTAAACATACAAACGTATTGGAATCAAAATGTACTTAAAGTACCAGAAGTAGAAAGTACTCATTATGCAGAATGTCCCCTTACACAAGTTTTCAAATGTATAAAAATCTTTTGAAAATAGCAGATCTACAAGCTCACAATGCGTCGCATCGCGACGCATTGTGAGCTTGTAGATCTGCTATTTTCAAATAGCCAAAATGTATAAATGTTTTGTAATAACAATACAAATCTACAAAGTAACTAGTTACTAAAGTTTGCAAATAATTGACGTGGAGTAAAAGTATAATATTTGCCTCTGAGATGTAGTGGAGTAGAAGTAAATGTACTGAAAATTGGAAATACTAAAGCAAAAGTACCTCCAATTAAAGTACAGTGATTGAGTAAATGTACTTAGTTACTGTACACCACTGTCTGCTTGTGATGCAATACTTGTCATTAATGTGCTCTGATGTCATCAAGGAAAAAGTATAATCTGTCAAACATCATCGTCTGGCAGAGATACATGTAAGTATTAACATATATAGACCTACTGATAGCCTTCTTTGTCTGTCAGGAATGCTGTTTTACACCAGGGGTGTGACCCCCCCCCCCCCCCCCCCCCCAGGGTGTGAAACCCCCTAGGGGTGTAACTCCCCCCCGCTCACACACACACACACACACACACACACACACACACACACACACACACACACACACACACACACACACACACACACACACACACACACAGAACCTGATTATCTTGTAATGTGAGAGGTCTCCTTAGCCCTGTGGCATGCAAATTATATGGTGGACTTAACAACACTGCCCCCCCCCCCCCCCCCCACACACACACACACACGCACGCACGCACGCACGCACGCACGCACACACACACACACACACACACACACACACACACACAGAATACACTGTATACTAATAGTACACACTGTATACTACACATAGTGTAGTGTAATGGTTACAGTAGAGTCACAATGTCCACAGACAGGTGGAGTTACACTTTGTTTGCATGTGGTGTTGCTATAGTGTGAGGACTGGTCAGTGAAGACCGTGATGAATTAGCATATGCATGATGACGTCACTTTGACAAGCCGAGTTACGCTTATAGTTCTTATTTGTCTCTCTCTTCTGCACTAATAAGCCTCTCTTTTCTTTTGTTTTAGTGTTTCATAATAATAATAATAATAATAATAGTGTGTGTGTGTGTGTGTGTGTGTGTGTGTGTGTGTGTGTGTGTGTGTGTGCGCGTACGCGTGCGTGTGCGTGTGCGTGTGCGTGTGCGTGTGCGTGTGCGTGTGCGTGTGTGAGTGTGTGTCTGCGCGCGCGCGCGCGCGCGCGTGTGAGTGAGTGAGTGAGTGAGTGAGTGAGTGAGTGAGTGAGTGTGTGTGTGTGTGTGTGTGTGTGTGTGTGTGTGTGTGTGTGTGTGTGTGTGTGTGTGTGTGTGTGTGTGTGTGTGTGTGTGTGTGTGTGTGTGTGTGTGTGTGTGTGTGTGTGTGTGAGAGGCGGGGGGAGGGGACTGGCTAATCGATAGGCTGTTTTGTCATGGGACAGTCCATGAACCGACCAATCGGCGAGCCTGTTGTTGCCTTGGCTTTAACGCACACACACACACACACACACACACACACGCACGCACACACACACACACACACACACACACACACACACACACACACACACACACACACACACACACACACACACACACACACACACACACACACACACACACACACACACACACACATTCACACAGCGATTGGAGGAGGAAATCGAACCGGGGACCTGAACCTCACGGTTGACTATCCGTGGGCTGCTCTATACCGGCCACTGAACCCCGAGAGGTGAGAGACTTGTGTTTTAATAGAGCTTTGTGTTTGTCATCTTTATATGTTTGGGCTTTTTTTTGTGTCTTGAGGGCGCGCTCCCACCGCCCTTTTATTTTACCTCTGGGCAGTGGAAAGTAACTAAGTACATTTACTTAAGTACAATTTTGAGGTACTTTTACTTTACTGGAGTATTTCCTATTGTCTATACTTTTCACTTCTACTCCACTACATCTCAGAGGCAAATATTGTACCTTTACTCCACTACAACTATTTGAAAACTTTAGTTACTTTTTAGATATAAAAGATTATTATAAAACATACATTAACCTCTTTAGGTTAATGTATGATGCGACGCGTTGTGAGCTTGCAGATCGGCTATTGTTGTACTTTTACTTTTGATACTTTAAGTACATTTTGATGCCAATACTTTTGTACTTTTAGTCAAGTACATTTTTAATTCTGGACTTTTACTTGTAACAGAGTATTTTTATATTGCAGTGTTGGTACTTTTACTGAAGTAAAGAATTGTAGAATACAACTCTCGTAGACGTATTTATGATTCTGGCGTTTTCAATCTACGAGAGTTGTAGGGTTCCCCCCCCATGGACACAGGGACTTTCTGCACTATGCCCCTCAGATACTCCAAACGTGTACACATTGAAAATAAAGGTGCTTAACCCAAAGCCCCAAATGTTAACTGTCTCTACGGGGTAATAGTTTAATGTAATAATCCATATCTTTCAATAAAGAAGTGTTTTAATGCCGTCTGTGGCCGATTCTGTCTGACGTTCCCAATGGGCGGTAGTGACGGGGCGCATCTGGTGAAACCCGGAATTGCACTAAATGTAAACAGGAAGTAAACGAGGGCGAAAAAATGGCGTTCGGCCACAGACGGCATTAAAACACTTCTTTATTGAAAGATATGGATTATTTCATTAAACTACTGCCTCGTAGAGAGAGTTAACATTTGGGGCTTTGGGTTAAGCACCTTTATTTTAAAGTTGTAACCCTATGGTCATCAAATTGTTGTGTTAGGAATGAGACACAAACTAAAACATGTCCATGAATTCAAGTCTCCATGGGGGTGACGCATAGATAGAGATAAAGTCATTTTGGGTGAACTATCCCTTTAAGGCTTGGTGTCTTTGTATCTAGTCTGTGAAAAGTGTTAACTTGCAACACTTTAAACTGTCTCTCATGTGCGTAAGCTTGACAACAATCAGTGGTGTAAAGTAACTAAGTACATTTACTTAAGTAGGCTACTGTACTTAGGTAAACATTTTAAGTACTTTTTCTTTTCTGGAGTATTTCCAAATTTCAATACTTTTACTCCTACTCCACTGCATCTCAGAGGCAAATATTGTACTTTTTACTCCACTACAATTATTTGAAAATGTTAGTTACTAGTTACTTTGTAGATTTTGATTATTATTACAAAACATATGTTTACCACTTCAGCCCTATTTAAACTTTGGCTATTTGAAAATAGCAGATCTAAGCTCACAATGCATCACAATGCGACACGTTGTGAGCTTGTAGATCTGCTATTTTCATACATTTTTATACATTTTAGACATAATGATAACTTGTGAAATGGTGAAATGGGACATTCTGCATAACGAGTACTTTTACTTTTGGTACTTTAAGTATATGTTTATGCCAATACTGTTTAACTTTTACTCAATTACATTTTGATCACCGGACTTTTACTTGTAACGTATTTCTGTATTGCAGTATTGATACTTTTACTTATGTAAAACATTTGAGTACTTTTTCCACCGCTGACAACAATGCCTACTCCATTCTCTACACTACGTGACTATCAGTGGTGGATAAAGTACTCAAATGTTTTACTTATGTATCAATACTGCAATATAGAAGTACTCTGTTACAAGTAAAAGTCTGGAATTCAAAATATACTTGAGTAAAATACAAAAATATTGGTATCAAAATGTACCATTTTTAAGTTGCTTGATTCATTATATTTATATATTTGATATTCATTTTATCAGACACGCCCCCTTCCTATACAAACCCATTATAACTTCAAACTCCATTTTAAACATGTTAGATTCATCAGAAACACCCGTCCTTGGTTCTGGTGACTCACCCTGCCCTCCTAATACGCGAGGGGGCCGTGTTTTTTTCGATTACTTTTTTAATTTAAAAAAAGCATTTTTCTTTTTATCGTATTTAATTTTTTTAACTTTCAAAAAAGATATTTAAAATATGTGAAAAACGTAATTGAAAAAACACGGCCCCCTCGCGTATTAGGAGGGCAGGGTGAGTCACCAGAACCAAGGACGGGTGTTTTTGATGAATCTAACATGTTAAAAATGAATTTGAAGTTATAATGGGTTTGTACAGGAAGGGGGTGTGTCTGATAAAATGAATGTCAAATATCTAAATAATGAATCAAGCAACTTATAAACTGTCTGGGGGTTCACAAAAGCCCGAGTAGAAGATAAAATGACCCAAAGTTTTTTTGAAAGTGAAATATCCCTTTAAAGCAGTGGTTTTCAAGCAGTGGTCCGGGGACCACCAGTGGTCCTTGAGGGGGTTCCAGGGGGTCCCCAGCCAAATTAACATTTAGGAACCAAATTGACCCTTATATGTGTCTGTAACTCTGAGAGTGTACAAATGGAACCAAATGGACCCTAACGGGTCCATTTGGTTCCATTTGTACACTCTCAGAGTTAAATGAACACTGACGATGATGATCCAGCGTAGATTAAAACCCCCAAGAAATCAAAATGGTCGAGTCCCTGGCATATCTTTTCAAATGGGGGTCCGTGGGCTAATACGTGTCAATTTGGGGGTCCTTGAGGCGGAAAAGGTTGAAAACCACTGCTTTAAAGTACCAAAAGTAAAAGTACTAAAATATTTGAAAATAGCAGATCTACAAGCTCACAACTTGTCGCGATGCGACGCGTTGTGAGCTTGTAGATCTGTTCAAATGTATAACATATAGGGCTAAAGTGGTTAAAGGAGGAGTTCACCCAAAAAAATGACTTATTTTCTATCAATTGCACACCCTATAAGCCTGAAATCCATGGATTATTTTTTGTTTTTGTGGCATTCCTAAGCTAATCATTTGATTCCCGTCTCCTACCGGCTAATGTATCCGGTAGGAGACACAAAGTAGATTCTTTGTGTCTCCTACCGGAAATACACACGGTCATCAAATTATTGTCTTAGGAATGCTACAAAAACAAAAATAAATCCATGAAATCAAGGCTTTATGGGGTGTGTAATTGATAGAAAATAAGTAATTTTTGGGGTGAACTCCTCCTTTAGGGCGCGCTCCCACCGCGGCCCAATTATTAGTTACGTTAATGTTTGGGCTGGGATGCTTCCCAGCAGGGGCCTCAGTGCGGCTGCAGAGTTCATGTGCATGGCTGGGCTGAAGCAGTGAACCCCCACCCCCCCCCCCCCCCCCCCCCCTGCCCCTGGGGTCCCCGGACCCCACTTTGAGAAGCACTGCATCATTGATTCAAAATGTCATCTTCAATATGTTCACATCCTGTTGAAGAAGACATTTAAATCAGTGCTTCTGAGTCTTAAAGTGGGGTCCTGGGGGGGGGGGCAGGGGGCAGCTAAATAAGTTGATATTGCCATCAAAATAATCTAACCACTAATATTACACATCGGCTATCTGGAAATAGCCGATGTGCAAGCTCACAGCGCATCGCTATGCAATGTGTTGTGAGCTTGTAGATCTGCTATTTTAAAATAGCTGGTGTAGTGTAACTATAGTTAAACTGATGATGCTGCATTATTAAATCATTTAGCTGGGCACCCCGTGTGTGTGTGTGTGTGTGTGTGTGTGTGTGTGTGTGTGTGTGTGTGTGTGTGTGTGTGTGTGTGTGTGTGTGTGTGTGTGTGTGTGTGTGTGTGTGTGTGTGTGTGTGTGTGTGTGTGTGTGTGTGTGTGTGTGTGTGTGTGTGTGTGTGTTTTAGAAGTCAGAGCAGGACATTAAACCATTATAATTACAACTAGTGTGTATCTTGTGTTTCAGATTAAACTTCTTCATAGATTTCATAAATATTTTCATAGACTTGTTGACAGATTTATCATCAGTGTTGTGTTAATAATGGTTTTGTTTGTTTGTTTACACATTACCTTTTATATTAATATTTTGGATTTATGTTAATGCATTTTTTCAGACATTTAACCACTTAAACCCTTAATACTTATAGTAAGCTTGTCCTTTGTCTCTGTACGTGGTCTGCTTTTTTTTCCCCTTTTGTTACGGATAAGAGTGCTAGGAGTAGAGTATAGGGATCTGTGTGTTATGTGTTTATGTTATAGGTGTGCGCGCGCCCGTCTTGTCCTCGTCCTCGTTCTTCGTCTGATCCTATGCAGATTCGGGAAGCGACTCCTTCTCCAGGATTGGTGGGGAGCGCTTCAGGCTCAAGCTCTGCACTCTGCAACAACGCGCCTCTATTGGCGCATACTACTCCACGGCTCCGCGTCACTAACCCTCCACTCTTCAAAAGCCATTCAATGTCTCCATTCTGGGCCGCTGTCAGTCCAGAGACACTCCATGTGCGACAGTCTAGTGACAGCGTGCCCAACGGAGTAGTTTAGCTACAGCCTTAACATACAGAGCATTGTATCCAGTCTAAATCCTATTGTAAACCTTTGCTGCTTAAGTAAGTGCGTCATGTGAGAGATGATACAGGGCAGGTAGTATTGTAGGTATTTATTAGTATTCCACTGTTTAGCACCAGGTAGAGGGCAGGATCCATTCACTTTGTATTTATGTTTGTTAAGTAAGAATAGGGTAGTCAGCTAGTTAGGTTTTCTTTATTATTGGTTATTACTAAGTTAGGAAGTAAGAGTTGGGGGTTATTCAAGTGTTTAGGAAAGTGACCTTTTGTTTGTTGTTTGTTTCTTTGCTTTGGTTCCTGTCCGCGCCCTGTTCACTCGACAGCACTGGTAGCACTGTTATTTCATTACCTTGTACACTTGATTGTATGCCATTCTAAGATTACTGTGAATAAAAGCTTAAGTTTGGCTTGAACCATCTTGCCTTTGTTGCGTTCCTACTCCCCTAGACCCGGTGGGTCGTAACATAATGGGGGCTCGTCAGCTTTATTGAACCTGAGCTGTTAATTTAAGTTTTTTTCTCCTCGAAGTAAGTAATCAAGTGGCATACGGTTGTGTAAATTGTTTGACTAGGACTATAGGATTAGAGGGATGGCTCCATTTAATCTTGAGAAGTTTATTGAAAATCCATCATTTGATGCAATTGATGATTGTCGCAAAGAGGATTTGCACAATATAGCCTTTCACTTCAAGATCACGGTGTCCAAGTCGGCATGTAAAGATGAGCTTAAAACTCTAGTGGTGGCTGGGTTGGTGGAGAAGGATATTCTGGTTGTGTTGCCTGTGGTGCCTGACGAAGCCAATGCGGTAAAAGAGCTCAATGTGCATGGTGGCATAGGTGCCCCAGCGGACAAAGCTGAGGCACGGCCACAAGCAGGTGGGGGTGGTGACCATCCTCCCTCCCTGCCCGATCCAGATGGGTCTAAAGATGACGTGAACGTCCGTATTGCACAGATCAAAGTTGATTCTTATGAAAAAGTGCAAATGCGGCAAGCACAGCTCGAGCACCAGCTAAAAATAAGAAAGCTGGAAATAGAGGCAGACACTGCCTTGCGCATAAAGGAGCTTGAGGTGGGTTCTCTGAGAGGGTCCCAACCTAAGTCAGGTACATCTTCTATGAGTATTCCTTCCGCTTTTCCATCTACCCTGGATGTTTCTAAGCATGTTGCGTTGGTGCCTGCTTTCCGTGAGACTGAGGTGGATTGCTATTTTAGTGCATTTGAGCGCATTGCCTCTGCACTTAAATGGCCCAAAGAGGTCTGGGCATTGTTACTTCAATGCAAAATTCAAGGCAAAGCTCGAGATGTGGTGTCAGCTCTCCCTCTAGATGATAGTCTGAATTATGACTCTGTTAAGGCAGCTATTCTGAAAGCATACGAGTTGGTGCCTGAGGCCTATAGGCAGAAGTTTAGGAACCACAAGAAATCTAACCAAACATTTGTTGAGTTTGGCCGAGAGAAAGGCCTTCTCTTTGATAAATGGTGCACCGCCTGTAAGGTTAATGATTTTGATGCTCTGCGGGAGTTAATTCTACTTGAAGAGTTCAAGAAAAGTATTCCCGAGCGCATTGTGGTGTACCTTAATGAACAGAAGGTGGAGTCACTTTCTAAGGCGTCAACTCTAGCAGATGAGTTTGTTCTCACGCACAAGACTGTGTTCTCGTCATCTCAGAGTGAGAAAACTTATACTCCTCGATTCAATTCTACGGCTAATACTAATACTTCCAAGTCACCACCTCCGCGTAAAGATGACCGGGAGTGTTATTATTGCCACAAATCTGGACATGTCATTGCAAATTGTTTGCAGTTAAAACGTGGGGGACAGCAGCAGCAGTCTTCTCAAGGTGCAGGGCAGCCACAAGGCATGGGGTTGATTAAAACAGAGCCTGGTTCCATGAAGATGTGTGAGAATCCTGATGCATGTTTTGCACCGTTCACCTTTGATGGGTTTGTGTCGCTGACAGGGGAAGCTAATGATCAGCAGCCAGTGCGCATTTTACGCGACACAGGGGGTTCACAATCTATCATTCTGGCTGGTGTGTTGCCACTTACTGATCAAACCTCATGTGGCTACAGCACTGTGCTACGTGGCATAGAAATGGGGTATGTCCCAAGAGCATTACACCAGGTACATGTGAATTCTAAATTGATCACTGGGTTTTTTCCTGTTGCCGTCTGCCCTGAGTTGCCTATACAAGGGATTTCATTCTTAATGGGCAATGATATTGCGGGTGGGAAGGTGGTTCCACCACTTGAGGTAATGGATTCTCCTAACTATGAGCCTGATGGCTTGATTGAGTCTCGCCCCACTGTGTTCCCAGCGTGCGTAATTACGCGTGCACAAGCACGAAAAGTAGGAGATGTTGTTGATTTGTCAGATTCTGTTCTTGGACCAATTTTCAGAGAGGAAAATGTGGGGAATAAATCTGATGTTGCTTTAAGTAGCACTGTGAAAAAAGAGGACAAAGTACCGTGCACACCGGTTCCCGAAACTGGTGATGTTCCCAAGTTGCCGATTACCCGAAAGTCTCTTTCAGCCGCTCAAAAGGGTGATCCGAGCCTAAGGAAGTGTTTCAGTGAGGTGATGACGTCTGACGCCGTTAAGAATGAACAGGTAGGCTATTTCCTTGATCAGGATATTTTGATGCGTAAATGGACATCACTTGCTACTGTAGGGTTAGAATGGAGTGCTGTTTTCCAAATTGTTATACCTACAGCCTTCCGTCAGCAAGTGGTATCAGTCGCCCATGAGAGTAAGTGGGCTGGTCATTTAGGTGTCACCAAAACGTACAACCTCCTCCTGAAACATTTCTTTTGGCCCGGAATGAAATCTGATGTTGCAAAGTTTTGTCAAAGTTGCCACACGTGTCAACTGGTAGGGAAGCCTAATCAGGTTATCCCTCCTGCCCCCCTTTATCCAATACCTGTGATAGGTGAACCATTCGAGAGGGTGATTGTCGACTGTGTTGGCCCGCTGCCTAGAACATCCTCTGGTAACCAATATTTACTCACTATCATGTGCGCAGCTACCCGGTTTCCAGAGGCTATTCCGTTGCGCACCATCACAGCTAAAGCCGTTATCAAGGCGTTGCACAAGTTTTTTGCCATCTTTGGCTTGCCGAAATTTTTGCAAACGGATCAAGGAACTAATTTTCAGTCCAGGCTGTTTAATCAGGTTTTAAAATCCCTCAGTATTACGCACAAGGTCTCCAGTGCGTACCATCCAGAGAGCCAGGGGGCCCTGGAACGGTGGCACCAAACGCTGAAGTCCATGTTGCGAAAGTACTGTTTGGAAACTGGGCGAAATTGGGATGAGGGGATACCATTTGTATTGTTTGCGGCACGCGATGCGGTACAGGAGTCATTGGGGTTCAGCCCAGCTGAGCTTGTTTTTGGCCATACTATTCGGGGTCCTCTCAAAGTTCTAAAAGAACAATTCATGTCTTCTAGTCCAGATTCGGGGAAAAATGTACTGGACTATGTTAGTCAGTTCAGAGAGCGTTTTCATCAGGCTTGCTCATTTGCAAAGGATGCGCTCTCTGAGTCTCAAATTCGAATGAAGCGTCGGTATGACCGAGCGTCGGTCTCACGACTTTTTCAACCGGGGGATAAGGTTTTGGTATTGTTGCCTATCCTCGGTTCGGCACTTTCGGCTCGTTTTGAAGGGCCATACGAGGTCCTTGAGAAGCTCAGTGACACGGATTATGTCATAAGCACTCCTGAGAGGAGGCGCAAATCTAGAGTGTGTCACGTTAACATGATAAAATGCTATCATTCCAGGGGTCACTCCAGTGCTGTTCCTTCTAAACCTGTTTGTTCTGGTGTGTCGGCATTGATTGTGGCTGATACACCTACTGGGTCTGATGTTGATGATGGGCTGGTATTACGCCCTACTCTGCAGCAGAGTGCGCGTCTGCCCAATTCTGAGATGGTAAGAGCGTTGCCTTCTCACCTCACTCATCTGCCTGACGCGCAGCGTAATGATGTGGTTAATTTGGTTAATGGTTTTCCAGCGCTATTTGGTGATATTCCCACCCAAACAACGGTGTTAAAACATGACATAGAGGTCACCCAAACCAAACCCATTAAGCAGCACGCATATCGTGCCAACCCGGTTAAACGGGCCCTGATGAAAAGTGAAGCTGAATATTTGTTAAAGCATGGTTTAGCGGAACACAGCACAAGTGCCTGGAGCTCCCCTTGTCTGGTCGAATTGAAATCGGATGGTTCACCTAGGTTCATCACTGACTATAGGAAGGTGAACAATGTAACTGTGCCTGATTCATATCCCTTGCCACGTATGGAAGATTGCATTGACAATCTGGGTAGCGCTTCCTACGTGAGCAAGCTGGATATGTTGAAAGGTTACTGGCAAGTGCCATTATCACAGCGTGCTTCTGAGATCTCAGCATTTGTAACACCTGACTATTTCTTGCAATACACTGTTATGGCTTTTGGTATGCGCAATGCGCCAGCCACGTTTCAGCGGCTCATAAACATTGTATTAGCGGGCATACCAAACTGTAATGCCTATCTAGATGATGTCATTGTGTATTCTTCGACTTGGGCAGACCACATGCAAACGTTAGAGCGAGTGTTTCAGCGTTTAGCTCAGGCGTTTTTAACTTTGAATCTTGCCAAATGCGAGTTTGGAAAAGCCACGGTCACATACCTCGGAAAACAAGTGGGGCAAGGCCAAGTCCGCCCACTAGAGGCCAAGGTCGCTGCTATAAAGGAATATCCTGTTCCTCTTACGCGCCGCGCTCTCCGTAGATTTCTAGGACTCGCCGGGTATTATCGTGGTTTTTGTAGAAATTTTTCTACGGTCGTGTATTCTCTCACTACCTTGCTTAGTCCCAAATCAGATTTTGTGTGGAATTTTAATTGTCAGCATGCATTTGAGAGTGTCAAATCACTCATGTGCAATGCCCCTGTGCTCGCTGCTCCAAATTTCGATCGGCCATTTAAACTAGAAGTAGATGCGAGTGCTGTCGGGGCTGGAGCAGTCCTTATCCAAGAGGATTTCGACGGAGTGGACCATCCTGTGTGCTATTTTTCACGCAAGTTTAATAAGCACCAGGTTAGGTATTCGACTATTGAGAAGGAAGCTTTAGCGTTGCTGTGGTCTCTCCAATTTTTTGAGGTGTATGTGGGGTGCAGTTCTCTACCCGTGACTGTATTCACAGACCATAATCCTCTGGTTTTCTTGTCACGCATGTACAATCACAATCAGAGACTCATGAGATGGGCTTTGATAGTTCAGGAGTACAATTTGGAGATTAAGCACAAAAAGGGGAAAGAAAATGTATTGGCTGATGCCCTATCCAGAGTGTGGGGCGGTTAAGTGGGTAGTGTTGGAATAGGTTAGTATTGTAAATATTATATATATATTTTTTGTGTTTTGATGTAACATATAAAACAAACAGAGTGGTTTGTTTCTTAAGGGTGGGGGTGTTACGGATAAGAGTGCTAGGAGTAGAGTATAGGGATCTGTGTGTTATGTGTTTATGTTATAGGTGTGCGCGCGCCCGTCTTGTCCTCGTCCTCGTTCTTCGTCTGATCCTATGCAGATTCGGGAAGCGACTCCTTCTCCAGGATTGGTGGGGAGCGCTTCAGGCTCAAGCTCTGCACTCTGCAACAACGCGCCTCTATTGGCGCATACTACTCCACGGCTCCGCGTCACTAACCCTCCACTCTTCAAAAGCCATTCAATGTCTCCATTCTGGGCCGCTGTCAGTCCAGAGACACTCCATGTGCGACAGTCTAGTGACAGCGTGCCCAACGGAGTAGTTTAGCTACAGCCTTAACATACAGAGCATTGTATCCAGTCTAAATCCTATTGTAAACCTTTGCTGCTTAAGTAAGTGCGTCATGTGAGAGATGATACAGGGCAGGTAGTATTGTAGGTATTTATTAGTATTCCACTGTTTAGCACCAGGTAGAGGGCAGGATCCATTCACTTTGTATTTATGTTTGTTAAGTAAGAATAGGGTAGTCAGCTAGTTAGGTTTTCTTTATTATTGGTTATTACTAAGTTAGGAAGTAAGAGTTGGGGGTTATTCAAGTGTTTAGGAAAGTGACCTTTTGTTTGTTGTTTGTTTCTTTGCTTTGGTTCCTGTCCGCGCCCTGTTCACTCGACAGCACTGGTAGCACTGTTATTTCATTACCTTGTACACTTGATTGTATGCCATTCTAAGATTACTGTGAATAAAAGCTTAAGTTTGGCTTGAACCATCTTGCCTTTGTTGCGTTCCTACTCCCCTAGACCCGGTGGGTCGTAACACCTTTACACCAAAAACCTCTTAAAATAGCAGATCTACAAGCTCACAACACGTTCTGCTATTTTCGCAGAATGTTCCTCCCTAGAATAGGGATGCTGGGGTTCTAGTGGTTAATGTAAAAAAAACAATTCCCCCTGCAATAACTCTGAGGACCCTCTAGGGGTCCCGGACCCCCTGTTGAAAACCCATGCTTCAGGGAAAGAGGCTTTTTGTGACTTTTTGGGGTATGATCTATGACATAACTAGAAGATTATATTAGAACACTGTTATACAATGTTTGTAGCTACATACCAGTATAAAATAATAGATAGTCTACTGTTTAAAAAAGAAAACATATGTTTTTTTTTTGTGCATGATGTCACTCATATCATGTATTCATCATTTCCTGTTTCCTGATGTGTTTCATTGACTGTAACGTTGACAGGTTTAATAAAGACCTAAAGATGAGTCAGTGTGTGGAGAGAGAGGAGGAGGGATCTGACAGACCAGAGTCTCCAACATCCAGCTGTGTGTCTATGAAGAGTGACCGGTCTAAAGGAAAACCTCCTGAACCTGGACCTTCACACACACAGTATGTGAATCAGATATATTATACACCCTGGTCTCTGGTAAACACTGTTATAGATGTTATAGAGCTCTGCAAGTCGGGGCTCAAACCAAATATTTATGACCCCCCCCCCCAGCATGTGTTTTGGATCACACTGAATGAGCTTGTAGATTACATGTCGGTTTCCACGTGTCATCATCATTTTAATGATGAAAATGAATTATTAAATATGAAGTAATGTAATTTATACACAAATAACTTGACTCTTGTCTTTGTCTGTTTGTCAGGACAAAAAGACCAGCAAAACCAACCACTGATGATGAAGACTGGAGATGTGGACGCTGTTGGACCATGAACACTGCTGAGGCTTTAAGATGCAGAAACTCATCCTGCACTATGACAAAGATCTTATCCACAAGGTAACGTTGTCTCTCTGTCTGTTTTCTTTCTTTCTTTCTTTTTTCTTGGTGAGAGGAGGAGGAGGAGCATGATAGGAGGAGGAGGATGATAGGAGGAGTAGGAAGAGGAGGAGGAGGAGGAAGAGGATGATGATGATGATGGGTTTATGTCTTTATAAAAGATGTTTAAAGCTGATCAGAGATCTGTACACTAAACCTTTGATCTATAAAATGTTGATGATTGGATTGAATTTGTCAATATTTATATGTTTACACAACAGTTACTATTATTATTACCTGTAGTGGAAAAAGTACTCAGATTTGTTTGTTTTACTAAAGTAGCAATACCACAAGTATTTATTCAAAATGTTACTTGAGTAAAAGTACAAAAGTATTGATATCAAAATATACTGAGAGTACAATTGAAACTAATTATTAGTTGTAGATCTGCTATTTTCTGCTATTTTCTGCAAACGTTTGCCCCGAATACGGATAATGGGGTTTAAGTGGTTAATATATATGTGAGTGTGTGTGTGTGTGTGTGTGTGTGTGTGTGTGTGTGTGTGTGTGTGTGTGTGTGTGTGTGTGTGTGTGTGTGTGTGTGTGTGTGTGTGTGTGTGTGTGTGTGTGTGTGTGTGTGTGTGTGTGTGGTGGAAAAAGTACTCAAATGTTTTACTTAAGTAAAAGTATCAATACTGCATTATAGAAATACTAAAAAAGTAAAAGTACAAAAGTATTGGCATCAAAATGTAATTAAAGTATCAAAAGTAAAAGTACTGAAATATTTGAAAATAGCAGATCTACAAGCTCACAACGCATCACATCGCGACGCGTTGTGAGCTTGTAGATCTGCTATTTTCAAACAGCCTAGGTATAAAATAGGGCTAAAGTGATTAAAGTTTCATAATATAATAATTTATATATGAAAAGTAACTAGTAACTAAAGTTCTCAAATAATTGTAGTGGAGTAAAAGTACAATATTTGTCTCTGAGATGTAGTGGAGTAGAAGTGAAAGTATTGGAAATTGGAAATACTCAAGTAAAGTACAAATACCTCAAAATGTTACTTAAATACAGTACTTAAGTAAATGTACTTTGTTACTTTCCACCACTGGTGTGTGTATAATCATTTTTAGTTTTATTTATTTTTCATTATTTGTGTGTGGGAGGGGGGGGGTCTAGTTTACAGTATGAAGAAAAAAAACTGTCATGTTTCCACCTGTATAGATATATCATATAATATTATCTCATAATAATAATGTGTTCCTCATTGTTTCTCCCTCCTCTTTCTATGTCCCTTTGTTTTTTCTATCATTGTCATTCTCTCAGCTATGACTCCATCACAGCCCATGAAACAGACATGATGAAGTCTTGGCATAAATACATCACACAGAGCTACCGTGACTTCCATGTCCGCTGTCTGTGAGTGTTCATCACACAGAAAGCAGAACCAATACAATGTGTTCTCACCATCTTCTAGACCCCAGACCAGCTGAACTATTATCACTTATTATATGATGATTTAATCTGATGTGTGACTTTGTCTCTTTCATTCTCTGTGTGTTGGTGAGCAGTGTATACAACATGTCAACAGGAGACCCAGCTGAGGACATAAAGGACCTGGTGACTGATGCTCAGAACATAGAGAGGAACATATATGAGTCAGCTGACAGCAGGGTAAGAACCTAATATTCTCTCCATGACATTTATTTACATGTTCTAATGAATACATGAACTACAATGTAGCGTGTAAGATTTAATTGTTTATCATTCACTGACATAAAAAAAAAATCAATAGACAAGAATGTGTCTATAGGGATGCCAGGTAACCACATGAACCCTAACGTCCTTATTCTGAGGTGAACATTCGACGAAAAATAGTTCTACAAGCTTACAATGAATCACAATGCAACCCATTGTGAGCTTTTAGATCAGCTTTTTAAGGCAAACAGATTTGGTTTTGAGAGAATAAAGCATCGGGCCTAGTTCAGAGCCCTGGGGGACCCCGCTCAACTATGTATAAAGGGTTAATTATCGTTGTTGTCGGGCAGAAACCTTGTATCTCCACGTCTCACCCCCTCATAACTTAATGCCCCATCTCATCATAGAAGAGTGTCACTCAAAAGTAGTGAAAATAGCAGATCTACAAGCTCACAATGCCTCATGATGAGACACGTTGTGGACTTGTAGTTTAACTTTATTAATAATATAAACCCTATATTACTTAAATTGAACAGGGTTCCTCAGGGGTCTATTCTTAGCCCTCTACAGTCCCTCTATAGATCTAAACACTGTTGAGAGCTTGTAGATCTGCTATTTCCACAGCATGTTTTCCCCAGAATAGTGAAGCTAGGGTTCATGAGGTTAACAGTGTTCTACTTACATTAAACTGTTCTCTTATAACCAGTGGTGGAAAAAGTACTCTAATGTTTTACTTAAGTAAAAGTATCAATACTGAAATATAGAAATATTCTGTTACAAGTAAAAGTACGGAATTCAAAATTGACTCGAGTAAAAGTATAAAAGTTTGGTATCAAAATGTATTTAAAGTACCAAAAGTAAAAGTACTCATTATACAGATTGTCCCATTGCAATATTTGCCTCTGAGATGTAGTGGAGTAGAAGTAATAGTAAAAGTACTGAAAATTGGAAATACTCCAGTAAAGTAAAAAAAAAACCTAAATAATGTACAGTACTTGAGTACATGAACTTTACAGCACTGCAGAAAACACAACAAATCCTTTTCCAAGCTCCATACAGTTATATGGGACATGTTGGCGTAATGTCGAGCGAATGTCCCCTCACACAAGTTATCAATATGTCAAAAATCTACAGTATGTCAAAAAGATCTACAAGCTCATAGCGCGGCACTCGGTGCCGCGCTATGAGCTTGAATATCTGTTGTATCAAAATCTTTTGAAAATAGCAGATCTACAAGCTCACAATGTGTCGCATCACGACGCATTGTGAGCTTATAGATCTGCTATTTTCAAATGGCCAAATATATATAGGGCTGAAGAGGTTAATGTATGTTTTGTAATAATAATCAAAATCTACAAAGTAACTAGTAACTAAAGTTTTCAAATAATTGTAGTGGAGTAAAAGTACAATATTTGCCTCTGAGATGTAGTGGAGTAGAAGTAAAAGTATTGGAAATTGGAAATACTCCAGTAAGTAAAAGTACTTACTATAATATTCCAAATCTAACCCTCAATAATGAAATCAAGTCATTTTAACCCATTGAGACCGGGAACGCATCTGTGTCATTTTTATATTTCTTTGGCTATTCAAAAATAGCAGATATACAAGCTCAGAGCATGGCGCCGAGTGAGCTTGTAGATCTGCTATTTTTGAATAGCCAAATACATCTAAAGTGACACAGATGCGTTCCTGGTCTTAATGGGTTAAGGCAGAAACTGGTGGTAGGTGGGGATTAATAGTGCGGGTGTGATCATTTTGGTGGGGGGTCTTTTTAACAGAGCAGATATAATGTCCTGTATTCTGATGCATTTTAACAGGGAGTTTGATACTTTAACAGGCTTTACTAACATGGGAACATTATGGGTAAATGTTTTAATTTCATCCATCAACAAGCTAAACAGAGACATTGATTTGATGACTGAAGAAATTAAAGAGCCATCTTTAATAATAACCACAATATAACCCTATGAGTGCATGTATTTAACTAGAATGTATCACTTAGGTATTAAATGGAGTATAATGTGTAAACTGTATGTGGGAATGACTGGAGTGTATTCACAGTCATAATAAATATAGTGACAGTAGGAGTCAGTGTAACAGCCTGTGTAGAGATGGTGACTCTTACTCTCCTATTGGTCATATGGTTCACCTTGACTGATGTTTTGCACCATATGTTTCCTATTCAATATTCACATTGATTTCCATAAAAGTCTGATAGCTGTAAAGTCATGACAGACTGCACAAATTATTCTAAATGGTCAAATCCCTTTAATCACTCACCTCAGCAATAGAACTCTCACTCTCTCTCTTGTGTTAGCTTGTAGAACAGATCTACAAGCTAACAATACGTTGTAAGATCTGTTCTTTTTGCACACGCATGCATCCAAAGGTCCCTCCCCCTTTTAACTGCCTGCTCTTGGCAGCGCAGCATGACACACAGAGGAGTTCTAAATTAGACGTCTTTCAAATTCACGTATTTCAAATTCAGTTAATAAAAACTAACGTTAAAAGCTTGACCGGACAGATACAATTCCAGTGTACACCCGGTAGCTAACATGTTGGATGTGTAGATTATAGAACATTAGTTCATCTTACGATCTATGTTGTTGATCCTCCTGTCGGCGACATCTGGGAATATCACTGTGATGATCAATGGAATGACATGAGTGTAAATGTGTGCAGCGTCCTTCATACAAGAGACACACACACACACACACACACACACACACACACACACACACACACACACTAGGGTTTAACATTTTCCGGGAAATAGCCAATTTTAATTCCCGGGAATTTTCAGACCTTTTCCCGGGCTTCCCGGGAATTCCCGTTAAAGGGTAAACAAAAAAAAAGTGCCCACTAAAATGCATTTATATGTAGATACTTAAATAGCCAATTTTACACCGAGGTGCCCAAATGTCCCTATTGTGTCCACCTATGAACTTGCACTAATAATGACTTAAGTTGATTTTTTAAAATCATATAAATATAATATATAAATATAATAGCCTATAGTTCCCTGCCCTGGCGGAGATCTGCCTTGTTGCGCAGCAGCGGGTGAAGACAATTAACTTAACGAGGAGCTGCGCTCAAAACACTCAAACAACGTCAAACTCTAGCTGCTGAAATAAACGTTCCATTTGTATCATTATTGACAAGAGAATTTGCAAAGGATTATTTATTTATTGTCCATCAGAGCGCCGGTGAGGTCACAGCTTATCTCTACTTTTGTAGGATATTGATTTGATAGCCTAAACTTGTCATTTGTTTGCAGTTATTAAGTTATATTAGGCTACTTGCTGGATATTATAAGACTCCATTTTGGGATGTTGGCTGTATGTTGTCTATTAATCTATATTTTGTTGTTGATCAAATGTGGGGTTTTGTAGTGTGATTTTGATGCACATGCATGCGCTGCCAGCACTGACAATTAATGAGACAGACAGCTGTTGTGCAGTTCACTTGTTCTACTGGGTAGTTCTAGTAAAATGGTAGTTTGAACGTTCTAAAATGCAAGTGTAGGTAGGGTAGGCTACATTAATGATGATAAAAAATCGGACCACATCGGTCTAATTCTCTCTCTCGCTCTCGCTCTCTCTCTCTCTCTCTCTCTCTCTCTCTCTCTCTCTCTCTCTCTCTTGCTCTCTCTCTCTCCAGCTCTCCGGTCTGTCCTCTCTCTCTATCAAAAAGCATTGCTTGGCTTGCGCGCATTTTAAGCTGGAATATAGGATCGATCATCAAACCTACCCATTGTTAATGCAGCGTTTCACTTGATGATGTTGAATCTGAACTAGTCAACTGGTGTCTACCATATTGACAGCAGAGGAAACAGTGAAATCAGCGTGCGCAGGCCAGGCAGGGGGCATCACGGCCACTTGTGTTTTATTTTGTTCATTACTGTTACATTCAGTGCGTCCCATATTGGTTCACAACGGGACGATGGGACCCATGCCCTGGTCGGCAACGCGGCAAGTAACTTGCCTAATTATAATAGTAATTCCTCCACGCTGTAGATAGGCCTTTCTACTAATTAGTATTCATTTCTAACAAGAAGAAAAAAAAAACGGGAAGCCCGGGAACCGAAGTGAATTCCCGGGATGGTAAAAAAAAACGAATTCCCGGGATTCCCGCATCCCGGGAATCCCGGTGTTAAACACTAACACACACACACACACACACACACACACACACACACACACACACACACCTAACATTTATGCTTTTCACGACAGTTAACGGGTGGGGCTACTTCAGATATAATAAATTAATTCACTTTATCACTCAAATACCGGCAGAAGTGGATGTCTCAGTGGTGCATGAGTTAACACAGTTTAACACTTGGGCTGATTTGACGGTGTGATAAATATGATGTGTGACGTGAGTGTGTGTGAAGAGGGTCATTTACGTGTGTCTCACGCTCATTGTGTGAGAGTTGTCAGCTCTGGTTAAGGAACAGTGTGTTAACACTTGATGTAGCTTCACTCTGTCATTGTCTGTTGATGTGTGAAATACAGGGTGAATACTGGAAACTGATGAGAGAGAAGAGGTCTGAGCTGAGGGAGAAGAGTCAGATGAAGATGGGTAAGGCTCTAGCCGCACGCGCACACACACACACACACACACACACACTCGCTCGCTCGCTCGCTCGCTCTCTCTCTCTCTCTCTCTCTCTCTCTCTCTCTCTCTCTCTCTCTCTCTCTCTCTCTCTCTCTCTCTCTCTCTCTCTCTCTCTCTCTCTCTCTCTCTCTCTCTCTCTCTCACTCACTCACTCACTCACTCACTCACTCACTCACTCACTCACTCACTCACTCACTCACTCACTCACTCACTCACTCACTCACTCACTCACTCACTCACTCACTCACTCACTCACTCACTCACTCACTCACTCACTCACTCACACACACACAGAATGTTCATCTATTATGATCTGTCCAGAATAGTGAGTCTAGGGTTGATGTGGTTAAACTAACATGTTCACACTGTGTCCATTTAACTCTTACTTCATACTGGAGGGGGAGGGGCTAACCTCCAAGTATGATGTAAGAACAAAATGTCCGCTGTGTGAATATGGTTCATTCAGTTTGATATTTATGTACAGTCATAAAACAATGTATCAGACCTCATGTCTTCTATACTCATCATGTGTAATGAATGTTTGTTTGTTGTTCTTCTGTAGAGATGAAACAGTCTGGTCAGATGGAGATGAAGGCCATGAGTCACACATCAACACCTCCTCATCCTCCTGGTGATGAGGTAATCATAGTTTGGCAGTTTTGAATTTAGTTTTTCTCTTTATTTTGTTCAATGTCAGTTTATTTTTGATTCACACATACATACAATACAATGCAGTAAATATGACGTTTTTAGATGTTTCTTTTTAGCAGACAGACAGACAGACAGACAGACAGACAGAGGTTCACATTATCTCCTCCAGTTCTCCTCCCCTCTGAACACTCTGAACAACCAGTAGGACCACAGTACACATGGAGATTAACTATGAATTACTATATAATATAGTCATTGTTAATCTTCACAATGACTACAGTATTATGTGGAGAAAATTAAAACAAAACATTGTTAATGTTAACATGTCAAGTATCCTCAGAGCTTCATCAACAATGTAATGTTGGTCCCGGGTTATTTCAGGAGTAATGAAAGTAAATCAGCCTGCTGGTGGCGCTATAACAGACCGATGTGAAGAATTCGGGGCAAAGGTTCTGCCCTGACCTCCAGGCCTTCGGCCTTGCGGAGACAAAAATAGCCGGCTTATTGTGTATATATATATATATTTTTTACCAATTGCCCGAATGCCCCCGCCCCAGTTAAAAATCGATAGAAAGCAATATACAGTATATATATATATATATATATATATATATATATATATATATATATATATATGTGTTAAAATATATATATATATTTTAACACTCATTTTTTAATTATTATCATTACAAACTAATAAAACTAGAAAAAGTGCTCCTCGGAGCACAACTCTCCGCCAGAAGACTTGTGTTGGTTCGAAGGTCGCGAAGTAAGTAAGGGTCGCGAAGTAAGTGTCAGGGTAAGTGTCCTCTTCCGTTCATTCTGTGTAAGTGTCCTATCCCTCCTGTCCTATCCGTCCTGTCTATGTAAGTGTCATATCCCTCCTGTCTATATAAGTGTCCTATCTGTCCTATCTGTCCAATAAGACAGATAGGAACAATTGGACCGCGACTACTTGACTACTTCCGGTTCGAAGGTCTGGGAGTGAGCTAGTGGCCGGATTTTCGGTATTGGAATCTGGCTTATCACAGTGACACATGTATTTATAGGTCGCTATCCCTCTTGTATATGTAAGTGTCCTATCCAACCTGTCTGGGTAAGTGTCCTCTTCCGTTCTGTCTGTGTGAGTGTCCTATCCCTCCTGTCTGTATAAGTGTCCTATGTCATATCCCTCCTGTCTATATAAATGTCCTATCTGTCCTATCTGCCAATTATGTATCAGCCATACAGCCATTTCATGGTTCCCGTCTTACCTCACTCTGACAGTGGCGGAGACACTGTCAGAGTGATGCCATGTATATATAGGCCCGGTGGCGTCACTAGCCAATCAGATCACAGTATTTCACGTGTCACGTGAGGCTTGACCAATCGGTGTGTCATGTTTAGAAAGTGAAAACGCAGTGATAACAATACTCTCCTGGCGGAGAGTAATAACCCTTGTTGTAAAAAAAAACTAAGTTGTCCTTTAATGTTTTTGCCTTACATGGGGTAAAGGGACTAAATGGGGGGTAAATGGCTCTGGATGCAATTGGTTAGACCTACGACCAACTACCAATTATAGTCTCCCATATTTGAATACTGGGCCCTGATTGGTCACCCCACACGCAAATCGCAGAGGGCATTTTTTTTTAACTCTCTCCTGATTGGCTGAATCGCAATGACTACTATCAGAATATAGAGCTTTAACCTTTTAAAGGAGACATCCTATAACAATGATAATCGACTGGTTCTTTAGAACCGGACTCAAGAGCCACTCTGAAGGCCTAGCTGGGTTGTAAGGCCAGCTAGTCGTCCTGAATATGCAATCTGTGATTAACTGGGTTGTAAGGCCAGCCAATCTCCTGGTATCTGAGAGGTTTCGAGCCTCTTCTTATAATGCTGGCTTGCGGTCCTGACATCACTATGATGATGTCAGATAGTGTCAGACGTCTCCCTATATGGAGCTGCCGATGTTAGTTATGGCCAAATATGGGATCAAGACTTCAGCCCTGGACGTGATGGCTATGTCTATACATAGAGTTTCGGGGAAGGGTTCGCTGATGTCAGACTCCGTACAAATGGCACGTTTGGGTCTCTATGACGACTTTGCAGGTCTATTATCTCCATCTATGGGGATCTCCATATATAGGCTATTGCTGGCAACTATGCCCTGAATGTTTCCTAAGTATGCCCTGAATGTTCGTAACAGCCGCCCCACGGTTTTACCATGGAAAAACGTAAACATTTCAAGAACATTCCTGGCATACGCCGCCCCACGGATTTCCGGTGGAAATACGTAAACATTCCAGGATGTTCCCTAGCATCCGCTTCTTTCTCCTATTCCTCCTTTCGGTCTGCCATTTCGGCCGTACTTGGAGGTTTGATCGGTAATACCTCCAGAAATGTTTCCAGAACTGGTCGGCGAGGATTTGGCTGTGTCTCCATCTTCGTCTGCTCATCATTTCTGACTCATCATGCAGTACTTGCAGTAGAGATGCGTCCCGCCGCCCCATGAGGAGGATATTTTGCCGCCCCGTGCAGAACTTGGAGCTCCCTCACAGTTCTGAGACGTCATACCTCAGGCTGTCCAGACAAAAACCCATCCTCTGGGAGAGTGGTCCACGTACAGGAACCCATCTGATCTTGGTGACAGGTCGTGATCCGTCGTTGGTTGATTGTCACGGCTCGCGACCTGCGGTTGTCTCTAGACCTGCGGGTGTTCATCCTCTCCAGGCCCCTGTCCTTCTTCCGTCCATTCTCGAGATTGTACGTCATGGAGAATGTCCAGATGGGTTAAGTTGCATTGTGAGCATTTCTTGAGTAGGTCGCAATCCCTGGCCCGGTGAGATCTACCACACCTCCAGCACATCCCTTCCTTCATGATCCAGCGCCGTTTCTGAACTGTAGTTAGCTGCTTGAACCCCGCACAGGAGTTCAGTGTGTGATAATCCTGTTTACAGTACGGGCAATACCCTTGGAACCTCTTGTCTCTGTTCTGCCTTCTAGACTGTGCAAATTTCGTAGTTGTGGTATTCATCATTATGTTCACAGGTCTCTTATATGGCTGGGCAGCTCTCTGTGGACTTCGTATCCTATGTCTCTCCGGCTGCCGAACGGCCCATCGGGGCCCAGGGACGCTCGTCGACCTGTCCAGGTTGCGCGTCGGGCTCTGTTCTTGATAACCCATCTGCTCTCCCCTACGTCGCATCTTTGTTTCAAACAAGAGCCATTCTGCCAAGTCCGGTAATGACGGGTTCCGAATCCGTTTTGTATGGGCGGACTTTTCGAATGTTACCCTTAAATCCGACGGCAGCCTGGCTAAGAGCTGAATGACATGGGTTCCACATTTCAGCTCCGCTCTCCCTGCTCTCCCGGATTTTGATAGTAGAGCAACCAACCCTCGGACCTTCAGAGCAAAGGTTCGGAATGCCTTGGTGTCTCCATTCCTAATTCTGGGTCCCTGAATGAGCTCCATCATACCCTGCATCGCCACTTGATGAGGCTGCCCGAATTGCTCCGCTAGGGCTCCCATAGTCTTCGAGTAGGGCCGCGATGAGTCTACGTATGTCTCTGCCACCAGGAGGGCTTCTTCCAGCTTCAGATGGTCGCATAAAATGCGGAACCTGAACCGTTCTGAGGTGTTGGGAGGGAATGCATCATCCAATGCTCCCTTTAATCTTGCGAATTCTCTAAAATCCGGATAGGTGAACACCGGTATGATGGGTACCGGTCCCCGATAGAAAGCCTCCCCTGGAGGGCCATGTCGCCGCTCAACTGGAGTTCTCGACCGGTGCCTCCTGGCCAAACCCCGATTGGTCGAAGAAGAACTCTGCCTAGAACGGGTCGCCCTCTGGAACTGCCGTTCGCGCCTCGAGTGTCGTCTATTGCGTGCCGAACTCTGATCGGTCGCTGATGAGCTCTGCCTTGAACGGGTCGCCCTATGGGACCGTCGTTTAGGCTTCGAGCAGCGTCTCCTGCGTGCCGAACCCTGATCGGTTGAGGAGGAATTTACCCTGCGTGCCGAACTCTGATCGGTCGCTGATGAGCTCTGCCTTGAACGGGTCACCATACGGGACCGTCGTTTAGGCTTCGAGCAGCGTCTCCTGCGTGCCGAACCCTGATCGGTTGAGGAGGAATTTACCCTGCGTGCCGAACTCTGATCGGTCGCCGATGAGCTCTGCCTTGAACGGGTCACCATACGGGACCGTCGTTTAGGCTTCGAGCAGCGTCTCCTGCGTGCCGAACCCTGATCGGTTGAGGAGGAATTTACCCTGCGTGCCGAACTCTGATCGGTCGCCGATGAGCTCTGCCTTGAACGGGTCGCCCTATGGGACCGTCGTTTAGGCTTCGAGCAGCGTCTCCTGCGTGCCGAACCCTGATCGGTCGCGGAGGAACTGGAACTCTGCCTTCTCTTGCGTGCCGAACCCTGATCGGTCGCTAATGCTGAGGGGCGTCTCCTGCGTGCCGAACCCTGATCGGTCACGGAGGAACTGGGTCTCTGCCTTGAGCGGGTCACCCGAGGGGACGGCCGCTCAAGGCAGGTGATGGGCTCCGTGATCTGAGCTGGGGGTCCCTGCTTGCTAGGACCGGCCTGAGGCTCCGGTGGGGGGTTGATGGGTCCGGAACCATTGGTTGGCACTGGACAGCTTGTGTCTGTACCATTCCTCATTCCTTCTGACAGTTCTTGGATTGTTCGGGACTGCTGTTGAATCCGCTGCTGGAGCTCTCTCAGTGTTCCTTCATGTCGGAGCCCTTCCACCAGCTCGTTCATAGAGGCGTCCAAGGCAGACGTAGGTACCCCTTCAGTCAGGTCGCCTTCGGTATGACCTCCCCGTACTGTCCGCGCGGCAGGACCAGAGTCCGTTGACCGCTCTTGATGTTTCCTTTTCTTTGTGGCTTTTGGCATATTGCGCCTTCACAGTAAGCTTTGAATCCGGCTCTCCACGAGGGACCAAATATAACAATGATAATCGACTGGTTCTTTAGAACCGGACTCAAGAGCCACTCTGAAGGCCTAGCTGGGTTGTAAGGCCAGCTAGTCGTCCTGAATATGCAATCTGTGATTAACTGGGTTGTAAGGCCAGCCAATCTCCTGGTACTCAGGAGAGAGTTAAGATGTCTCTCGGAATCGCTCTGGAATGTGCCTATCTGAGAGGTTTCGAGCCTCTTCTTATAATGCTGGCTTGCGGTCCTGACATCACTATGATGATGTCAGATAGTGTCAGACGTCTCCCTATATGGAGCTGCCGATGTTAGTTATGGCCAAATATGGGATCAAGACTTCAGCCCTGGACGTGATGGCTATGTCTATACATAGAGTTTCGGGGAAGGGTTCGCTGATGTCAGACTCCGTACAAATGGCACGTTTGGGTCTCTATGACGACTTTGCAGGTCTATTATCTCCATCTATGGGGATCTCCATATATAGGCTATTGCTGGCAACTATGCCCTGAATGTTTCCTAAGTATGCCCTGAATGTTCGTAACACATCCGTTCATTTTTTGTGTTATCTTATTATGTAGCAAATCACTCACCAACGTAGAACGTAGCTGGCTGCTTATCTCTCTGCCTGGCAACACCAGGTTGCCAGGTGCGGAGAGAAACAAGCAACGAGCGTTAGCTCGTTCTGTTATTAACGGTTAGCTTGTCGGGACTTTCATCGCCTGTAAGGGTCTCATGGGGCTCCACAATGAGTGCTAGGAGAAAAAAAACAGACTTTGCATTTGTTAAAATAGGCGAATTTGGGCTATGCTCGCGCCTCCTATTATGCCAACGGTGGGGGTCGACAGGGGGATTTGTGGAGTAACTCAATGGGCATTTCTACGTTGGTGAGTGATTTGCCACATATCAAAAATAACACTAAAAATGAACGGATGTATCCTTTAATACAAAACGTTTTGTTTTAACCAAAAAATATCACTTACCCTAACTTTAATTACATTTCTCCATTGTGTGTGTCCCCGATGACCTGGGGGTGTGCAGGAAGCCCTGAACACATATTCATGTTAATACATTTTACCTGTCTTGACCCAGTCACACCTCCTCAACCTGACTTGACCTTCATGGAACGCAATAAGCCAGGATGCACTGAGTAGTCTTGGTCAAAGTCCTGGATTGTTCTCAAATCCTTGATGACTTCATTCTGCTTTAGTGAAATGGGCCCCCAGTGTTGATTATAAAATCATATTAAGATGAAATGTCTAACATGTTCTTGTGCTGTGTGGTCTACAGATGGACATGGGAGCAGGGAGGATGGGTCAGCCCAACGTTACCCAGTTACAGAACCAGTGCCTCCATCCAGGACAGTTTCTTGGGTCCAGTTCAGGTCTTGTAAAAGGCCTGTATTCAAATGTAAAAAGGTATTGACAACAAAATATACTAAAAGTACAATCTTTTTTTAATTAGTCAAACTAAAATAGCAGATCTACAAGCTCACAACCCGTCACAATGTGACACTTTGTGAGCTTATAGATCTGCTATTTTCAGATCTGCTTATGGTAAATTCCACCTTGTTAGACATCCGTTAAGAGGCCTAAGGAGGAGGATTTCTTCTTTAATTTCATTACTATTATTATTATTGTTGTAGTTTTGTGCTCGCTGCAGCAGCAGCTTTAGCCATCCTCACTATTTCTTTATTCTCTCCCAAAAGTATGGCACCTAACTACTCCCACATACTTTCACTTACAAACTCCATTCAAACTGTAAAAAAATCCAGCTTACTGTGGACATGTGTGCTTGTACTTTTCTTTTTGAAATGATTTGTAGTTTTTGAAATATTTAACTTTAAACACCCCAAAAAGTCTATGGGAAAGTCAATGTTATTTCAACTGAAAACCCCTTTTTCTTTCACTTGAGATGAGAAATGCCCCATGTTTTCGTAAAGTCACTGCGGCTGCATTTTTTACACTACAGATATGTTTGTTACATCAGCAAGTTCGCACGGGTCTGCTCTCCTCTCCAATTTAATCCAAAGGTCTAAGCTGTGTGATGTATACATTTTAAGTTAAGACCACTAACATAAACCCATGTCTCTCTTCACTCTAGCACTCTAACAATCAGCACACCTGGTTTTAGCTAACTTATCAGTCATTGGCTGCTCAGTGGTGCTGGAAAGTAACTAAGTATATTTACTCAAGTACTATGCAAGTGCTTACCATGCACAGTTTCTTTTTTGAGGTCCTTTTACGTTCCTTTCCATTGTTGTTACTTGTATCCACTACAATGACAGCTTTAGTTACTTGTTACTTAGGGTTTTATTATTAATACAAAACACACAGTAACCACACACAGCCGATGTACAATGTGACGCGTTATGAGCTTGTAGATCGGCTATTTTCTAAAAATAAATTAAGTACTTTTAGTTTGGTGCTCAAAGTATATTTTGATGCTAAAACGTTTGTACACTGTAAGCTCCAAACTCCACCCCACACACACACACACACACACACACACACACACACACACACACACACACTTGTATAAACCCCATACTCCAGCGCCACCCCACATGACATAACCCCCTCTGTCATACAAACTATACAAAAGAAAAGCCGATCTACAATGTGATGCGTGATGAGCTTGTAGATCTGCTATTTTCTGAACATTTAAGTACTTTTACTTTGGTACTCAAAGTACATTTTGATGCGAAAACGTGTGTGTATTTCAAGCTCCAAAACTACCACCCCCCCACACACACGCACGCACGCACGCACACACCATACTCCACCACCACCCCACCCCACCTCCCACACCACATGACGTACCCCCCTCTGTCATACTTTGACTATTCGAACAAAGCCGATCTACAATGTGACGTGTTGTGAGCTTGAAGATCTGCTATTTTGGAAAAACCTTGGCAGTCTATGGAAAGTGTGAGTACAGGGGACGGCAGTGGCTCAGGGGTAGAATGGCCGGTGGAGCGGCCGGATGGCAAGTGTGAGGTTCCCAGTTTGATCCCGGGCTCACCCAGAGTTAGTGTAGAGTAGTGTCCTTGAGCAAGACACTGAACCCCTAATTGCTTCCGATGAGCAGGTGCCTTAGATCAGGGGTTTTCAACTGATTTCGACCCAGGGACCACCATCCTGACTAAAAGCAACCTAGGGACCACCACTATTGTGCGTGGCAGGTCCATCATAGACCCACCTCACACAATAGTGGTGGGGGGTTCATGTACCACAGGGAGCTGGAGAAAATAGCTATAATATCAATATAATATCTAATAAAATACAGCGATTTTGTTTTAATATGATGGAATATGATTAAGCTCATATTTCATATTACACACACACAAAACAGTAAGAACTCCTGTAAGTTATTAAAAGTGAAAAAAAAAAAGTTTTTTTTTTTTGTTTTGGGCCAGGGACCACCTGCAATACTACCACCGGTTGAAAACCCCTGCCTTAGTTACCTCCGGCATCGGTGTGTGAATGTGTGTGTAAATGGGTGAAATTTTAATGGCAATCACTTTGTAAATTTCAAGCTCCAATTTAACAGTAATGGTGTTGTATTGGTCAACATAACCCCCCCCCCCCCCCCCCACACACACACACACACACACACACACACACACACACGCACACTGTAAACCATCGGAAATAGCTAATCTACAAGCTCACTGGAGCCAGGGGGGAGCGCCCCACACCTATCACTAGCGCCCCCTAACCCCTCCACCCCCTTACTACCATCAGCTATTCAAGCAGGTGTGTAACTGATGACAATTAGGAAAATGATAACAGGTGCTCCCAATATGATCAACCGGAGGCAAGTCTACGCCCACACACAACACAAAGACAGAGATACCAAGTCCAACTGAATTTGTACTTTTTATAACTACCATTTTTTGGCTTTAAAGCGAGCCCACATTGTTTCTGCAAGGAACAATGTTTTCTAGTTTACACTACAAAGGGCTACCGCACGCACGCACGCACGCACGCACGCACGCACACACACACACACACACACACACACACACACACACACACACACACACACACACACACACACACACACACACACACACACACACACACACACACACACACACACACACCATCATAATAATGTGTCTCATTTCTATGATTGTCTTTCTCTCAGCTGTGACTCCATCACAGCCCTCCCTCTCTCTGCAGCAGACATGAGGAAGTCTTGGCATAAAGACTACACACAGGACGACCGTGATTCCAATGTCCGCTGGCTGTGAGTGTTCATCACACAGAAAGCAGGCAAAATAATTCCTGGTCTACCTTAAGTCAATCCACCACGTGACCATGACACTAACATGATACTGACACTTGCCATGAAACTGAGCATGATGCTGACCATGACACTGACCATGATACTGATACGGATTATAAGATATAACACTTTTCTCAACAATTTGACCAGTTATGGCCCGGGCGGCTGGCGTGGAGGTCCGGGCGCAGCGTGTCGCGGGTTCGACTCCCGATCCCGACGGACTTTGCTGCGTGTCACTTCCATCTCTCTCTCCCCATTTGCTCTCAGACTACTGTATACTATCTAATAAAAGGCAGATAAAGCCAAAAACAATTATAAAAAGAAAAATCTTAATGTAACAAATTATTACGTTATTATATTATGCAAAAACCCGTTATTGCGCTATCGCTCATGATTTTATTACATTATGAGCTTTTATGGCATTTAGTTTATTGTATACTATGAACTGTTATTACGCCGTTATTACATTATGAGTTGCTACAAGGTGCTCTATATCACCTGATAGTTATTTCTCCCCATTATGTTCAGTTGTGTGTGTTCAGAGATGTTATTAATAATTGGAAATTAAAATGTATGTTTCCTGCATTTTTGTGTGAGCGGGGAACATATAACCTTTTTCTTTTGTTAATGGGGAACATAGAACCCAGGGAACATAGAACCTTTTTTGGGTAAGTGGGGAACATAGAACCTTTTATGCGGGGAACATAGAACCTGGGGAACATAGAACCTGGGGAACATAGGTACGGTCCCACCGTAACCATGGCAACATGCTTTTGACATAAAAACGCAAATAAACAGCTGACAGTTGGGAGAATCAATGGTCAATGGCTGTGTGCAATTTCAGATCAATTGCTCCAGCCACTTAGGAGAACCGGGCAGAAGAGATTTTGGCCTCACCACCCTCACACAACCCTACCTCACAGAACTTTGTGGAATTATAGGAGGATTGAATGATGAGTTGAGTCTGATGTCTGACTTCATTCTCTGTGTGTTGGTGAGCAGTGTAAAGGACATGTCAACAGGAGACCCAGCTGAGGACATTAATGACCTGGTGACTGTTGCTCTGAACCTAGAGAGGAACATGTATGAGTCAGCTAACAGCGAGGTAAGAACATAATATTTTCTCCATGACATTTATTTACATGTTCTAATGATTACATGAACTACAATGTAGCCATCCCAACTATTTAACTGTGCATCTTTCAGTGACATTAAAAAATAATCAATAAAATAAACGTTTCAAAATGTTCATAAATGTGTCCAGAATAGGGATGACAGGTAACCAAATTAACCCTAGCGTCCTTATTCTGAGGTGAACATTAGACTAAAATAGCCGATCTACAACCTTACAATGCATCACCATGCAACCCGCTGAGATCTTATAGATCAGCTATTTTAGGCAAACAGATTTGGTGTTGAGAGAATAAAGCACCAGGCCTAGTACAGAGCCCTGGGGGACCCCGTTCAACTATGTATAAAGGTTTAATGTGGTTATCGTTGCTGTCGGGCAGAAACCTCATATCCATATTTACATTTTATTTATTTTTTTGTAAATAATGTATATTTTCATACATTAATGCCCTATTTCATCATACAAGAGTGTCACTCATAAGTAGTGAACATAGGAGATATACAAGCTCACAACGTGTTGTGAAGTGACACGATGTGAGCTTGTAGATCAGCTTTATTAACCATTTAAACCCTATATACTTAAATCGAATGGGGTTAGGTCCCTCAGGGGTCTATTCTTGGTCCCTTTTTTCCCCCCTCTACACTAAATCTCTTCACTGAAACTAGCAGATCTACAAGCTCAGTGTGAGCACCCAGCCCACATCGCTCACATGTATGCGCGAGCGTGTGCACGCACGCCTGATGTTGCGCTCCATTAGTTAAAACATCCACAGTACACCACTGTCTATCTTGATATTATAGCCTATATTGATGTGTGAAATACAGGAGGAATACTGGAAACTGAGGGGTGAGCTGTGGGAGAAGAGGCTGAACAGTATGGGTAAGATTCTAGCCACACACACACCCTCTCTCAAAATCCAACGTTATCTATACGTTCGTTCATAAACATGAACAATGCCATAAACACACGATAAATGCACCATTTTATTACAACATATATAATATACCTACATTACATTACATCACTCATTGTCCAGCAGCTTCAGGTATCGTTATATCCTCTTTTTTTTTTAGAGCTGCTGCGATCAAGGTTTTTGCGATCCGATTCCGATCAGGCAGCATCAAAACAGATCTGATTCCGATTAATTCCGATCCGATACGGCACATAATAGTCTCTATACTGTGTATCTCATGTTGTTGTTGATGTTCTTTTTTGTATCTCTGAAGTTGCCTAGAACAACTTTAATTGAGTTTACGGTGATATTTATGTACAGTCATAAAACAATGTGTGATATTTATGTACAGTCATAAAACAATGTATCAAACCTCATAATATATATATAATAAATAATAAAGAAATACATCACATGGATGCAACTGGGACGCATCATCAGTGTTGTAGCCTGGGGTCATCGGGTGTTTCGGGTCTCGCAACATACAACATACACCCTCGCCCAGGTGACCCAGCCAGGGTTGATCAAGCCCCGACTTACGTCCCAGTAGCACCCACGGTCAGTCCTATAGGGAAAGACAGGGCCACTCAGTCCGCTTCTCCGGAAGTACTCTGCCGGGACTCGGGGAGGCTCTGGCACGTGGAGGGACTAGGCTCTGTGGGTTGTCTCCTGGCCGGGCTCCTCCTTCGTCTCACCAGGTCCAGGACCTGAGCGCTGCGCCAGATCAGATGCACCGCCCCGATCCAAACATATCCTTCTGGCGTGATGGTTCCTTGGGCCGATACCACTGGATTGGGCCGTCTAATGGTATAAGCTCTGCTTGCATGTCTTCTATATGTGTAATGAATGTTTGTTTGTTGTTCTTCTGTAGAGACCATGAGTCAGACATCAACACCTCCTCTTCCTCCTGGTGACAAGGTATATCATAGTTTGGCATTTAACATCTGATTTTATTTAGTTTTTACTTTTCTTTTTCTGTTTATTTTTCAATTTCAGTTTATTTATGATTCACAAATACATACAATACAATGCAGTAAATATGACGTTTCCAGATGTTTATTGTTAGCAGACAGACAGACAGACAGACAGACAGACAGACAGACAGCACAACGTACACAGAGGTTCACATTATCTCCTCCAGTTCTCCTCCCCTCTGAACACTCTGATCAACCAGTAGGACCACAGTACACATGGAGATTAACTATGAATTACTATATAATATAGTCATTGTTAATCTCCACAATGACTACAGTATATGTGGAGAAAATTAAAACATTGTTAAAAAACAATGTTAACATGTCAAGTATCCTCAGAGCTTCATCGACAATGTAACCCCATTTACTTAAATTGAACGGGGTCCCTCAGGGGTCTATTCTTGGTCCCTTTGCCTACCTTTTTCCCTCTGCACCAAATCTCTTCACCGGAAATAGCAGATCTACAAGCGTCACAATGCTTTGTAAGGTATTTCTGCAGAATGTTTGATCCAGAATAGGGAAGCTAGGGTTCGTGAGGTTAATAGTGTTCTACTTACATTAAACTGTTCACTTATACCTAGTGAGGCCCGATCTGTTCAGTCTTTTATTTTGAAATACAGGAAGTAAAAGTTAATTCCAACCAATGTTGGGTTAGTTCAGATTTTTTGACTGAAAGCTGTAGGAAATACTTGCCATTAATGTAGTGGTTGCCAAGGTATTAATTGATTGCCTGAGTCCCGTGGTCAGAGTTCTGGTCCGGTTCTGATGAATATGAAATAGTTCCGGTGATTTGGTGGGGGCCACTCATTAGAAATAAATCAATAAAAAAAACTGGCATCATTCGTATTGATGACCTATTTCTACCATATAGTGCAGGTTTTGTTCAACTTTGACCCCTCTGTCACATGGCTCTATTTTTTTTGTCCAGAATATATAGAAAATAGACGATCTACAAGCTCACAACTCGTCTTCATCGGTTAACAAGTCGCTTATAATAATCAGACATGGCAACACTGGCACTGGCAACACTATATGGTAGAAATAAGTCAACAATACAAATTACACTAGTTTTTTGTATTCATTTCTTTTTAATGAGTGGCCCCACCAAATCACCGGAACTGGGGCAATCAATTAATACCTTTGCAACCACTACATTAATGGCAAGTATTTCCTACAGCTTTCAGTGCAAAAATCTGAACTAACCCTTTAAGGAACAGTCTGTTTTTGTAGCTTGACTCTCATTGTCTGTTGATGTGTGAAATACAGGATGAATACAGACACCTGATGGATGAGAAGAGGTCTGAGCTGAAGGAGAAGCTGATGAGGATGGGTACTGGGTACGGAATTGTAATACTCCTACTCCTGTACAGTGGCCCTCATTTATCAACGCGGTGCAGACCAAATAATGGGCGTACGGCGAGATCACCGCAACTTTCGACATTTATCAATATATCCTGACGTTGGTTTCAGCCTACGGTACGCTGAGATCTCACGTCTGGTCGAGACCAGTTGTTGACGTTGGCTGCACCCGTTTATTCCATCCTAGACCTGCGGAGCAGCATTGTCTGACTGTCTGACAGGCATCTGGACACATATCCACTCCTAAATGTATTATCTAACACACTAATAAATAATCCCTGTGAAAATATAACATTTTATAAACTCATTTAAACAAACTGCTTTAACAGTCATTCGGTTAAGCTTGCGGATCTGGCTGCATTGGCTATTTGAAAACAGCAGATCTACAAGCTCACAACTGGTCGCGACGCGTTGTGAGCTTGTAGATCTGCTATTTTCAAAATATACGAACGCTTCTGCAAGAACATTTTCGGGACTCCTGACCATCTTTTCATGGACTGTGAGGTCTACAAATTTACAGTATCCGACGCTCCAATCTCTTATTAACGTGGCGGCACGGGATCACTGCAGCTCGCCCGAGTCTCACGGGATTGACGGGAATAGCCTACATGACTGCTTTATTTTAGTGTAACTCGAACGCGCACTGCTCGGTATGGGTTAAATAAATTAATATACAAACGTATTCCATTCATGGTGATGTGATTGGTATCATAATATGTCATGTAGGCTACTAGCCTGGCGTACATGACAAAGATTGTACCGCTACTACGCTACGGATTACATGAAAGACACAGTTGGGCGGGTGGGCATTGTGGGAGCTGTATCCCACAATGAGCTGTCCACACACACACACACACACACACACACACACACACACACACACACACACACACACACACACACACACACACACACACACATATATATAAATCTATATATATACAATTTGAATCCTGCGCCATGTCGGTTGTCTGTATGTATGTATGTAGCCAGTGTGACGTAATCTGACATCACGCCAGTGTGACGTAATCTCACGACAGCATGACATCACGCATGACATCACATCCTACCTATAAATTCTAGGATGCCGTCAGATCGCACCAGTTCGACGGCTTCCATAGTGGGTTTTGGTCATTGGAGAGGTGATGCACGTCACCTCTTTCTGAAGTGGGTACTTTCAAAGCCTGCCGTGGATTTAGGAGAGCACAAAACTCTCTCTCACACTGTGAGGTGCCTGTAAGGTGGCACTGCAAAGTGAACGACGCGTCACGCTAGACGTTCGGGCCGCGTAGCGGCCCGAACGTCTATTAATGTACATAAGTATGTACTGTACGTACATACTTATGTACATTTCTTATTCAGAATCATTGAAGAAACATTTGTTTGATTTCAGAGGACATGACAGAGGATCATCATACTCTGGCTATGGGTCTGGGACAAGCAGAGGATCATCATACTCTGACTATGGGTCTGGGTCAAGCAGAGGATCATCATACTATGGGTCTGGGACAAGCAGATCATACTCTGACTATGGGTCTGGGTCAAGCAGAGGATCATCATACTATGGGTCTGGGACAAGCAGAGGATCATCATCCTCTGGCTATGGGTCTGGGACAAGCAGAGGATCATCATCCTCTGGCTATGGGTCTGGGACAAGCAGAGGATCATCATACTCTGGATATGGGTCTGGGTCGAATAAAGAACCTCAAGTTTTAGACCAAATGTAAGATCACTGACCTCTTTGAACTTCAACTGGAAAGACACAAAAAATGAAAAATTGAAATTATTTAAAATTGGCATGATTCTAACTTCTACTGTGTTTTACTAGAAAACACAAGCATAACTTTAACATGAAAATATTGGACATTAAACAGGTAGTTATTTGATATATGACAATCACAGACATTTCTTACAAGGATCGTAATGTATTATAATTCACAGAGTTGTAATTCATGAGTGTTGCTCACTGGCAAGCAAGTACACTCACATTAACCTCACTTTTTATTTTTGTTTGTTTTTTACTTAAGTAAAAGTAGCAATACCAAAATCCTCTGTTACAAGTACACACGATTGTCATCAAAATATATTTACAGTACCAAAGTAATGTCGCATTAATTCATCACATCTTTATGCGAAGTGGGCTTGTAGATCCCCTATTTTTAAATAACGAAAGTATTAAATAGGGCCTTAGTGGCTAATGTATGATTGTACAAATCGGCAAAGTAACTAGAAACTACATTATCAGGGATGCAGTGGGAGGGTTGAACATATTCAGTTCCATTGGGGGCGGGGGATATCCCCCCCACTTTTGGGATGAAGAAAAAAACTCAGAGCCCAGCTGACATTCACTTTAATTCACAGGGATGGGAGGGGTACAGAGAGTTCCGGAAAGTAACTAAGTGCATTTACCCAAGTACAATTGTGAGATACTTTTACTTTACTAAAAATGTCAATACTTTTATGCTTATACTTCTCAGAGACAAAAAGTACTTTTTACTTCACTATAATGATTGTACTTTTTACTATAATTCACTATAATTATTTTACTTTTTATTTGACAGCTTCAGTTACCATGCACGTTGTAGATTTACATTCTTACAAAGCATACATTAACCCCAATACATGGTGGTATTGCTACTATTTACTTAAAGGTGTTGCTCACCCCAAAAAATGATTTACTTTCTATCAATTACACACCCCGTGAAACCTTGAATTTGTGGATATTTTTTTGTTTTTTGTCTCATTCCTCAGCCAATAATTTGATGACCGGGTCATTGGTCAATACGAGACTCAGTTAGAGACTCTTTGAGTCTCCTACTGAGTCTCCTGACCTCCGGTCATCAAATTATTGGCTGAGGAATGAGACAAGAACCAAACAATCTCCATGAATTCAAGGCTTCATTATTTTATTGTTTGTTTGTTTGTTTGTTTTTTGGTTGGGTGGGGAGGTATAGTTTACACTACAAGGGCAAACTGTCTGTTTCCACCTGTACAGTTAGGGATATGTCATATGATATTATGACATAATATCGTAATAATACATGTCTCTTTCTCTTTGTGTTTTTTGCCATTGCCTCAGCTGGGACTCCATCACAGCCCTCCCTCTCTCTGCAGGAGGCATGAGGAAGTCTTGGCATAAAGACATCACACAGAGGAGCCGTGACTCCTATGTCCTCTGGCTGTGAGTGTTCATCACACAGAAAGCAGAACCAATACAATGTGTTCTCACCATCGTCTAGACCCCAGACCAGCTGAACTATTATCACTTATTATATGATGATTGAATCTGATGTCTGACTCTGTCTCTTTCATTCTCTGTGTGTTGGTGAGCAGTGTAGAGTACATGTCAACAGGAGACCCAGCTGAGAACATTAAGGACCTGGTGACTGATGCTCAGAACATAGAGATGAACATATATGAGTCAGCTAACAGCTGGGTAAGAACATAATATTCTCCCCATGACATTTATTTACATGTTCTACTGACCACATGAGCTACAATGTAGTGGTTCCAAATACATGTCTAACATTGAGACATGAACTATTCCTCATTCAGTGACATAACAAAAAAAATGTGGTTATCGTTGTTGTCGGGCAGAAACCTTGTATCTCCACGTTCCAACCCCCCCCACATAACGTAATGCCCCATTTCATCATACAAGAGTGTAAAAGTAAAAGCAGTGAAAATAGCAGATCTACAAGCTCACAACACCTCGCAACATGTTGTGAACTTGTAGTTCAGCTTTATTAACAATTTAAACCCTATATACTTAAATTGAACAGGGTTCCTCAGTGGTCTATTCTTGGTCCCTCCACAGTCCCTCTATATACCTAGTTAGGTCCTGATCTGTCCAGTCTTTTATTTAGCTTTTCAGAAAACCTTGAGTGAGATTTGGTGGCGTGTGCAGCAAACATTATTATTAGTATGATTATTTTATCAACCCATGGAGTCACCAACGCACCTCACATTTATGTGTTGTATTCATTGTTGTACTTAATGTTGCACCCAGTTGTAATCCCCCAACCAGGTACAGTTGGTATGTTGCACTGGGTAGGTGTGCTATAATTTTACAAATATAACCCTCAATAATGATATCAAGTCATTTTAAGGCAGGAACTAGTGGTTTGTGGAGATTAATAGTGTGGGTGTGAGGTGTGATCACTTTGTTGGGGGGGGGGGGGGGGGGTCTGGGGGTCATCCCCCCTATGCCAGGCTCAAGTTGCTAAAGCCACTAATAGTGGATTTAGGACTAGGCAAGGGGTGGTCCCCCGCAAAAGTTGCTATTCTGGGACACCTCCCTTACCCACTAAATACATGTGCTACCCGTTACATTATGCATAGGTGTGGTTTGGGCGTTACAATGATAATCACCGTGCCAGATGCCATTACCTTTAAGAGAAGACTGCGCTACCCATTATCCCCTATCCAATATATGCTCTCCTATCTCCCTGTCTGCAGTGTTGCCTGGTCTGATTATTGAAAGCCACATCGGGTTTGTTTTTCTGAAGTTGCTTGTAAATAATGGTAGAACGGCTGTGAGCTTGTAGATCGTCAATTTTCGAATAGCGAACATATATAAATATGCACATTGTTTAATGGACGATTTATATTGGTTTGAAGTGCTCATGTGGCCTATTATAGTATAGGAACAGTCTGTTAAAGGTAGGGTAAGTGATTTTCTTTGGTTCAAATAAGTGTTAAATAGCTCTATGTTCTGATAGTACTCATTGCTATAGACTGTTTGTTCAGTAAAAGGAGTCTTCTTGTCTCTCCAGCTCTTTATAAAACAGAAAATGCATTTTCGTTTCAGTTTCAGTTCAGATTTTTTCCAATCAGGATAGAGAACTCAATCAGGATACAGATTAAACAAGTGAAATTGGAAGTGATGACACTAAGAAATGAGCAGGCAAAATTTGAACTGGAACACTATAAGAATGAAGCTTAAAAATGGGTACTTTCTTCTGATTGGCTGAGATTTTGACACCTACCGGAAAATGTATTTTCTGTTTATTAAAGAGCTGGAGAGACGGAGACTCCTGTTACTGAACAAACACTCTATAGCAATGATTACTATCAGAATATAGTGCTTTAACCTTTTAACAAATTTATTTTTGTTTTAACCAAAAAATATCACTTACCCTACCTTTAACAGCTTGATGTCGCTTCTCATTGTCTGTTGATGTGTGAAATACAGGATGAATACGATGACCTGATGAATAAGAAGTGGTCTGAGCTGAGGAAGAAGAGTCAGATGAAGATGGGTAAGGTTCCAGCCACACACACACACACACACACACACACACACACACACACACACACACACACACACACACACACACACACACACACACACACACACACACACACACACACACACACACTTGACCATTTAAGGTTTAAGTGGTTATACTTCGTTGACCAGGGTCACCCAGGGGTCTGTACTTGGTCCACTCCTTCTTCCCTTCTACACCAAATCTGCAGCTGCTCTACAAGCTCAAAAGGCCACGCAGTGTGAGCTTTTAGATCGGCTATTTATTTTTGTTTATTATAAAAATGTATTATCAAATTAACAGTGTCAAAAGCCTTTTGGAGGTCCAGCATGACCATGCTGCAGTATTTGTAAGTCCACCTCTTGTTTGATGTGGTCGTTCAAATAGAGAAGGCATGTGTCAGTGGAGTTGGATGTTCTGAAGCCAGATTGGAATTTGTACATTTTTTTTCAGCAAGATACTTTTCAACCTGTTCATACACATTTTTTTCTACAACTTTCGAGATGGAACTAAGAATAGAAACAGGGCGGTAGTTGCCAGGGTCTAATTTACTTCCTTTTGTGTACAGAGGGGTTACTCTCGCTATTTTGAAATCAAGGGGGACCCGTTCCTGCTTGATTGATGTGGGTGATGATTGGACCAATGGAGGCGGCTGAGTCTTTGAGAAATTTGGAGGGAATATTGTCGTGGCCAGTGGCCTTGTTTTGTTGAAGTGCGCACATTTTTTTAAACACCTCATCTGTTGTCACCATGGTGAGTTTAAAATCACCTTTGCGCCATCGGAAACATGGACTCTACGTGCCAAAGGTCTACATATTGTTCACCTGAATGTGAACAGTCTTGTTGGGTCTAAAGACAGACAGGCCCAAATCAGGGAAATGTTTCGCGATGTTAAGGTTCACATTTTGAGCTTCTCTGAGATCAAGCTTGATGATTCAATAATGAACTAACGACAGGAACAGACATGGGGGTGGTGTATGCATGTATGTACATAAGGATACTAACTGCCCTCCCTCGTTCTGACCTGACTCTAACCTGACTCTGCCAGATGGGGGAAGTATTGACTTCACTGGTTCAGAATACAGTTTCCATCTGGGATCGCTCAGAGAGTAAGGCTACTCCGCACAACTGCGTGTGCGAACCAATCAGCGGCTGCTAGGGCGGGATCTTTGTGAGACCGGATGTGACGCCATCAAGAAGCACTTATTGTCTTGTAGTTCTTTCATGATTCATCATTGTTGAATAGTATACAAAAGAACTACTGCTGGCGCAGCTACTATACGTCATGTAGACACGTCAATATGATTGGTTGATAGACAGTGATAGACAGACATCCAATCACCTGCCAAGTAGCTTGAAAATAAGGGAACGCCCGTCATGGATTGTGCTACCGAAGTCCCAGATGGAAGTAGCCTGTGAAACAAATGTGACGCAAGCTTCTTCCATTAGGCGGAGTCAGGTTAACCTGACTCATGAAGCAATTGAAACTGTGTGGGTTGAGATCATTTTTGATAGTGCTAAAGACCTGTGCTTGTCGGTACCATCTGCAGACCTCCTGATCAGAATGATTTCTATGATATACTTGAGGGGTGCTTAGCTAAGGAGAACAATGCTGAGACAATTCTTGTCGGAGATTGGAACACGGACATGCTCCGAAAAGAAGCATTCTGCTTCAAATCTTTCAGTAGGTTTTGTGATCTGCACAGCCTCCGTCAGCTTATTACCCAACCCACAAAGGTGTGTGATTCAACTCAAACTACCATAAATCTCATTCTAACATCGGACCGGTCCAAAATCTCCAAGAGTGGGGTTTTTGTTTACGGACTAAGTGATCATTATATGATCTTCTGTACCCGAAAAAAAAACAACAACTAAGGCTGGCTGTCACAAAACGTATCTAGATCCCTCAAAACCTACAAAAGTGAGGCCTTTATCACAGTCTGGAGAGACAGGACTAGTCAGATGAACTAAACAGCATGGCATGGCTTCAAAACCAAATTCCTTGCCATTTTGAATAGCATGGCTCCCATGAAAACCAGCAGGGTTAAAACACGCTCGGAGCCATGGATGAATTCGGACATACTGACTGCTATGAAAGTCAGAGACAAAACAATGCTCTGAAGTTCATACATGTAAGACAAAGCCCGCCAAATGCTTCAACAATAATCTCAAAACCCACCTAGTGATTTTCCTAAACTAGGCTGCAGCTGAATATGTAAAACCAGGTTTACAAACATCAAGATTACGACGGACGACACTCTCATTACAGACGAGCTGGATGTGGCTAATCGCTTAAACATCTTCTTTACAACCATAGCCACAACACTGGTTAACAAACTGCCCTCCCACTCTGGGCGTTTTGGTGTAGAGCACATCCAAGCATTCTACAAACATCTAAGTACACTGTGTCCATTTAACTCTTACTTCATATTGGAGGGGGGGGGGTTACCTCCAAGTATGATGTAAGAACAAAATGGCCGCTGTGTGAATATGGTTAATTGAGTTTACAGTGATATTTATGTACAGTCATTGTAGTGACCTTTTGTCCTTGTGGTGGTTGACTGAGAGTACCTTTTTGCACCGACTTGCTTTGTGCAGCAAACATGACCAAAAAAGGGAAATGAGGAATGTCCAAAAGTTAAGGTTGAACTCAAAAAAGGTTTATTCCATAAGTTGTGATCCAGGCTTGAAAACGTAAAATAAATAGACTTAGAATATAGCAAATAACTTAAAGAGTATAAGGCAGCAGCAACAAAAAACAGACGTAAAAAGCTGTGAACCTCCAATCGACTACACCTGGCCCTCTCTAGGCCAGGTTCTTATGCTCTCCTCTCTTCCATGTCTGTAGAGGGTGACAAAGCACACTGACAGGGGTATTAGACATGGCACATACATGTGGCCTATTGTAGATCGGCTCCTACAGTCATAAAACAATGTATCAGACCTCATGTCTTCTATACTCATCATGTGTAATGAATGTGTGTTTGTTGTTCTTCTGTAGAGATGAAACAGTCTGGTCAGATGGAGATGAAGTCCATGGATCAGACATCAACACCTCCCCTTCCTCCTGGTGACAAGGTTAGTATCGTTTATTTTAGTTTCTATTGTTACTTTCTGATTTTCTTTTTGAGCTTATTTCATTTTTTATGTTTGTAAGCTTTAGTTTTGTTTCATTTTTTTATTTTATAAATATAAGTGTTTGTTTTATTGCATAGAATATGGGGTATTTGTCAGAGGCAAGATGAAAAATTATCAGAAAAAGTATTGTGTTAAAAAATAACATATGTCAAAAAATAACTCTTTCTCTCCATCCATCCATCCATCCATCCATCCATCCATCCATCCATCCATCACAGCTGTCTCAGAGTTCTTCTATGATGACAGAAGGACAGACATCAGTCAGCAGCAGTACAGACCTCAGCTCCCAGCATGTCCAGACAGGAAGCTCCATGACCTCCCAGAGGGAGGTGAAGAAGGAGGAAGAGGAGGATGAGGAGGGGGGAGCAGAGGGAGGAAGCAAGAAGGTCGAAGGTCAACCTGATGTGAAGATGGAGGATAAACCAGAGGTGAGATCATTATTAACCCAGAGGTTCTCAACTCAAATGAATGTAATGAACTATCTGGGATCACTCCACATGCCTCCAAGACCTGCCACAGGCTGTTGATCAGAGCTCTGGCTATTATTCAGGCATCTTACCCCACCTCGATCAGTGATCAGACTCTCGGCTTGATTGATTCTCTGATTTGCCTATCAGACCCTCAGCCTGATCTGGCAGGTTGCCATAGCAACCAAATACAGGAAGTTTGACCTCTATCACAATTACGGCAAACTCAAAGAGTGACGGTGTACTAATGAACATATTTCAAGGACAGCAGCCCATAGACCAGACATTGTCAACAAAGTTTTCAAAATAAGTCTCGATGAACTTCTCCATGACATCAATCTCGGTGTCTTTGGGAAGATAAAGGCTAGAGTACACACCGTTGAGGGACAAATGAGAGGACTCAAACATGCCCACCTCCTACTGCTCCTACACGAGATCTTGACTGTGGATGACATTGATCAAATAATTCGAGCAGACATACCTGACCCACAGAAGGAGCCGGAACTGCATAAGCTGGTGCGTCAATCCATGCTACATAGACCCTGTGGGACAGCCAACCCTAACAGCCCCTGTATGGTCAATAACAGCTGGTCCAAGAACTTCCCTAAAGACTTCTGTGACAACACTCGACTGCCTGTAGTTTGCAACTCCAATTGTTATTTTGTTATACAGGGAAGTTAACAAAAGACACCCACCTCATTCCATTATGGAAGTAACAAAGGGAAGATGTGGAGGTGTGGCAGGACTTTTATACGGGAGACAGACAAGGCAGTGGCGGAGCGTCCGGGTAGGCCAGGTAGGCGGCCGCCTACGGGCCCGGGACTCAGGGGGCCCGGGCCGTCAGATCACATTGACCTTTATTTTTAAGAAATAGATGCACTTTGCGTGCTCTGCCTCTCCGCCTCTCCGCGGCCGCCTCTCAGCAACTTTCCCAGAGATTCACCAGCTTATGGAACTGCAAATATATTCGAGGCACCCCAATACACTGTTAGAAGCTCACCCTAACCTTAAAACCGAAATAAAGTAACACAAAAATGAACACAATCCGCCCAAAACCCGCACATTTTCTGGCTCCGCGTGCATGCTTGTGTGTGCAGGGGAGGCCTGATCAGTGTGCTGTGCCTACCGGCCCGGCTTTCAGTTGTTCCGCCACTGAGACAAGGAGCTGTGACCACTAATGCATGTATTTTATACACACCAACCATGTATTAGAACAAAGACAGGTAGAAGCACCTATTCGTAACACATTTTGTGTAGCTATACTAACTGAACGATATTTATAATTGACACTGTGTCATGAGTCCATGTTCAGTGGAAGGAGAGGAGAGACGGGACAGCAGATCCTTCTCTAGTTTAACGGTGACAAAGCAGCAGTGATCAGGGGCTTTGTGGCGGAGCAGGTCCACTCTATGTGCTTCTGTTCTCTACATCCATAGCAGACAGACCGGGGGTGTTGGTCTTGTTTCTGTCTCCTTGGTACCTCTCCTGACTGGCGGGAGGAGAATGAAAACATCCACTGTACTTGTAGCTCATTGGCATGAGCAGTCGAATCCCGGTTGTTGGGCTTTAGCTTGGGTGTGCTCCATTCTGCATGTTGTATGGTTGATTGTCTGTGGGCAGGACAGGTGAACATGCTACTCAATATGGTCGGGACAGAGTTGTGGCATAAAGGCTTGTCGGGCCAACTCCTCTTGGACAATACATGCGAATGCACAATAACTGTGTTGAGACAGTAAACACAAGCCTGCGTTCCTAAGCTTCCTTTTCTCTCCTCATCCTGGCAGACAGCTGTTCCCTGTTTTCACCCTGAAGTAGCCTATAGGCCGGTCAGAACGCTGAGCTAACACTGTATGAGGCACAATCCTCATATTTGAACTTACTTAATCTCTCAAGACAGATTCAGAGCTCCGCAACTGAATCTGTTCCCAACTCCCATTACACCATGTAGAGTTTTTGTTATTAGGAATATAAACAAACATGCACCACCGGAAGAGGAGGGCTGAGGGAGAGTGAACGGGCCGACATCCGGTCCCTATACAGGGGGAATTGGGCGGTGCCCCCAGAGGCAAATTCAAAGGAAACAGTCAATGGGTTCCCAGATTGGAACATACTTGACCAATACATGTTCTGAACGAGGTGAAAACTATACTCTGAGTGGTTATTAATGCTCATCTGTGTGGCTTTGTGTAGGCTGAGCGCCATCTACTGTCCCTTAACTCCACCACAATAAAAACATGAAAATAACAGCTTAAAATCCAAGGTTGTAAAAGAAGACACAACCTAAACAAGCAATATATAAATATATCTGTAGGATAACATATATCTCCATCAAGCATGTGTGGTGTTGTGTTATGGCACAGTTACTTTTGTTATTTTTGTTTAATTAATGTCCTTGATTTGATTTTCCCTTTCTCTATTCTATTCTATTCTATTTAGGGAACTATTCCTTTGCATGGTGAGATGGAAGACCATCCTGTTACAGAGTCACAGTCCTCTCAACATCCCTCTCTGGAGCTTCAAGATGAAACTGATCTAAGTTCATGCTTCAGTGGTTTGATGATAGAAGAATCCATCTCTCTGCCTCGTTCTCACAGCTTACCCTCACTGAGCCACATTCCATGTTTAGAGAGCAAGGAGAGTTTCACAGCAAAGCGCTCCCACAGCGTAAATGATGTTACACTACTGGACAAAACACAGAGAATTACACCTGATATCATTGTTGTAGAAAACGAAGAAAGCTACAGGATCCACTGCACCCAAACAGGACTGTTCCAATGCAACGTGACCGACCTGGTGTTTAAGATGAAGACAGAGGGAGATGTGACTTACAGGACAGTCCACTGGGACCGAAGGCTTCTATCCCGGCTTGGCACGAAGAGGCCTGCAGGACCACTGTTTGACATCAAGGGTTCTCAGGGGTCTGTGTGTCAGTTACGCTTTCCACATTGTGAGATCCTCTCCATGGGTGGAGGCAAATCCTTGTCTGTTCTCCATGTGATGGATGATGATAGCATTGAGCTGATCAAACCTGATGTGATCACAGAAACTCATGTTATCATAAATGTAACTGGATTATCTTTATATAGCATCATCAAAGATATGTTGTTCGGGCCCAGTCCTGAAAATGCATTGGTGTCACTGTTTTATACACCACCGATTGATGATGATCATCCCACATCGACCCTGAATGTATTGCTGCTGCCTGGGAATGTTGTGCTGGAGGAAGTGATGACCAAAAGGAGGAAGATATACGGAGAAGAGATTTACATTCCAAAGCCTCCCCGTGAACTAATCCCAAAGAAAGAGTATACCCTCTCCACTTCCCCTCAAGATGATTCAATCAGAATTGAACCAAATAACTGTAAGGCAAAGTTTGAAGTTGATGAATCATCATACCACAATTTCGTCTCAACATTTGAAGTGACTTTAGAGGGAAAGTTTGAGCGTCTTGAGCTGCTTCTAAGAGACAGTAACACGTCCGTTTCTGCATGGGAAAGCTGTGTCAACATTTCTGCTCCTTCTTTAAGAAAACAACAAGTTCAGCGCACACTGACTCTTCCAGTAGAAGACAGGCTGTTTTCTGTGCGGAGCAGCTTCATCAACAGCGTTTCAGATCCTGTCCTCAACAGTCTCCTGGACACACTTTTAGAGAAGGGGGTGATTACCAAAGAAGAGTATGATACAGCCTACGTGGAGAAAGTGAACCAAGTCAAGGCACGTGTTGTCATCGACACAGTGAGGAACAAAGGAACTGCTGCAAGTTCAATCATGATATTGTTTCTCCGTAAAAACGACCCGTTCCTCTCTGAACATCTAAAACTGTAACAATGTACTTGAGTTGGACACACTGAAGTTGGTTCATGTTTCATAACATGATCATCCAGAGCAACTTCAAAGTAAATGAGCAATGACAGGTGCAATGCCTTGCTCAATGACACTTCAACAGGGTGCCTGGCTACGGCATGGACACACATTGACTGGTTCAGAGATTAAACACAGGATGTTTCGACTACAACCTCAGGACACATGCATGCACAGATTTAACAAATGCCTTTACAATGTTTTAACTCATGAAGTGGAATCATGCGTCTGACTTGTGTTTATTCAGACACCTGATGAAGGTCATGGAAGATGTTAAGTGGACTGTGTGAACACATACTGTTTATAGACCTTATTCCTGGCCACGCCCACTGTCTCCTCTCTAATGTAGGGAGGTGGGGGTATGGAGCCCCATGTCAAGGGGTTTCCTGCGTTACCTGCTGTTGAAATACAGTAGCTACAGCAAAATGTAAATACATGAGTCAATGGGCAAGACGATGCCTGCAAAAATCCATTTTACTCCCTGCACCCCCTGACACAGGGAGGTTCACAGAACCACTATTGTTTAGACCTGGTCTCTTCACTCTGGTTTGCACTAAACCCAGACCATATCTTCAACACAGTCTACTGGAAAAGAGGAGTTATGGTAGAAATACCATAATACTGTTCTGAGAGAGGTCCATGTCCCTCTGGCTTCCTCACCACTAGCATATATATCATGATAAGAAGACATCTGTACCACCTACTCCCTGTTCCATCCTGACAGGACGTCTGGAGATACATAACATGTACAATAGACCTTTATGCACAGTGGACACATAGCCCTTATTAAACACCTGTAGAATATACAATCATATTAAACTGTTCTAATCTAATGCCCTTTCCTATTCATTGGCTATCTCGTCCTCTTTGCCTGGGCACTAAAACAATCGAAAGCGGAAAGACAGAAGTCAGAACATTTTGGATTCTCTACTTTCTTGGACATTCTACAAGACGCTATGAGAATTTGTCGCCATGGCGAATATATTAACAGAGAACTTTTCCTACCTAAGTCTCCACAGGACCTTTAACTCATTGACTGCCAGAGTTAAAACATCATCTATCGTCCCCTTGTCATCGAAAAAGAGCGATTGTACTGTACCTTTAAAAAATCATGGAATGAACTCTAGATTATTATGGAAGTTTGGACTTTTGATGCTCAAGGAATACAGACTGTTGGATTTCTATTACAACTATTGTCAACCAGAATTCTAAGACAATAGTTTCTCCTGGATGCAATATATTTCATCCTGGACCCCTGGAATCCTCTATATAGATTATTATAGAGTATACTACAAAGTATGTTACAATTTAGGAATGAAATTGTTGCTGATATTTCTAAAAGTTCCTGTAATCAATGATTCTGTATTTTCAAGTAAAACCTATATTTGTTCTTTATCCAGACTCTACTTTCCTTCTTTTCTATTCAGCCCTTGATGTGTGTAAATGTGAACGGTGTGGTGAGTAAATCAACTCAATGTACAGCTAAGTTGTAAATTTAACTTAAATTGTTATTCTTCATTGTTATCATTATTATTTAGTTATTATGATTATTTCTTTACTTTGTGATAAAGAGACATTATAATCAGGGGCGGCCATAGCTGAATGGTTAGTGAGCCCGCCTAGGGAGCCAGAGGCCCTGGTTGCCCCAGGTTCGATTCCAGGCCAGGTCAGCATATGTGTCGATGAAATGAAATTTGTCCCTGAGCAAGACTCTTAATCCCTAATTGCTCACAGGTTCTCATTGGAAGCAAGACGGCAAGGACTTTCATGAACGACCTGTTAAAAGGAATTATCCTTATCCTTATAAGACATGCTTTGGAATGTGAGCTCTTCTCCACAGTGAGTAACTAGTTTTAAGGTGCATATAGTCAGGGCCGCACGAAGGGTAGTAAGAGCGGTGCGGACGCACAGGGCCCGCACTTGGGGGGGCCCGGCGAAAAGAAGAGGGAAAAAACGTTTTTTTCAAATGTATTATTATTAATATAATATAACAAGATTTCTGGGGGATCCTTGACTCAAGGAAGCTTCCTTGCCTTGACTTTGTGCATCAAGCCGTAAAAAGTAAACAACGTGGACGTGGGACATAATGGAATATAAAGAGGAAAATGACATTTCTTGGTGTGATACTAGAACACAGCTGGAAACCCCATATTTCATATAGAAGAGCTAAGCTGGCAAGAAGCGTTTCTATACTGGGAAAAAACAAGACTCATTCTAAATCAAAGGACATGATTTATGACACATCATGCTTATGTTTTATAATAATAATCAAAGTCTACAAAGTAACTAGTAACTAAAGTTTTCAAATAATTGTAGTGGAGTAAAAGTACAATATTTTCCTCTGAGATGTACTGGAGTAGAAGTAAAAGTACTGAACATTGGAAATACTTCAGTAAAGTAAGAATAACTCAAAATTGCACTTAAGTACAGTACTTGAGTAAATGTACTTAGGTATTTTGCACCACTGTAACTATGGTTACCTAGCCAACGAACCTGCATGATGTGAAAACCTTTTCTACAGAGGGGAGCTTAACCTAAAGCAGCTTCTTATACTCACCACTAGGGGGAGTCAGTGTATCACAATCTGTAGGGTCAAGTTATGGAATGATCTGGATTAAGAACTCAAACAAAGCATTAATATTGTACAGTTTAAGAGGATGTTCATCCTTAGCTGTTATAGAGTGGAGGATTGTATTTATTAATGAAAGTATTATTTTTATACTTTAGTGGTGCTTAGACAGGGGGTCCGTGGCCAAGTACATGGGGGCACATGTGTTCTGTGTGTTGTCACTGCTGTCCTAATGGACTCTTAATGTGCCATAGCGTCATAGTAAATCAGTGTCATACATATTGTGAAGAAAACCCAGAGACTGACACTCAGTCATTTGGTCTTATGATCAAAACAAGAACTATATTATAATGTTATGTTATATAAAAAACAAACAAAACAAAACTTTGCCACAGACAAGGCCAAGTCTTGCAGACACATTGATGATCATGACAATCCCTGCAAATAACTTAAATATACAAAGAAACCCTGATTGACAATGACGGAATCAATAATGAAAATAAACAATGTAAAAACTATTGTTAACACAGGCCATACATATCCTTAATAAAGGGGAACTTTAAATGTATTTTTATGTATGAACATTTTTTAATTGTTTCGCCCAAAATGCTATAGGTTTAAAGGTGTTCAAAAAAGCATGCATGTGTAAATATGTTTCATCCAGCTGTGAGATATGTCATGTAAAGGGGGGAGGGGTGCATGGAAGGAGAGGTGGGGCAAATCAAGTGTGATTTTGGCCAAACCTACAATGATTTAATTGTGTTAATTGTCTCAGACACACAGAGCACTTAAAGCTTCCTCAACAGTGTGGATAATAATAAGATATACAAGATTACAAAATGTTAAAGATAGAAGTAAAACAGTAGTAGTAGTAAAACATTATGATGATTGATTTGACTATTTCTCTCCATCACTGGGGGGGGGGGGGGGGGGGGCGCACAGCAAATGTTTATCACATGTACAAGACAATGCAAGCAGACCAGCAGGGAGCCTGACTCTCAGTCTCACATTGTCAACATGAACGGCTTGTTGAATGAGAGTGAGTGAGTGAGTGAGTGAGTGAGTGAGTCAATGGGGGAGGGGAGAAATTTACCTACGGAAATTCACTGGCCAGAACAAGTACAGGTGTACAGAACATATAAATCAGTAGTCAAACAATACCTCCATTTACTAGTAAAAGCAATCGTATTTTCATGTAATAGTAATACCTATATTTAAACTGAAGTTTATATAATGTAGGTCAGTGGTTTTCAACCTTTTTTGCATCAAGGACCCCTTAATTGACACACATTAGCCCAGGGACCCCCACTTGAAAAGTTATTCCAGGGACCCCCAATAAGAGACGATTTTTACGGCTCTAGCAGTGATTTTCAATCATTTTAATTTCAAGGACCCCCAGTTTAACATGCATTATTAGGCTACAGACCCCCATTGAATGGCATTTCTATCTCTGGGACCCCCATTTTTATAAAAAAAAACAATGTTAATTTAACTCTGAGAGTTACAGATCCATAAGGGTCCATTTGGTTCCTAATACCTATCTATCATTTAGCTGGGGACCCCCTGGAACTACCTCAAGGACCACTGGTGGTCCCCGGACCACTGGTTGAAAACCACTGATGTAGGTGACTGATTAACATGCAACATGCCACTACTACAATGTGCCTCAACAGCTTTGAATGTAATGATCATCTGTGTTTACACATCAATCAAAGCACCACAATGACCATTGTCCATCATGTCCTCACTGTTTTGCCTGATTCACTGCCTTTTTTTGCTATTATTTTAATGTTGTTTTATACTTTTACTTTTCTTTTTTGCTTCATTGTTAAATTAGTTGTACTTTTTCTGTAATTGTATTATTGCTCTGTAAAGTACTTTGAGCTGCATTTCATGTCATGGAAGGTGCTATACAAATAAAGTGTTATTATTATTATTACTCTCCGCAGGAGAGTATTGTTTTCACTTTCTAAATATGACACACCGATTGGTCAAGCCTCACGTGACACGTGACAATACGGTGAAATACTGTATAAATACATGGCATCACTTTGACAGTGTCTCTGCCACTGTCAAAGTGAGGTAAGACGGGAACCATCACAAAATGGCTGCATGGCTGATACATAATTGGCAGATAGGACAGATAGGACACTTATATAGACAGGAGGGATATGACACTTACACAGACGGATAGGACACTTACAGTACACAGACAGGACGGATAGGACACTTATACAGACAGGACGGATAGGACACTTATACAGACAGGACGGATAGGACACTTATACAGACAGGACGGATAGAACACTTACACAGACAGGACGGATAGGACACTTACATAGACAGGAGGGATATGACACTTACACAGACAGGACGGATAGGACACTTACAGTATACAGACAGGACGGATAGGACACTTATACAGACAGGAGGGATAGGACACTTACACAGACAGGAGGGATAGGACACTTACATAGACAGGACGGATAGGACACTTATACAGACAAGACGGATAGGACACTTATACAGACGGATAGGACACTTATACAGACAGGACGGATCGGACACTTATACAGACAGGATGGATAGGACACTTATACAGACAGGATGGATAGGACAGTTAGAACATAAGAATTAGAACATTCCCAACATTCCCAACACAAGTCTGGTAAGAGTGAGGTAAGACAGGAACAATCACGAAATGGTTGAGAAATGGCGGATACTGTAACAATTGGATAGGACACTTACACAGACAGGACGGATAGGACACTTACACAGACAGGACGGATAGGACACTTACACAGACAGGACGGATAGGACACTTACACAGACAGGACGGATAGGACACTTACATAGACAGGACGGATAGGACACTTATACAGACAGGACAGATAGGACACTTATACAGACAGGAGGGATAGGACACTTATACAGACAGGACGGATAGGACACTTATACAGATAGAACATTCCCAACATTCCCAACAGCGGAGAGTTGTGCTCCGAGGAGCACTTTTTCTAGTTATTATTATTATTATTATTATTATTATTATTATTATTATTATTATTATTATCTGTGTTCAAATACCCAACGACAATAATTAACCAGCTTATTTAAATTTAATTTAGAGTCAACAATATGGCACAAATGACTGCAAACAACCGGAGATTAAATGGGTCAAACGTTACAAGTTGGGCATTTTATCCATCCCCAAATAACAAGACAACAACATGCACATGTATTCATCAGTCAACTTTTCATTCATCCAAAACAAGCAACTTACCTTTGTTGTGTGTAAGGAACGATGGTTGGGAGTGTGCGACTCTGAACAGCTGTACCATGGTTCACATGACGCTCGTCTGTCACAAGCGTCATGGCGCTACTTGTTCCTGGTTTTTGAAATGTTAACATTTACAACCCGTACATCTACATAATCGTTCAAAGTTCAAATATAAAGTGCTGACCCTACGGCCATGGATGTAACAAGTTAAAACGCCTTGGTCTAAGTATCCGTATCTTCCGTATTTTTCAATACAAAGCCTTTTAATCCAATCGGTGGCCATTTTTTCATATGCTTTCAACAACGCAACCCTATCGGCTGGAAGGTGTACTGCACTCTGATACATTATAACTCTATACAAAAATGGTCGCCGATCGGATTAAAATGCTTTTTATTGCACAATACAGAAGATACAGGTACTTAACCCCAGACGTTTTAACTTATTACATTCATGGCCATGGGTTCAGCACTTTATATTTGAAATGTTAACGTTTATGTAGATGTACGGGTTGTAAATGTAGAAATCTTAAAAAACAGGAACAAGTAGCGCCATGACTGTCATGATATGACGGAGCTAACAGGATAACAGTAACTAATTATAAAGATGGCCCAAATAAAACGCAAAAACGGCATGCTGACTAAACAGACTATGTCACAGCCTATTTAGTAATGCACTGGTGCCCTTCTATGATTAAAAAAAAAACATTCTCGCAGTATTTTCGGGGACGCGTCCATTTACAGTTCAGTCCGGTCTAGACCCCCCGCCTACTGTATCCGGTACGGCACATGCACAATACACAGCACTGTTTCCGTGTCCGCTCAAGACCGGATATGCAAACTGAAAAGCCAATTGGAACCCATTTTAAAAATGTACGTTCCGTGACCATTTTCTTAATCAAACATGGCCAACACAGCATTCTGACTAAACGTACTATGTCATGCACGTGTTTAGTAGTGTACTTTTGCGTTCTATCGTTAAGTACAAACATATTTGCCAGTCTTAACTCTATGGGTCCTGTCCGCACAAGAGCTAAAAGCAAGATGGCTGCTCCTGCACAACTGAGCTAGCCTGTGATTGGCTGGCAGAGTGAGGAACAGCGCCACTGACCTGCCATAGAGATAAAACGGTGGCCAAACACGGTATTGCATCCGTAGTGAGTTAAGACTACCATAGACTTTGCATTGGAAAAGTTAAGGGCGAGTTAACAGTAGAATAATATTTAAACTAATATTTTATAATGTGTTAAATCATCATTATAGATTAGATTAACAGTAGAATAATATTTAAACTAATATTTTATACTCTGTTAAATCATCATTATAGATTAGATTAACAGTAGAATAATATTTAAACTAATATTTTATAATGTGTTAAATCATCATTATAGATTAGATTAACAGTAGAATAATATTTATTCTAATATTTTATAATGTGTTAAATCATCATTATAGATTAGATTAACAGTAGAATAATATTTAAACTAATATTTTATAATGTGTTAAACCATCATTATAGATTAGATTAACAGTAGAATAATATTTAAACTAATATTTTATACTCTGTTAAATCATCATTATAGATTAGATTAACAGTAGAATAATATTTAAACCATAGAGTTTAAACTAATATTTTTATTTTAGCCGTACGAGGGTGACGCGCGCCGAAAAGAGCCGATGTTGAGAGCTTGTAGATTGGCTATTTTCGGCGACGGCGCAGCCGCAGTACCCAGTCACAGAATTCAATAGGTCACCGATTTCAACTGAACACACCGGAAATCTCTATCTTAAAATGTGACTGTGTTTACATCCGCTAGCCTGCTAGCCAGCTAGCCAGCTAGCTAGCCGACTAGCTTGTCAAGTGTTTGAACTAAAAGTAAGTCCTGTATTTGTTGTAAAACTTTCTTTATTTCAATCGACAGTTGTGTTAAATATTGATAATATATAACGCTTGGTAGACCACCCACCAAAGGGCGCTATTATAGACCAATTATTTGTTTACTAACATTGAGCCTGGACGCACAGGTGATTGTTTCACGCAATCAATTCCCAACCTGTTTCGGGGTGCACTGGTTTCAGCACACCCCAATCCCCTCTTGTGTGTGTTGGCTAGTGAGACGCGTCCTAACGAGACCTGATATAATGGGTTTCGTTGCGCGCATACTGGCTGCACGCAGCCAGTATGACGTCGTCTGTTAAGGGGTCTATACACTTTTTAACACATTTAGTGTCACAATGCGAGAGTGTGGAGGCAACAATGAACCACAGGAGGGCGACACTGAGCCGTTTGTCCTTTCTGAGTGTCGAAGAAGAGAAGCCAGGAAGCAAGCTTTGTTACTTCGTTACTGATCCGGTCTGGGTCTCTAGACCGGATACGGAAACAGTGTTCTAATGTAATGTGTGAGGCGTGAACTGCCGGATACGGGAGGCGGGTCTAAGACCGGATGTCACTGTACAGTTTGTAATGAAAAGCAGCCTTGGTTTGCAGATGTAAATAAACGGACGAAATCGAAAGTAAATGATAGTTTAAAGTAAACTCTGAGGAACAAGAAGACAAGATGGAGGATGTTTGTTCTTCTCAGTCAGTGTTTTATCTGTAAAGTCATGGATGTATTTATTTATACATGTTGATGTGGAGCAGCTGTTACACTGAGACAGGTAGAGTTATATTTATATTTATAAATATGTTTACAAAGCGTCTGAACTAAACTGTAACTTTTCAGGATCCACGCCCTGTTTTTTTTCCTCCTAAGAATGTATACAGGACTGAAGAGGTTAATGTGTGTTTTGTAATAATAATCTAAATCTACAAAGTAACTAAAGTTTTCACATAATTGTAGTGGAGTAAAAGTACAGTATTTGCCTCTGAGATTTAGTGGAGGAAAAGTACAAAATAACTCGAAAGTGTACTTAAGTACAGTAATTGAGTAAAAGTACTTTTCGGTACTATGTGTGACGCGTTGTGGGCTTTTAAGTGCGTCACATGAAGTAAGAATCGGGCCGTCCGTGTTCTCTGCTGTTGCCATGTCCGCTTATTATAAGCGAATGTGCGCTTATTTTTCTGTAAAGTTGCTTGTAAATATTGGTAGAAGTGGGGTGCATTTTCTGGGCTTGTTTCTAAAGTATAGTTGGTTATGTGGGCTTGCTTCACAATTGTTCAATTGTTTTAACCGGTGGTTCTCAAATATTTTTATGTCATGGACCCCCAAGTTAATATGTAGGCTAATTTATCCCTATAAGCCCCATCTGAAAAGGTTTTGTGCCAGCTGGAGGCAGATTTGTGTTGTTAGAATGTTTAAAAAATCTTCCAAATATTCCACATTGTATTACAAGATTTTTGTTTAAATATAGCAGATCTACAAGCTCACAACGGTTTAATTAAAGTGCTTATAATGGCCTAAGGGCCAGTTGCTTCTTTTGGGCTTATTTTCATAGACCTGGTTGCTTATTTCTCTCACAAAATCTGGCAACACCGGAGTTTAACTTCTCGTCCAAACTTACAGCTGTCGGCCGCGATGCCTTGACACTGACAGAGAACTTGAACATCATTCTGATCTGTCTGGAAGCGAGTCCCACTATTGCACGATGGATCAGCTGAACGTAATGTGTAATGTTTACAAGGTTTAACCCCGCCAGCAAATAATAGACTAATAACCTGGAAAGGATATAACATGCTCACGTTTACCAGGTAAAAAGATGATGTTGAAAATAAATCCAGGGCATACAAGTGGAACGATTATGGACCAGAGCTTATTGATTACTTATTGATTAAATTAGTTAATTTTGGATTAATATATCACTGTCCTACGTCTGAATGGGGAATGGATATTCTGGACACAGCTTTCATCACTATTAGTTTCCTCGTCAGATGGTAACATTTATTAGGCTGTTGTGTGTGGCGTTCATGTGATCAATATACAGTAGAGTAGCCTACAGTAGGCTATTAGCCTACAAATTAATACCGCGGCACGGACACTGAGGTGCGTCAGTTCCTCCGCAGTTTCATTAAGGCATGAAGCCTATTTTCATTATTACGTGACACTTTGGCTGAGATGGCCCGCTGGCAAACACACTCAGGGACCTAATAATTCAACTCTAAATGCGACTCATAGCCTAGAAAATAAATAAAAAGCGGTGGAATCTACATCATGTCTATATTATGCATAGGCTACAAGCAGTACATTGTTTGACATTTATTTTTTATTTTTTATATATATGTGTTGACAAATGTTGGGCACATATATATTTTATTTGAGGTTTGACACTGTTGTAATTGATTTTGGCATGAAGAATAAAGCATTCTAAAGACATACGCACATTTCAGCCCTGGTAAGGCAGCCTCGGGGCTGACCTGAGAACGTGCGCACCTGACGCACAAAACACAGACCAAAAAACCTTTATGAATCCGACTGCAGGTGTAGGATTTGTCCTAAATGCCGGTACGTACAAAATGTGGTCGCAAATCCCTTTATGAATCGGGGCCATTGATCTTAGAGCTTGTAGATCGGCTATTTTCAAAATGTTTGCCTCGTTCTTATATTATTTGGCCGATGTTTGTTTCACGTTGTGTTGAGTTGACGGAGCTGAAGCGTAAAGTGTGACTCATCAGGTTCAACATTAGTGAACCATGTGACCCGGCAGTGACCGGCACCGACCAATAGGACGATGCGTCCTGTGTGTTGACCCGGCTCATCTCGGCAGCCATTTTGTTTGTAGTTTTTTTTTCCTCCAGTGAGTCAACGGTCCAAAACACAGGATGATGATGTAATAATACTAAAACCAACAGGCAGACACATGAGCTCAGAATACTTTAGAACAGGGGTCTTCAACAGGGGGTCCGGGACCCCTAGGGGGGGGTCCTCAGAGTTACTACAGGGGGTCCGCCAAATCTTTTGCGTGATATGATTTTTGTGAGGTGAGGTTTGGACACTGACCAATCCTGCCCCGTGATTGGCCAATAGTCTACAACGCGGTCTACAACCCCCTAACCCTTCCACAGTCAATGCAAATCTATACTTTTGCAAAGTCAGCCAATCACATTACAGCTAGTGTCATCACCACTAGCTGTAATGTGATTGGCTGACTTTGCAAATTCAGGACTGTGATTGGCTAGCGAAGAACTTTAGGCAAAAATAGCAGATCTACAAGCTCACAACGCCTCGCAGCGCGAGGCGTTGTGAGCTTGTAGATCTGCTATTTTTGGCAAAGAGTTATAGGTGTAGAGGGAAAAAAGAGCAGCAAAAGTTGATCTGAAACACAACTTTATACAATATAGAGGGGGTCCCCCGCTTCATCGCTCTCTCAGCTAGGGGGTCCTTGACCTGAAAACGTTGAAGACCCCTGCTTTAGAATACTTTACACAGTTCACAGATAGGACCCCTCCCCCATCTGAATAGTTTATGTGAGCATAATGAAGAATAGCACAATAATAAATTACTATCACAAATAAATGATACGTTTTTATTAATTCTACAGTTTCACATACAAACGTAAAAACTAAACATCTCTGTGCTTTATTGTCATAAATGTCTCTTCTGCCATGAATCTGTCATTCATAATTATTGATGTCATTCACACTTAAACCCTCTATTCTCACTTAAAAACAATGGGACGTTTTTTTTTTCTGTCAACATAGATCTCTTTGGCAACAATAGCTGATCTACAAGCTCAAAACGAAGTGTTGTTCTGTGTTCGACAATCCATGCAACTCTGTTTTATATGTAATTTTATAGAAGGTTCTCTCTCTCTCTCTCTCTCTCTCTCTCTCTCTTAAAGGTTGTCTCATGTGTGGAGATGTTGCTGTCAATGCTGTCCATTGATGTAGAGTTTACACAACATGTAGACTGGTGAGTTCTGTGTACAATCCATGCAACTCTGTTTTATACTTTATTTTATAGAACATTCTCTCTCTCTCTCTCTCTCTCTCTCTCTCTCTCATTAAATGTAGTCCACACAGCTACCCATGTTGGTGTTTGGGAAATGTAGTACTCGACTGTAGTTTTTTCTAGCTACCCATTGTCGATGGAAAATGTAGTTCTTTAAATGTAGTCCTCATTCGCTACCCATGTTGGTGTATGGGAAATGTAGTAGTCGATTGTAGTTTTTCTAGCCACCCATGGTGGATGGAACATACATGTAGTTCTTAACTGTAGTCCATAAACTCCGTTTATGTAACGGGCCATACAGGTCCATATTGGTTGAGGGGAGGTTTGAGACTTGAGTATCCAGGTACTTTCATTCAGGGTTGTCTTTGAGTGAACACAAAACACAACATCTACAAGCTATTATATTCTAGTACCTAAATATTTCACCACTGCGCCATCAATCCAGCCCTTTAAGCTGGAACAGTTGTTAGAAAGTTGATACTAAAGTTCTTATTCATATTAAAAAAGGGAACGATAAAAATGCTGCTATTAATTCACATTCAGCCTTTTCTAAAGGTGAAGCTCACAACTTGTCTTCTATTTTCACTATTTGAACCAGAGGCTTAAGTTGTTAATTCATAAATGCACGTTTTACCTTTTCACTACTGGCTCATACTGTACCTAACATGAAACAATGACCCAAATGAGTCATGATTGTGCAAATTACACTGTGCAAAGATCTAAAGTGCTCAAACATCATCAATAAGGGTTACAATACATTTGCAAACATACATTAAGTAACAGAGGACCTCTCTGTTACATTGTAATCATTGCTATTGAGTGTTTGTTCAGTGACAGGAGTCTCCATGTCTCTCTACTCTTTAGTAAACACAATCTGAGCACCTTCAAAATTATAAATCAATACTGTAGTTGTATTATTTTATGTCCGTCACTATTACACTGGAGTACCATTGCATTCCTGTGTAACCTGTTATCTTGGAGGATACAGTTCACAGTTTAAACATTAAGCTATTCATTCATAGAAAGTGTTTCTGAAAGTGAAATATTGATTTTTAAAGGGTAGGATATCTGCTGTATGAACACAAGTACACAGTTAGTATAAATGTCACTTTTGTTGTTGTTGTCATCTGTCACCAGAACCATTAGAAGAAGCAACAAGGAAAGATGGGGAACCTTCTATCCTGCAAAGATAGGACACATCAAAGGGTATGTTTATTTACACAAGAAACTAATTGAATACCAGAGTCCAGTGTTTAAATTCATTGTAGACATTCACTGTAAGAACAAACTAACTTAAGACCAGAGTCCAGTGTTTAAATACATTGTAGACATTCACTGTAAGAACAAACTAACTTAAGACCAGAGTCCAGTGTTTAAATACATTGTAGACATTCACTGTAAGAACAAACTAACTTAAGACCAGAGTCCAGTGTTTAAATACATTGTAGACATTCACTGTAAGAACAAACTAACTTAAGACCAGAGTCCAGTGTTTAAATACATTGTAGACATTCACTGTAAGAACAAACTAACTTAAGACCAGAGTCCAGTGTTTAAATACATTGTAGACATTCACTGTAAGAACAAACTAACTTAAGACCAGAGTCCAGTGTTTAAATACATTGTAGACATTCACTGTAAGAACAAACTAATTTAAGACCAGAGTCCAGTGTTTAAATACATTGTAGACATTCACTGTAAGAACAAACTAACTTAAGACCATAGTCCAGTGTTTAAATACATTGTAGACATTCACTGTAAGAACAAACTAATTTAAGACCATAGTCCAGTGTTTAAATACATTGTAGACATTCACTGTAAGAACAAACTAACTTAAGACCAGAGTCCAGTGTTTAAATACATTGTAGACATTCACTGTAAGAACAAACTAATTTAAGACCATAGTCCAGTGTTTAAATACATTGTAGACATTCACTGTAAGAACAAACTAACTTAAGACCATAGTCCAGTGTTTAAATACATTGTAGACATTCACTGTAAGAACAAACTAACTTAAGACCATAGTCCAGTGTTTAAATACATTGTAGACATTCACTGTAAGAACAAACTCATTTAAGACCATAGTCCAGTGTTTAAATACATTGTAGACATTCACTGTAAGAACAAACTAACTTAAGACCATAGTCCAGTGTTTAAATACATTGTAGACATTCACTGTAAGAACAAACTAACTTAAGACCAGAGTCCAGTGTTTAAATACATTGTAGACATTCACTGTAAGAACAAACTAACTTAAGACCAGAGTCCAGTGTTTAAATACATTGTAGACATCCACTGTAAGAACAAACTAACTTAAGACCAGAGTCCAGTGTTTAAATACATTGTAGACATTCACTGTAAGAACAAACTAACTTAAGACCAGAGTCCAGTGTTTAAATACATTGTAGACATTCACTGTAAGAACACATTAACTTAAGACCATAGTCCAGTGTTTAAATACATTATAGTAAAGTGGAAAAGTGAGATTACAGGGAGTAGAGGTAAAGAAGGTGGATGATTTTAAGTACTTAGGGTAAACATTCCAGAGCCATGGATAGTGTGGAAAATAGGTGAAGAAATGAATGCAAGCAGGTTGGAACGGGTGGAGAAAAGTGTGAGGTGTGATGTGTGATAGGAAAGTATCAGCAAGAATGAAAGGGAAGGTGTACAAGACAGTGGTGAGACCAGCTATGTTTTGTGGTTTAGAGACAGACAGCTATGTTATATGGTTTAGAGACAGACAGCTATGTTATATGGTTTAGAAACAGACAGCTATGTTATATGGTTTAGAGACAGACAGCTATGTTATATGGTTTAGAGACAGAAGTGGTGAGCTGTTGATTTTTGAACTATGGGTGCTCTATTTTATGACGTCACATGCGTGCGCACGTGCACGTGTGCGGGCACTTGCGTGCGCACGTGCACGCGTGCGGGCACTTGCGTGCGCAGGCACGTGCACATAGCCACTCAGCTCAGTGCTAGTTGAAATACTGTATTCAACATGTGATTATTAATGTATTTATATGTTTTAAAATTTGTTGCATTGTTAACAATTACCCAAATGGGTCATGATTGTGCAAATTACACTGTGCAAAGATCTAAAGTGCTCAAACATCATCAATAAGGGTTACAATACATTTGCAAACATACATTAAGTAACAGAGGACCTCTCTGTTACATTGTAATCATTGCTATTGAGTGTTTGTTCAGTAACAGGAGTCTCCATGTCTCTCTGCTCTTTAGTAAACACAGTCTGAGCACCTTCAAAATTATAAATCAATACTGTAGTTCTATGATTTTATGTCCGTCACTATTACACTGGAGTACCATTGCATTCCTGTGTAACCTGTTGTCTTGGAGGATACAGTTCACAGTTTAAACATTAAGCTATTCATTCATAGAAAGTGTTTCTGAAAGTGAAATATTGATTTTTAAAGGGTAGGATATCTGCTGTATGAACACAAGTACACAGTTAGTATAAATGTCACTTTTGTTGTTGTTGTCATCTGTCACCAGAACCATTAGAAGAAGCAACAGGGGAAAATGGGGAACCTTCTATCCTGCAAAGATAGGACACATCAAAGGGTATGTTTATTTACACAAGAAACTAATTGAATACCAGAGTCCAGTGTTTAAATACATTGTAGACATTCACTGTAAGAACAAACTAACTTAAGACCATAGACCAGTGTTTAAATACATTGTAGACATTCACTGTAAGAACAAACTAACTTAAGACCATAGTCCAGTGTTTAAATACATTGTAGTAAAGTGGAAAAGTGAGGTTACAGGGAGTAGAGGTAAAGAAGGTGGAGGATTTTAAGTACTTAGGGTAAACATTCCAGAGCCATGGATAGTGTGGAAAATAGGTGAAGAAATGAATGCAAGCAGGTTGGAACGGGTGGAGAAAAGTGTGAGGTGTGATGTGTGATAGGAAAGTATCAGCAAGAATGTAAGGGAAGGTGTACAAGACAGTGGTGAGACCAGCTATGTTTTGTGGTTTAGAGACAGACAGCTATGTTATATGGTTTAGAGACAGACAGCTATGTTATATGGTTTAGAAACAGACAGCTATGTTATATGGTTTAGAGACAGACAGCTATGTTATATGGTTTAGAGACAGAAGTGGTGAGCTGTTGATTTTTGAACTATGGGTGCTCTATTTTATGACGTCACATGCGTGCGCACGTGCACGTGTGCGGGCACTTGCGTGCGCACGTGCACGCGTGCGGGCACTTGCGTGCGCAGGCACGTGCACATAGCCACTCAGCTCAGTGCTAGTTGAAATACTGTATTCAACATGTGATTATTAATGTATTTATATGTTTTAAAATTTGTTGCATTGTTAACAATTACCCAAATGGGTCATGATTGTGCAAATTACACTGTGCAAAGATCTAAAGTGCTCAAACATCATCAATAAGGGTTACAATACATTTGCAAACATACATTAAGTAACAGAGGACCTCTCTGTTACATTGTAATCATTGCTATTGAGTGTTTGTTCAGTAACAGGAGTCTCCATGTCTCTCTGCTCTTTAGTAAACACAGTCTGAGCACCTTCAAAATTATAAATCAATACTGTAGTTCTATGATTTTATGTCCGTCACTATTACACTGGAGTACCATTGCATTCCTGTGTAACCTGTTGTCTTGGAGGATACAGTTCACAGTTTAAACATTAAGCTATTCATTCATAGAAAGTGTTTCTGAAAGTGAAATATTGATTTTTAAAGGGTAGGATATCTGCTGTATGAACACAAGTACACAGTTAGTATAAATGTCACTTTTGTTGTTGTTGTCATCTGTCACCAGAACCATTAGAAGAAGCAACAGGGGAAAATGGGGAACCTTCTATCCTGCAAAGATAGGACACATCAAAGGGTATGTTTATTTACACAAGAAACTAATTGAATACCAGAGTCCAGTGTTTAAATACATTGTAGACATTCACTGTAAGAACAAACTAACTTAAGACCATAGACCAGTGTTTAAATACATTGTAGACATTCACTGTAAGAACAAACTAACTTAAGACCATAGTCCAGTGTTTAAATACATTGTAGACATTCACTCTAAGAACAAACTAACTTAAGACCATAGTCCAGTGTTTAAATACATTGTAGTAAAGTGGAAAAGTGAGGTTACAGGGAGTAGAGGTAAAGAAGGTGGAGGATTTTAAGTACTTAGGGTAAACATTCCAGAGCCATGGATAGTGTGGAAAATAGGTGAAGAAATGAATGCAAGCAGGTTGGAACGGGTGGAGAAAAGTGTGAGGTGTGATGTGTCATAGGAAAGTATCAGCAAGAATGAAAGGGAAGGTGTACAAGACAGTGGTGAGACCAGCTATGTTTTGTGGTTTAGAGACAGACAGCTATGTTATATGGTTTAGAGACAGACAGCTATGTTATATGGTTTAGAGACAGACAGCTATGTTTTGTGGTTTAGAGACAGACAGCTATGTTATATGTTTTAGAGACAGACAGCTATGTTTTGTGGTTTAGAGACAGACAGCTATGTTTTGTGGTTTAGAGACAGACAGCTATGTTATATGGTTTAGAGACAGACAGCTATGTTTTGTGGTTTAGAGACAGACAGCTATGTTATATGGTTTAGAGACAGACAGCTATGTTTTGTGGTTTAGAGACAGACAGCTATGTTTTGTGGTTTAGAGACAGACAGCTATGTTTTGTGGTTTAGAGACAGACAGCTATGTTTTGTGGTTTAGAGACAGACAGCTATGTTATATGGTTTAGAGACAGACAGACAGTGGTGAGCTGTTGATTTTTGAACTATGGGGGCTCTATTTTATGACGTCACGTGCGCGCGCACATGCACGCGTGCGGGCACTTGCGTGCGCAGGCACGTGCACATAGCCACTCAGCTCAGTGCTAGTTGAAATACTGTATTCAACATGTGATTATTAATGTATTTATATGTTTTATTATTTGTTGCATTGTTAATTTGTTGTTTTTATTTTTGTTTCAATTAATTTATTTATTTATTTTCCTTTTAGTTTTATATAAAAGCCCTTTACATAGATTCACCCACACATAAGTACTTAAAATAATCAGTCAACTTGTCTTTACTTGAATTACTTTTTTTTCTAAGACTTACATTGCTTTCAAAACAGTGGTTTTTAAAACAAGTAAAACATAAATTAAAAAATACCCTTTTGCTACTCACCAAAACAAAGACGGTTTTATGGAGTTGAAAGCCTACTTTACTAAATGGGAACACTGTGAGCCCCCACCTCACGTCTAAAATACACTTTTTGTCTAGAAAAGAAAATATTTAACCAGAATTAATGTTTTTGGTTGCTCCACAGTGCCCTCTACAGATCTGGTCAAGGGAATTTTCCTATTGACCAGATTCTTCCTTCCGGTGAAATATTTTCTTTTCTGGACAAAAAGTGTATTTTAGACGTGAGGTGGGGGCTCACAGTTTTCCCACTTAGTAGAATAGGCTTTCATTTCCATTAAACCGTCTTTGTTTTGGTGAGTACCAAAAGTGTATTTTTAAATTTTACAACAGACGAGAGGCTGCACTACCGCAGTGCGAGGGGAAAGAATCGAAAGTACTATTGCGTTAAGGAGAACTCCTTCTAACGCTATGGACCAGAGCTAAAGTACCATAGCTTTAAGGAGAACTCCTTCTAACGCTATGGACCAGAGCTAAAGTACCATAGCTTTAAGGAGAACTCCTTCTAACGCTATGGACCAGAGCTAAAGTACCATAGCTTTAAGGAGAACTCCTTCTAACGCTATGGACCAGAGCTAAAGTACCATAGCGTTAAGGAGAACTCCTTCTAACGCTATGGACCAGAGCTAAAGTACCATAGCGTTAAGGAGAACTCCTTCTAACGCTATGGACCAGAGCTAAAGTACCATAGCGTTAAGGAGAACTCCTTCTAACGCTATGGACCAGAGCTAAAGTACCATAGCTTTAAGGAGAACTCCTTCTAACGCTATGGACCAGAGCTAAAGTACCATAGCGTTAAGGAGAACTCCTTCTAACGCTATGGACCAGAGCTAAAGTACCATAGCGTTAAGGAGAACTCCTTCTAACTCTATGGACCAGAGCTAAAGTACCATAGCGTTAAGGAGAACTCCTTCTAACTCTATGGACCAGAGCTAAAGTACCATAGCGTTAAGGAGAACTCCTTCTAACTCTATGGACCAGAGCTAAAGTACCATAGTGTTAAGGAGAACTCCTTCTAACACTATGGACCAGAGCTAAAGTACCATAGTGTTAAGGAGAACTCCTTCTAACACTATGGACCAGAGCTAAAGTACCATAGTGTTAAGGAGAACTCCTTCTAACACTATGGACCAGAGCTAAAGTACCATAGTGTTAAGGAGAACTCCTTCTAACACTATGGACCAGAGCTAAAGTACCATAGTGTTAAGGAGAACTCCTTCTAACGCTATGGACCAGAGCTAGATAGGGACAACTTTGTGAGTGTCTGGTAGGATACTAGCTCTTGTTATGCAAAGCAGCCAGGTTGAGGCCATTGTTTAAGGTGTTAAAGACGGCTCGCCCCTGAAGGTGCGTTGTTGTGTTAATGATTGACGGCTCGCGGGTGGCTTACGAGTACAAATCACTCACTATATCATCCTGGAATATACAAGGTTTGAGGTCGACTGCCCTTGGCATCAAGAGCAGAACCACAGACTTTGCCAAAGAGATTGCAAACATAGACATCATTGTTCTACAAGAGACATGGCACAAAGGGGACGGCCCCACTGGCTGTCCTACTGGCTACAGAGAACTTGTGGTACCATCTACAAAGCTGGCAGGAGTCACCCAGGGAAGGGACTCTGGAGGTATGCTAATATGGTACAAATCAGAACTAGTCCACGCCATTAAGCTAGTCAAAACTGGAACATCTTCCATCTGGCTAGAAATAAACAAGGAACTTACCACAACCGAAAAAAATGTCTACCTGTGTGCCACCTACATCCCCCCAATTGAATCCCCTTACTATACAGAGGACTTTTTCCCCACACTAGAAGAGGATATCAGCCGTTTCCAGGCACACGGTCACATTGTAATTTGTGGGGACCTAAATGCCAGAACAGGACAAGGGCCTGACACCCTCAACACACAGGGAAACAAACACCTACCAGGAGGGGGAAACATCAGCTCCCCAACATGTCCCCCGAGATACAATCACGACAAAACAACAAACAAACATGGGTCACAACTGCTACAGCTCTGTCGCTCACTGGGTCTGTACATTGTTAACGGTAGACTCCGAGGGGACTCCTTCGGTAGATATACATACAGCTCATCCCTGGGAAACAGCTCGGTAGATTACTTTATCACGGACATAAACCTAGCATCGCTCAGAGCCTTCACAGTCAGCCCGCAAACACCCCTGTCAGACCACAACAGAATCACAGCCTATCTAAACAGATCAACACACAGACACAAAGAACAAACGCCAAACAAACTACATACTATAAGAAAACGTTACAAATGGAATGAACATAGCGCAGAAGCTTTCCAAAATGCTATTAGGCAAAAACAAGTCCAATCACAACTGGATCATTTCCTAGAAAAAACCTTTGAAGAAAACAGTGAAAGTGTAAACAGGGCAGTAGAAGGCCTCAATCATATATTTGAACTAACAGCCTCACTAGCAAACTTAAAAGTATCAAACAGGAAAGCCAGAAAAAACGTTGAAAATGACAAATGGTACGATAATGACTGCAATAATCTCAGGAAAAAATTAAGGAAACTATCAAACCAAAAACACAGAGATCCAGACAACCACAACACACGTCTCCAATATGGAGAAACACTGAAACAATACAAAAACACAGTAAGAGAAAAAAGAAATCAACATGTTAGAAACCAACTGCAAGATATCGAAGATTCCATACAGACAAACAGCTTCTGGGAAAACTGGAACAGACTTAATAAACTAAAACAGGACGAACTACCCATCCAAAATGGAGATATATGGGTGAATCATTTTTCTAGCCTCTTTGGCCCAATCGAGAAAAACAAAGAGCAAAAACAAATAAAAGATAAACTACAAAACCTAGAGTCAGCCGTAAAAGACTACCAGAATCCACTAGATTCCCAAATCAACCTAAAAGAACTACAAGACAAAATAAAAACACTTAAAACCAAGAAGGCCTGTGGGGCAGACGGTATTCTAAATGAAATGATAAAATTCACCGACCTCAAATTCCAAATGGCCATACTAAAACTCCTAAATATAGTGCTGAGCTCTGGGATCTTCCCCAGCACATGGAATCAAGGGCTGATAACGCCACTCCACAAAAGTGGAGACAAATATGACCCAAATAACTACCGTGGGATCTGTGTAAACAGCAACCTCGGAAAGATCCTCTGCATGATCCTCAACAACAGAATCCTAAACTTCCTCACAGAAAGCAATGTCCCGAGCAAATCACAAATTGGCTTTCTACCAAAATATCGCACAACAGACCACATTTACACTCTAAACACCCTAATTGACAACCAAATAAACAAAAACAAAAGCAAATTATTCTCCTGCTTTGTCGACTTCAAAAAAGCATTCGATTCAATTTGGCATGAGGGTCTGATGTACAAACTATTGGAAAGTGGCATAGGGGGGAAAACCTATGACATCATAAAATCAATGTACACAAACAACAAATGCGCAGTTAAAATAGGCGAAAAGCACACAGACTTTTTCCCCCAAAGCCGAGGAGTTAGACAGGGATGCAGCCTGAGTCCAACACTCTTCAACATATATATCAACGAGTTAGCAAAAACGTTAGAACAGTCTACAGCTCCAGGCATCCCCTTGGCAAACACAGAAATCAAATGCTTACTTTTCGCAGATGACCTGCTGCTGCTGTCTCCAACCAAGGAAGGACTACAGCAGCAACTTGATCTCCTACACAAATTCTCACAGACATGGGCCCTGACAGTGAACCTAACTAAGACTAAAATCATGATATTTCAAAAAAGATCCAGCCGCCAAAACCATCAATTTTTCCTAAATACGATCCCACTAGAACAAACAAAAAACTATACCTACCTTGGCCTAAACATCAGCAGCACAGGGAACTACAACCAAGCTGTAAAGGACCTGAGAGACAAGGCAAGAAGGGCATTCTATGCTATCAAAAGAAACATCAAAATAGACATCCCAATTAAAACCTGGCTTAAAATACTGGACTCTGTGATAGAACCAATTTCCCTCTATGGTTGTGAGATCTGGGGACCATTAGCAAACCATGACCTTGAAAAATGGGATAAACACCAAACCGAGACCCTACACACAGAATTCTGCAAATCCATTCTCCGTACCCAGCGAAAAACACCAAATAATGCATGCAGGGCAGAACTAGGACGATACCCACTCATAATCAAAATAAAAAAGAGAGCACTTAAGTTCTACAACCACCTAAAAGAAAGCGACCTAGATGCACTCCATAACAAAGCACTCACACACAGCGAAACCCTAGAGAGATGCCCCCTCAGCCAGCTGGCCATGGAACTCCGGGCACAAACACAAACAGAGCCACAAGATAGAAAACCCATCGGACCAAACAAAATTATAAAACAGCAAAAGGAAAACTACCTGACACATTGGAAAGAAGCAACACAAAAGCAGAGTAAACTAGAATGCTATCTGGCCCTAAACAGAGAATACGCAGTGGCAGAATACCTGAGCACCGTGACCGACCCAAAACAAAGAAAAATCTTAACTAGGTACAGACTCAGTGAGCACAGTCTTGCGATCGAGAAAGGTCGTCACAGGCAGACCTGTATCCCGAGAGAAGACAGACTATGCACCCACTGCACACAAAAGGAAGTGGAAACCGAGCTACACTTCCTAACCGTCTGTCCTTTGTACCAAGACATCAGAGACACATACTTCCCACAGATTACAACCACACACAGAGATTTTGAAAACATGACCAATGACAAAAAACTCCCATATCTGCTGGGCGAAGTACAACAATGTGCAAACACAGCAGCAAGATTCGTGAGCTGCTGTGATAGGAGAAGGATATCGAACGGAACACAACCACCCTAAAGACTAATCATTGTGTATATTCCTGCACTATATTTGCACCCAGTGATCTTGGTACATAGAAATTGATCTATTGAAAATTCTGACTTTCAAATGTACATTTTTTATTTTGATTGTATTGCTGTATTGTTGTATTGTGCTTTTTGCTTTGGCAATGTAAACGTATGTTTTCTCATGCCAATAAAGCCCTTTGAATTGAATTGAATTGAAAATTGTATGTGCTCGCGAGTGCATGTGGAGCACTCACGAGCCCCCAGCCCCCACAGTGTCAGAACTAAGGGTGCGGCACCCCCTACAGCTCAACCCTGCAGACAGACATCTATGTTGTATGGTTTACAGACAGACAGACATCTATGTTCTATGGTTTACAGCCAGACAGACATCTATGTTGTATGGTTTACAGACAGACAGACATCTATGTTGTATGGTTTACAGACAGACAGACAGACATCTATGTTGTATGGTTTACAGACAGACAGACATCTATGTTGTATGGTTTACAGACAGACAGACATCTATGTTGTATGGTTTACAGACAGACAGACATCTATGTTCTATGGTTTACAGTAGGGCTGAACGATTTTGAAAAAAAATGTAATTGCGATTTTGCTGACCAATATTGCGATTGCGATTTGATTTGCGATTATTATTTTTTAAGTCAAGCTTCAGTTTAGTATTCACTGTGTACATTTAAAAAGTAATGGAACATTAAAAACAATGGCATACCATTAATGTACTGCTCTAGATTTGAATAAATAAGGATTAGAAATAAGATATGAATTGCTTCCAACAGGAATCATATTTATTGTTTTCAAGTGTAACACGGCCACAATCTGACATTGAACTTTTTAAGTCAATAACATATGGCTGAAGGAGCAGCAGCACTTTCTGAACTTAAGTACTTCAAGTAATACACATAAAATAACAATATACTCCGTAAACAATTCCCAACCAAGGGGCAAGTCTGAGATATTTACGATGAGGCCGACAAAATGGCCAGAGTGGCGCTGTTTTACCCTGCGCCGACCTGCGGTGTCAGAAATAATTTATTTTAACGCAAGTGAATGGTTTTTTGACAAACTTTAGACTAGATTTTCTTACTGTAATAAAAATTGTCATAAATTCTATATGCTTCCAGTCGCTAGTTTAAAGTCTCCTTTCAATCATCAGGATATGCGTTTTGCTAAATTATGGTCCTATTTATTATAAAATTGACGATAAAGTAGGCTATTTTCTAGGAGGGGCGGGATGATTTGATTGACAAGCTACACAACCAATAGCATTCATTCCCCGCCCCCCGCTCTTGATTGACAAGCTACCCAACCAATAATGGTCTGGTCTCATTCTGACGCGATGTTGAAAGATGGCGGACCTACAGTCTTGGAACAATCGGCTTAATTTTCGGTCTGTAGAAAGCAGGGGAGTGGCTTTGTCCATCTCATTTATACAGTCTATGTTCCCAACAGTGAAATAAGGGGGTAATTCCACCGCATTCACTTTTCAAGTGATGCAAAGGGAACTGATGAGGTTTCAAAACAATAGGTTTGTGTTGTTTTGTTTATTTCCCCTCAAAATACTGACAGGGGAAAGGCACAAGCAGCTTAAGTCCCAGAGTTATGGCTCTGTGTGTACCCACTAAGACCATGGCACTGATAGGATCACATAAGTCGTCTTCGTTGCTCTGGAGTCGCATTAACAAATATATCATATACCACCACAGTTGGCAACTTTGTGTAGTGTAGTCAAAAGAGCACCAGGCGCTACAGTGTGTATCTGTGACTGATAAAGAACAATATAAAAAGAAAATAATGACCTTTCTGTAAACAATTCACAACAGTGAAACAAGTCGGTCATTCACTTATGGCTCCAGAAGCACATTGCACGTATATTTACGGTATTTAGCTTATACATTGGCAAAGTACAGTAGTAGATGAACATTCAACAAAAACATTTACACTTTTTTAGAAAAGTACAAAATGTTACTTTTTTTTCCTTACAGAAGGCAAAGTCAACACGAATAAAATAATAATATAAAAAGAAAATAATGACCTTTGTGTAAACGATTCACAACAGTGAAATAATCTTCGAAAAGTAGAAAATGTTACTTTTTTTTCCTTACAAAAGGCAAAGTGCATCTTAGAAAAGTAGAAAATGTTACTTTTCTTTCCTTACAAAAGGCAAAGTGCATCTTAGAAAAGTAGAAAATGTTACTTTTGTTCCTTACAAAAGGCAAAGTGCATCTTAGAAAAGTAGAAAATGTTACTTTTGTTCCTTACAAAAGGCAAAGTGCATCTTAGAAAAGTAGAAAATGTTACTTTTTTTCCTTACAAAAGGCAAAGTGCATCTTAGAAAAGTAGAAAATGTTACTTTGTTTCCTTACAAAAGGCAAAGTCAACACGAATAAAATCTGATATAAAATACACTACTACAGAAGCCTTACATTACACCACTTCCCTTTCAAGTTCCCTTACATCTCTACTTCTTAACACCCAGAGTTTTGGTCAAGAAAACCAACATGTCAACCTTTCCTGGTTTCAGACATGCCCGCTGACAGTTGACGACATTGCCCCCAGCACTAAACAGTCTCTCTGATGGTGAACTCGTTGCTGGTATGCACAGGTATTTGCGCGCCAGTTTGCTGAGGATAGGAAAGTTTATCTTACGTTCTTTCCACCAGGCGAGGGGATCTCCCTCTTCATCAAGCTTTGGAGCTGTTGAGCTCAGCTACAATGGTATCCTGCACACTAGTGGAGGATGCAGGGACCACCGGTGCCCTACTCTTGAAGAAGCTGCCCAAAGACTTTCGCTTTCTCTTCCCCTCAGTGGATGGCCCGGCCTCTGCTGCATGTTGAAGCACGGTGTCTGTGGTGCTGTCACCTCTTCTACAAAACACAGACACAGAAAGAGTGGAGAGAGAGATGAGAGCTGTGAAGTTTTACAAGATGTAATTTTGAACAATTGGGCATTTTATGTAAATGCTTTTTACTTATAACTAATGTAATACAAATGCAAAATATCTCAAATGCATTTGGCATCTTGTAATCACTAAAATGCATATAAAAACAAGACAAGTTACCTTTTGTGCCACTTGTTCCATTTCTGTCTTCACTCTTGCTTTGGTGGTTCCTAGAGCCGGTATGCTCATGTAGTCAAACTTGAATCTTGGATCAAGGAATGAAGCGATGTCTAGGAGCGCCTGTGTTGCTGGGTCCTGGTATTTATCCTCCATGTAGGCTAGCACTTTTGACTTTATTTCTTTGGTGAGGTTAGTGTCCTCATCCTTTTCAGACAGAGTTTCTGTTCTCAGGAGATGCAAGACTGGCTTCAGGTATGACACGCTCACATAGGCTTCCCCAGAGAGGGCGTCTGTAAACTCCCGGAGAGGCTGCAGGGCGTTGTTTACAGATTCGAGGACATCTTTGTCAGACCAGTTGAGGACCAGGTGACGGGTCTTTCTGTCTCCGGACAGAACTTCAGACAATACAAGGCCCTCTCCTGCTCCAACACCCTCTCCATCATCCTTTGCCTTGAGCCCCATCGTGTAGGACAGTGGTTCTCAAACTTTTTCATGTCAAGGACCCCCAAATTGACACTTATTAGCCCGCGGACCCCCATTTGAAAAGATAAGCCAGGGACCCCCCATAAGAGAAGATTTTTACTGCTCTCTAGCAGTGATTCTCAACCATTTTAATTTCAAGGACCCCCAGTTTGACATGCATTAGGCTACGGACCCCCATTAAATGCCATTTATATCTCTGGAACCCCAATTTATATTGTAAAATCAATGTTAATGTAACTCTGAGAGCGTACAAATGGAACCAAATGGACCCGTTGGGGTCCATTTGGTTACATTTGTACACTCTCAGAGTTACAGACCTGTAAGGGTCCATTTGGTTCCTATACATCATTTAGCTGGGGACCCCCTGGAACCCCCTCAAGTACCCCTGGGGGTCCCCGGACCCCACTTTGAGAACCAATGGTGTAGGACACTCTCTGATCAATGAATGCTCTGGCAGTTTGAACTCCCTCTGTGCCTCACCCAGTGCTCTCTTTTTCTTCCAACTGTGGGAGAAATGGCCAACCATCTCTTTACAGACACCTGTTGCCCGGCTTACTCTCTTGTCATTTTTCACAGAATTTTCTGGAGAAAAAAAAAACAGTATTGCATTTTTCAGACTGATAATGATAAACGTGTCATGATTATTTTCTTCCATTTATTTTGTTCAGCTACAGAGTTGAATTAACACTGACTATGTTGCTGTGTACATCAGTAGTCCTCAAACTTTTTCATGTGAAGGACGGAGGACCACCAACATGATGTGTTTGGCCCCCCATCTCAAAATGTTTTGTTCCAGGGACTCCCAGTCCCAGAAGCAAAGATTTGAGTTTAATGTTCGCTTTGAAAATATATATATTCAAAGGTTTAAACTTTGCACAAAATTTCACGATTTTTTCAAAAATAACAGATCTACAAGCTCATAGCGCTATGAGCTTGTAGATCTGCTATTTTTGAATAGCCAAAGTATAAAAAGTTAAAGTGGTTAAAATGAAGAACCAACTAGAAAAAGTGCTCCTCGGAGCACAGGTCTCCGCCAGGTCAGGTACGTTATTCTGGCCTCCTGGTGGCGCTATAATAGGCCAATGTGAAAAGGGTGCCATTTATTCTTAGGTCTTTCACGGCAATCAGACACTGCATTCATGATTTGAGGCAGTTTGTTTCAAAAATGTGTTTTGCTAAATTAGACCTGCTGGTGGCGCTATAACAGGCCAATGTGAAAAGGGTGGCATTTCTTCCTCGGCCTAGTGGGAATGTGTGTGTGAAATTTCACGGAAATCGCAAGCTGCGTGCATAGTTTGAGGCATTTTGTTCAAAACGGACCAATCCTGCAAACTTTGGAAGCCAACCATAGGCAATCAGGATGGAATATGGGAAATCGGACAGATCCGTGTTGATCACATGACTATAGAGATACCGTGTACCGATTTGCATGATATTTGGATAAAATCTGTAGGAGTAATGTAAAAAAATGTGTTTTGCACAAATCGGCCTCCTGGTGGCGCTATAACAGGCCCATGTGAAAAAATTGGGTCAGAGGTTCTGAATTGGCATCCAGGGAGTGTGTGTGCACAGTTTCGGAGCGAACGGGCCAACGGTGCCAGAGATTAGCTGGTAACACACAGACAGGACACACACACGGACACACGGACGGACGGAAGGACGGACGGAGGGTAAAACATACTCTCTCGCCATGCCTTTCGGCCTGGCGGAGACAATGACAACCTGTACATAGCAAAATAGTCAGTGTTAATTCAACTCTGAGTCTGTAGCTGAAATAAATAAATAAATAGAACAAAAACTAGAAAAAGTGCTCCTCGGAGCACAGGTCTCCGCCAGGTCAGGTAGGTTATTGTGGCCTCCTGGTGGCGCTATAATAGGCCAATGTGAAAAGGGTGGCATTTCTTCTTAGGCCTTTCAATGGGACACTGCATTCATGATTTGAGGCATTTTGTTCCAAAAATGTGTTTTGCTAAATTAGACCTGCTGGTGGCGCTATAGAGGCCAATGTGAATGTGAAAAGGGGGGCATTTCTTCCTCGGCCTAGTGGGAATTTGCATGCAAACTTTCACGGAAATTGCACACTGCATTCATGTTTTGAGGCATTTTGTTTAAAACTGACCAATCCTGCAAACTTTGGAAGCCACTGTAAGCCAAATAGGATGGAATATGAAATATCGGACAGATCCATCAGAATCACATGACTATGGAGATGCAGTGTACCAATTTGCGTGTTTTTTGGACAGAATCTGAAGGAATAATCTCCAAAAATGTATTTTACATAAGTCGGCCTCCTGGTGGCGCTGTAAAAAGCAGATGTGAAAAATGCAGTCCAATGTTTTTCCTTGGCCTCTAGGGAGTGTGCGTGCAAAGTTTCACGCAGATCGGTGCAGTTATAGTTAAAAATGCAAATCGGCCAGTTATAGCGCCACCATGAGGCTGATTTGAAAATGTTCAAGTGGCATTTCTTCCTCGGCCTAGTGGGAATGTGCGTGTGCAATTTTATGGAAATGGCAAGCTGCGTTCATGATTGGAGGCAGTTTGTTCAAAACGGACCAATCCTGCAAACTTTGGAAGCCAACCTTAGCCAATGAGGATGCATTATGGGAAATGGGACAGATCCGGGTTGATCACATGACTATAGAGATACTGTGTACCGATTTGCATGACTTTTGGTTAAAAGCTGTAGGTGTAATGGGAAAAAAATGGGTTTTGCACAAATCGGCCTCCTGGTGGCGCTATAACAGGCTCATGTGAAAAATGTGGGGCAGAGGTTCTGAATTGGCATCCAGGGAGTCTGTGTGCACAGTTTCGCAGCGACCGGTCCAACGGTGCCGGAGATTAGCTGGTAACACACAGACAGGACACACGGACACACACACGGACGGAAGGACGGACGGAGGGTAAAACATACTCTCTCGCCATGCCTTTCGGCCTGGCGGAGACAATAATCCATATAACTTAATACACAGGATTTAACAGTTTTACTAGAAAGTGCACTGCTCTACAAAAAGTGCTCCACACAAATACAATCAGCAGCATTAAGTAAAACGAATCAATTGAAAAGCTAGTTATTAATTGGAATACATACTAATAGTTTTAACAAGAAAAGAATGACATACAATAGATGTCATTGTGACTGGAGAGCTAGGACATATTATCCAATGTGAGAGTGTGTGACGCGTTGTGGGCTTGTAGATCTGCGATTTACAAAAACTTTTGACAAAATGTAAAAAACGTGGAATGTTTTTGCAAACATTTTTAGACCACAAATGTTATGCTGGTCCCTGGCACTAACCTTGTGGTCGTTGGACATGGATACAGTCAGTAGAAAAAGCATTCACATTTTTTACTTTAGTAAAAGTATCAATACTAATGTAGAACATGTAGAAATACTGTGTTAGAAGTAAATGCCCAGAATTAAAAATGTACTTGAGTAAAAGTACAAAAACATTGGTATCTAAATGTACTTAAAGTACCAAAACTAGAAAGTAGGCTACTCATTATGCAGAATATCCCATTGCACAAGTTGTCAAATGTATGACATCTTTTGAAAATAGCAGATCTACAAGATCTGTGAGCTTGTAGATCGTCTATTTTCAAATGGACGAAATGTATATGAAGGTGAAGTGGTTAATGTAAGTTTTGTAATAATAATCGAAATCTACAAAGGAACTAGTAACTGAAGTTGTCAAATAAATGTAGGCTAGGCCTATTGCGCACATAACAGGCCTTCACATAATGTACATAGACCTACTGTAGTGTGCACATAACACAAAAGTTGGCGTGCCTGGGAGTATAAGTACAATATTTGCCTCTGGATGTAGTGGAGTAGAGGCAAAAGTATTGAAAATTGGAAATACTCCAGTAAAGTAAAAAAAATACCTAAGTACTTAAGTAGGCTACAGTACTTAACTTAAGTATTTGTACTTAGTTACTTTAGCTCTGTCACTGTCCCCCTGTAACCATTGAACGCCGACACACGCCCACAATAACAGAATATTAAAGTTTTCAATCTATCAGATGTACATCTATAGACAGACAACAAACTAAACAATATAATTGAGAACAGAAGTTTAAACACAGCTCCAGTCGGCCGCCCGGTGGTCGCGATGCGGTCGTGAGGAGATGCCCCACTGGCGACTCGTAGATCTGCTATTTTCAAGCTGGTGTAGGCAGCAGAGCAGGTTCTCTGGTGCTTTTCCCGCAGCATTCGCAATTTATATGAATGTTTTTATTTAGTAGCTGTGCATGTTAAAGTATTGAAGATTGTTAAACTCAGTCTAGGTCTAGGACAGTGGTTCTCAAACTTTTCCAGGACCCCCAAAATTATATGTATTTGGCCGCGGACCCCCATCTAAAATATTTTGTTTCAGGGACCCCCCCCCCAGAAGCAAAGACTTGAGTTACAAATGTTGTCTTTAACAATATATATATTCAAAGGTTTGCACACATTTTCACAATTTTTCAAAAGTAGCAGATCTACAAGCTCATAGCACGGCACTCGGTGCCGCGCTATGAGCTTGTATATCTGCTATTTTTGAATAGCCAAAGTATGAAAGGTTAAAGTTATTGTGACGCTGTATTACCACATTTTTGCTGGGGACCCCCTACCCCCTCAAGGACACCTGGGGGTCCCCGGACCCCACTTTGAGAACCACTGGTCTAGGAGCTCTGAATTGGCATGTACGTGCTGTCCTTCGAACCCTCTCCTCGGGCAAAGGAGAGGAGCACGGCATGTGTGTCGCACGCACGCACACACACACACACACACACACACACACACACACACACACACACACACACACACACACACACACACACACACACGTGTGTCTCTCTCTTTTTCCTAAATAGTCAGTGTATATGTCGCTCAACTAATAGCGAAGCATCAAAGGGATGCCCGTAGACACATATATATATATATATATATATATATATATATGTCTGTCTACGGGCTCCGGCCTTGGAGGGAGCGGGACTCCCGCACTTAGTCAGTCTGCCCGAGACAGCAGCAGCTGAGCGGCGAGACGAGAGCTGAACGTCCGCGAAATAACAGGAAATACGGCAACATGATTTTTTCTTTAACTTGTTAATTTGTGTATATAAAATATAGATTCCCTGTCGAATCTCCTAATTACACCAACATTATTCTTGTGAAGTAGGTAGTTTGTGCTTTTTTATTAAGATGTATTAAGTTCGCTTTGGTCATTTCTAGCATGGGGAAACACCGAGTGGTGCTCCCCGTTACAGAGTGGCCTATGACGGGCTCATGGAGAGCAGCGTGGGGGGGTAGCGACCAGACGGCCCGTTCAGTTATTTAGCAGCTTGTTTATAAACATTCTGCTGATTTGTTTTCCATAAATAGGTTATGTAGTAACTAAATATAGACTTATTTCTCATCTACAGCTGCTATTTTTCATTTTTGACTTCATAATGCGCATCTGCTTGCACAGGCCGTTGTGTGTGTGTGTGTGTGTGTGTGTGTGTGTGTGTGTGTGTGTGTGTGTGTGTGTGTGTGTGTGTGTGTGTGTGTGTGTGTGTGTGTGTGTGTGTGTGTGGAAAGGGGTGGGGCTAGGCCGGCCTTAGCTGTGAAAAAGACCTCTGGTTCTCTCAGTGTCTGCAACTCAAATGGCCATTCTGGGTGTGTGGAATGTCTGACGTTGAATTGTAGGCGTGCACTCGGCAATAAGCTTTATAGGTGGGCGGGGCTAAGAGGAAATTCCTGGCATAACTTGCAGGAGGAGATAGAGGACTGGATTCTCCAGTCAAAAAAGGGGGGGGCTACACTTACCAATCGCCAGATGCAGTCTGTGTCCAAAACACTGTAGCCTGGTCCACTGGTTCAGATCCAAAGCCTTTATGACCTTTGCTCCGTTGTCAGTAGTGATGCACGTCTGGTCCTCTTCTTTCAGGCCCCAGGTAGACAGACTTTCCTTAAGTCCAGCGGCAATATTTTCTCCCGTATGGTCATCAGGGAAGTACAAGGTTTGCAGGCAGCGACTCTTCAACTCAAAGTTGTCATTTATGAAGTGTACCGTGAGACTTAGGTATGGCCTCGGTCGTCCTGCTTGACCACAGATCGGTGGTTGTAGCGTAGTAGTCCCCGGTGCTTAGCTCTGCCTCGACACCTTTTCTACACTCCGTGTATACAGGTCAGGAATAGCTACTTGACTGAAGTATGTGCGAGATGGTAACGCGTGTCTTCGATCCAGTGTTTGGATTAGCTTTTGAAATCCCTCTTTGGTCACCGTATTAATGGACACCATATCTTTGGCGAGGTAGTATGTTACGGCGTTCGTTATTTCACGGTGCCTACGTGAGCTCTTTTCATATGGAGTAACAAATGAATCTTGCAGAGTTGTCTGTTTACTAGACTGGGCCAGAACATCATCAGTACTACTACCAGTACTTTGACCTGCCTTGACCTAGTCTGGGAGGCATTGCCTTGGAGTTTGGACAGCGGGGGCGCGGCCACTCCGTTGTGATTCAAATCAACAGCCAATGAAGAAAAGGGGGCGGGATCCAAATGCAGTGGGTGTTGCATCTAAATAGGATCGACGGGAAGCAATTTCCCCTTGAAAAATTTCGGCCGCCACTGTTGTGTACTGCTGTTTGCCTCTCGTCGGACTTTTTACACGAGTTGCACAGCTCCAGACCGGTAAGAGGCGTGTCCGCTCAGATTCAGAGCGTAAATTACATCCCGCCCACAAATCCCAGGGCTCTGGCCCAGAAGTTCCTCGCCGAGCCGGCGAAAACTTCTGGGAACTCAGATTAGCCTTGACCATACACTCGTCGTATAGGTGCTTGTGATGTTTTTTCAAGTGTTGACGAAGGTTTGTGGTGTTGCCTCGGGATGTGGCGACTGTACCACGACAGGTCTTGCACAAAACTTTCTTTTGTTGCACATCTGTAATCTCGAACCCAAAATAATCCCATGTCACCGAAGTGCATGATCTTTTCTGGACTAAATTGTGCGGAGTTTCTTCTGGTTCGGGCTCTGCCGCGGACGCCATGCTGCTAGCTAACTGACTAGCATGCTATGAGCTTCAACGCACAGTCACACATTAGTTGCACAGTGTCAGTGTTGCCAATTCTGCGAGAGAAATAAGCAACAAGGTCTATGAAAACAAGCTCAAAAGAAGCAACTGGGCTATTTGAAAATGGCAGATCTACAAGCTCACAACGCGTCGCGATATGACGCATTGTGAGCTTGTAGATCTGCTATTTTCTTTTTAATCTTGAAAAAAAATTGTAATCATTTTAAAACATTTTAACTGGGGTCCCTTGACGTGCAAATGTCCACTGGTTTAAACAACATTAATAAGCAACTACACTTTAGTAACAAGCCCCAAAAAAAATGCAACCCACAACTATCAATATTTACAAGAAACTTTACAGAAAGACAAGCCCAAAATCACTTATAATAAGCCGATATGGCAACACTGGTTGACGTAAAGGATATGCATGCAAGCAGACGCATTTAAACACTTCTGATTGGTTAGAATAGAGAGCACAGTACTTGTGATTGGTTAGCACGACTGTCACTCAAGGAGGACGGCAATAAGAGTTGCTGCAGTGTCGCAAACACTGGAGTAGACTCGCTCCGGCTGATTAGTATGAAAAATATATATATACAGATGTGCCACTTCAAAACTTCACATGTCCTGCCATCGCCAAGACAGTAAATTTTCATGGGATTCCCAGGGCAATAAGAGGGACAAAGAAGGGCATTTAAAATGCTGAATTATTTTGATGATCACTGCTTTTATGATGCTAATTAATTTGAGCAACTGGTCAAATCACCTTTCGCCTCATAATGAGTCTGACACCTTCTTAAACACACATTCTTTTGTTCTCATGTATATGGATGTCTGTTGAAGGGAAAAACGGGGGTTTGTAGTGACAACTTCTTTTCAGGGGCAAAACAGTGCATTTTAAGGGCAGAAAAGGGAGGAAAAAAATGCATTTTCAGGGGACTTTCAGGGAAAGAACAGCAACGTGTGAAGTTTTGAAGTGGCACATCTGTATATATATCGCGGCCTTTGCGATTCGCTAATCGCGTGGTTTCAAATCGCGATTTCGGTTTGAAAACGGTTAATCGTTCAGCCTTAGTTTACAGACAGACAGACATCTACGTTGTATGGTTTACAGACAGACAGACAGACAGGCAGACATCTATGTTGTATGGTTTACAGACAGACAGGCAGACATTACGTTGTATAGAGACAGACAGACTGTGTAAAAGACAGGAAGCAGAGACAAAAACATTGAGGTTCTTTCTGGGAGTAACACGGATGGATAGGATCAGGTATCAGTACATCAGAGGGACAGATGGATACGGTTCAGTACGGGTAAAAAGTTATCGAACTCAGTAAAGTAAATAGAATGAGTAAAAATACTAATCACAAAGATGCAACCAGTTACACTGATTAAACACTAACAGGAGACAGTGCAACACATGCGCCACTTAAAGACATGCACCCACACGCACAGGCTGAATCAGCACACGCACGCGGCTGCGCGCACACACACTTACTTGCTTAAGGTTGTCCATCGTGTCCGATGATGATGTTCCATCTCTACTTCTTGTGAGTCCACCTCATGTGGCTGTAGATGGTAAATGGTCCATTTATATGGCACTTTTATCCAAAGGCTGTGTAGCCCAATCCGTGATCCACACTGTCTGCCACAAGCAGAGCAGGTAAAGACACTGAGTCGGGTTCAGGCTGCATTTCCTCATGGCATAGTCTTTAGCTGGTCTTTGTAGCGCTTTTTCAGGCCTCCTGCCAATCGACGGCCAAGATGAAGCGGGCCATAGATTACTTTACGTGGTACGCGTTCTTCTGGCATCCTAATGACGTGGCCTGGCCAGTGAAGTTGGTGCTGGGTGACTGTAGCCTCCACACTGCTGCAGTCGGTCTTGCAGAGTATTTCGGTGTGGGGAACTCAGTCTTTCCAGGATATCACGTCTACTTATTATTGATTCTCTCTGCTCATTAGAACTTCTGTTTTATCCTCATTTAGCTTAAGAAAGTTCTCACTCATCCAGCATTTTATACTGGACAGACAGGTCAACACAAATAGCTTCACTGAAACAATGTAAACATGGACTTTCTTCATTCTCTGTGGACAAGGCCCCTAAGACAGCTTTCACTGACCTACATGTGCCTATATGTAAATACATGTAATACATCCTGTTATGTTTTAGAAACATTGCATGTATAATTGTACATTAATGTGTATTCACTAATGTATATAAAGTATGGTTAGGCTTGTGTTCAGTCTCTTCACAACCAACACATGAAGAGAATGAAGCTGAGATGTTATCATCCTCTGTTTGTACCAGGACTCAACCATTGAGCCACTTGAGAAACACATCTTGAAAACTCTGGATAAGCTGGGAGACTTGGAGTTCGAGATGTTCAAGTTACATTTGCGAGAACCTGGTGTCCTTGAAGGCCAAGATCCAATCCCAAAGAGAACCCTGAAGAAGGCGGGCAAGAGGGCAACCGCTCATCTGATGGTGAGGCACTACTCCAGTGATGCAGCTCAGAAGATCGTAGTGAATGTTCTGAAGAACATCCACAGGAATGATCTAGTGGAGAGGTTTCCAGACATATCCCAAGGTAGGTGAAGAGAGGTTGCATACACACCTGTATTGTAATTGGATATGAACAGCAGGTGCAATTCATTAATATCCATCCATCATCCATCCACACACACACACACACACACACACGCTCGCGCACGCACACACACACACACACACACACACACACACACACACACACACACACACACACACACACACACACACACACACACACACACACACACACACACACACACTCACACTCATTTGAGCACCTGGTTGTTTGTCCTGCTGCAGATTAGTAGACAACTACATTACTGAAACACAAACATAATCAATGTAATGTAATGTAATTACTGACAGGTAATAGCAGGTTTCTTATACAAGTCTGTTGTTTTTTCTGACACAATAGTTGTAACATCAGAGCAGCATGAAGCTACAGACGCTGACCCACCAACAACTTCAACAACTAGAGGAGTCTCTACTGAAGGTAAATAGATGTGTTCAATAAACTGATTCAACTGTCTGGTCTGTTTACACTGTTTACCTGTAGTCTGTAGAAACACAAAAAAACCCAGAAGAGGCTATTGGAGAACCTGATTTCGATAAGGACACAAGATCTGATGCAGACAATGTCACTATGACAGAAAGAGACAAGATGCAATAACGCGTTACTTAGAAATATAAAAACGTTTACGTCTGTGGGGTTGGCGAAAGGGCCTACTCTGTGTGGAGTTTGCATGTTCTCCCCGTGTAGTAATCCTGGTCGCTATACTGCCTCCTCCTGGCCAGCCGGGGCGCCTGATGGAGGGGAAAGGAACTGGTTGGAATAACGTGTTCCTTCCACGCGCTACGTCCTACCGGGGAAACTCCCCCTGTCAGGTGATAAGAAGGTCAGTTGGCTCTCATGCATTGAAGGAGGCATGAGCTCGGCCCTGGCCTCCCTAGGCTGGTGGGGGGAGTGTAGTGCCCAGGGTCACTTAGCAAATTGGCACCGGGTGTAAAAAGGGTTACAAAATCGTGGGATAAAAATTAAGTAAAAAAAAAAAAATGTTCACGTCTGTGGCAGTGTATAAGTTAATGTAATACATGTGATAATTTAAAGAGGCATAACAGTAACAAACGTGTTAGCGTGCTGGGGTGTTCTGTCTTTCTGACGTGACGTTAATACAGGACGATGTTTGCTCTTGTTTTGGGCATGCTGTTTGATCGAACAGACCACCATGTGTTGCGCAGTTAACGCATTAACTTAGCGTTTTCTCTTCGGTTGTGGAGATGTGGTGGAGTTAGTATAGGCTTACTAAGCTATCATCGGTCTAAATAGACCAGTTATTTGTTTGCCAACATTGAGACTGGATGCACAGGTGATTGTTTCATGCAATCAACAACTTCCTCTTGTGTGTTGGCTTCGCGTCCTAGCGAGACCTGACAGAATGGGTTTCATTTGGAGGCAGTATGACGTTTAGAGCTCGCCCCAAAACACAGTCGCCCCGGGACAAATCCGGCGGTACTATTCACCTGGTATTCCTAAACGTAACCTCAGTAAACTATGCCTAAACTAAACCTAACCTTATTCCTAAACGTAACCTCAGTAAACTATGCCTAAACTAAACCTAACCTTATTCCTAAACGTAACCTCAGTAAACTATGCCTAAACTAAACCTAACCTTATTCCTAAACGTAACCTCAGTAAACTATGCCTAAACTAAACCTAACCTTATTCCTAAACTTAAAGGTAGGGTAAGTGATTTTCTTTGGTTAAAATAAGTGTTAAATAGCTCTATATTAAAAAAAATAAAAAATACATGGGGGACCCCCTGGGAGTCTTGGGACCCCCGCGAAACATCGTGTACCCCTTCGGACCCCCGCGAAATTAATTATGCTTTGAGGCCACCCGTAAATTCATCGCGCATGTTAAGGCTAGTGTTGTGGCTAGTGTTGTGGTGACATGTGATATGTTGTTGTTGTTGTGTTTATCCCGAAACAATGAAATCAGTGTGGCGTTGGAAGCTGGGAGATCTCTTTCCCAAATGTATAGGTGCTTAGTTCATTAAAGGAGTAGTTCACCCAAAGAAACATATTTTCTATCACTCACCTCGAAGCCTTGAATTCATGGATATTTTTTAGTTGTTGTCTCTTTCCTGAGCCAATAATGTGATGATCAGTGGAAAAATGCTAATGTCTCCGGTAGGAGACTCAAAGGAGACTCTTTGTGTCTCCTACCGGAGCCGCTGCCAGTCATCAAATTATTGGCTTGGGAATGCGATGAAATTAAAAAGATCTCCATGACTTAAAGTCTCCATGGGGTCGATAGGAAAAAAATGATTTTGGGTGTGAACTATCCCTTTAAGAAAGTCTGGCTAGAATATTCGCCATATGTTGCATGTGAGCTACAAGCCTATATTTACACAGTAGTTTAACTTTTCTGGTTAGAAAAATAAAATAAATAAAAAGTCCTTCATCAATGCATTTAGCTAGAACTGTGTCAGTCGTTGTGTTAAGTGACTGATCTTAACAGTTAGTTTCCATCTTTAGTAGGCCATATTAGCTCACATATTTGTGTTTTAATTTAATTTTAACTTAACGGCAGCCTCTGCGTTATTTGTGGAGCCATCTGCAACTAATGTAGTGAGTGTAGGAGTCTGACCACCCCACTCACGGGCAACCATTTTTCTAACAGCGAATAATAATGGTTATTGTGGCGATTTACAAACCTAAGTCAGTTTAATTTCATCCACGGTCCTTTTCAATAACTGGAAGGGAAAATGGAGGGGAAATTTTAAAGCTAAAAAAGTATATATTGTGTTATATCTGCATCTGAGGTGATGGAACACCTTCTAGACCTTCCAGAAAACAGTCCAGGAAAACCTTGTGCACTTTATTTGCTAAACACAAATGCAATTAATTTAATATCAGTTACTGTCAGGTAATACCAGGTTTCTTATCCAAGTCTGTTGTCTTTTCTAACTCAACAATGGTTGTAAAATCAGACCAGCATGAAGCTACAGACACTGACCCATCAATGTCAACTCCAACGTCAACAAGTCCAGGAGTCTCTAAAGCTGAAGGTGAGCTGACACTATGAATAGATGTGCTATGAGCTGTTCACATTCTTTACCTGTAGTCTGTAGTATTCCTTTAAGTGTTTCATATACTGTGTTAAAACAGGGTCACATATATCATAATGAAACAGATCTAACATTCCATTCACATGATCACTTTCCATCCATATATATTTTTATACTGGAAGGCTTGTTGGCTATTCCAATGATTGATGAGCCATTTAAAACAGGCATAGGTGTATAAAAACATTTGCTATTATTACATTAACAGAGGGATGGAAAGTCTTGGCATTTAAAAATGTAGAATGTTCAGAAACGTGTTTAAATGGGTTTGGCACAGCGTATCACCAAGAACTACATTGTCATTCCACTTATCTTCAGATAATCACTTTGTCGATGAACACCGGCTTGGCCTGGTTCAGAGAGTGACCATGGTCAAACCCATCCTGGATCTGCTCCTTCAGGAGCGTGTTATCATCAACGAGGGCTACGTTAATGTGATGGTCAAGCCCACCCCTCAGGATCAGATGAGGGAACTCTACACACTCCTGAACTGCAGAAAAGCCAAAGACATTTTCTACAAAGGTCTTGAAACAAATGAGAAGGGTCTTCTTGATGAGCTGTAAGTAATACTCATTTATGTTCATCTTTAGACCAAACATTGTATTAGCCTACAGGACAATGTACCTTTTCAGGCCATGATGCTTTCACTAGCATGTGTCATTCTCATGTATCCTCTTTCAATTTCCAAGAGATTCATACTTTAATGCCAGTATATTCATAAGTCTTACAACATTAACTAGAATTGTTTACCCAATATTTTCATACATAGTTCATCTTATGTTTGTCCCTGTTTTTTGTCTTAGTTATAACCTATGAAAATGTTAATTAAGTTACTGACAATGTTTAGTTCTATAATGTAATGTAGCACTTGCTATCCATCCCATGTGTATAACACATTATACACATCCTTAAAAGGTATTGTAAGGCTGATCATAGTCCTTTATGATCATATTTATAAGAGCTTATAAATAATCATAATGCGTTATAACAATAACCATAACACATTATAAAGCTTATTATAATGTGTTATGGTTATTGCGTTATATAAATGCATAAATGCATTATGACAGTGAGTATAGGGCATTTTAGACATTATAATACAGCATTAAATGATCATGAAGTAAAAAATGGCCACTTATAATAACTTATGATCATAGTGTAATGCATTATAACAGTAATTATAATGCATTATTACACTGATTTAAAGGCGATAATAACACCTTATACAATTATCATAATGTTATTATAATTAAAGATTATAATGCCTTATAAGTATGTTCATGATGCGTTATACACATAGGATGCATAGCAAGTGCTACCTTAGATTTATATACAGTCCTATAGAGCCTATAGTATTTATATAGAATTGTTAGATTTATATACAGTCCTATAGAGCCTATAGTATTTATATAGACTTGTTAGATGTATATACGGTTGGTAAAACATTTTGTACATTTCACAACAGGGGCCCTCCTCCATCACTCAGTGCAACACAACCCAAAGCAGCAGCTACATCTGACCAAGGTCAGTGTTTAAAGTGTATTGACCCTAAATGGAGACATTTCATGAAGGTTTATATATGCTTGCTATGCCTTACTGTTGAATTCCATTCAAATTATTTTCATTTGACATTAATCTTACATTACACTTATACAGTCTTATTATTTAAAGTGGCTTTTGGGTGGATGGTGTGTGGCCATCACAAAAGTAACATCCATATTTGATTGGCTAAATCTTGTCACAAACGTAATATCCAAATTCGATTAGCAAAGCTTTGCTTGATTTAATGCTCCAGTTTATTTTTCATTTTATTGTTTTAAAATTTCCAAAAAACATTATAAACAATAAATGAAAAAAAGTCATTGAAAAAACACAGCCGGTGTCTGGTAGATATTCTTCTCTGTCGGCAAAATTGTTAAATAATGCCTTTGTTAATTACAGAGTCATTGGTGAAAACACGTTATTCCATCACTGAATATGAAGATAAACTTCAAGGCAAGATCTTCATGACATATCTGCCTGTAAAGTTGGACAATGAGCCAAAGATGAAGTTTGAAGACGTCTATGTCCCTATCTACAATGTGAACATCAGTTTCACAGAAATCCATAAACATCATGAGGTCAGACAGATGGAGATGAACAAGGCTTTAGAGGACAACCCAATCCAACTCAATGAAATCTTCAAAGACCCTTCTTCCGGAATAAACATAAAAACTGTGCTCACCGTCGGTGTCGCAGGAATTGGCAAAACCTTCCTTGTACACAAGTTTGCCTTTGACTGGGCCAAGAAATGTTTTCCCCAAGATCCACACCTTTTGTTCCCATTCAAGTTCCGGGAGTTAAATCTGCTCAAGGGAAGAAACCTAAGTTTGGCAGAGTTAATTCATGAATGCATTGAAGAAACCAAATTTATTGAGGATGAAGATCTGAATGTCATCTTCAACACATTGCAGAAGTCAGACGACTACAACAGCAGTCCCTTCAAAGCTATGTTTGTCTTCGATGGATTAGATGAAAACCAGCTTCAATTACATTTCAACCAAAAAATGTACTGCCTGGACCCGAGTCGATCCTATCCAGTGGAAGATCTGCTTGTAAACCTCATCCAGGGGAAACTGCTTCCCTCTGCTCACATCTGGATAACCTCACGACCTGCAGCAGCCGTTCAGATCCCAGAGAACTTTGTTGACAGAATGACAGAAGTACGAGGGTTCACTGATAAACGGAAGGAGGAGTACTTCAAGAAGAGGTTCAAGAAAAAGTTCAGAGATGAGAACGAGGCCAACTCAATGACCAGCTTAATCATCTCACACATCAACAAATCAAAGACCCTCTCCACCATGTGTGAAATTCCAGTCTTCTGTTGGATCACTGCTAAGGTTGGGCAACACATAGGGACGACAGGCAAGCTACCCGAGACCCTGGCTGAGATGTACTGTCAATTTGTGATGGTTCAGACAAAGAGGAAGAAGGAGAAATATGATGATGATGCATCAGAAGAGAAAAACAAACAGAAGCTCATAGAGGCTGAAGGAGAAGTTCTTCTGAAACTGGGTAAGCTGGCATTTGACCAACTGCTCAAAGGTAACATCATGTTCTATGAGAAAGACCTAAAAGCGTCTGGTCTTGACGTGAACAAAGACTTGATGAACTCAGGCATGTGCACAGCGTTCTTCAAAGTTGACGGTGCTTGCTTCCAAGAAACGGTCTACTGCTTTGTTCACCTGAGTATCCAGGAGTTTCTGGCTGCAGTCTACCTGTACCACTGTTTCACACAGAGGAACATGGAGGTACTGAAGACATTCCTGAGTAAAAGTTACAACAGTGACAGTTCCCTCTCCGACTTCCTGCAGGCTGCTGTGAAAAAAGCTCTGATGAGTGAAAATGGCCACCTGGACCTCTTTGCCCGCTTCCTCCATGGTCTCTCATTAGAGTCCAACCAGAGTCTGTTAGGAGGCCTGCTGGGTCAGACAAAGAACAGTCCAGAGGAGATCCAAAGAGCCATCAACAACCTGAAGGAGATGAAAGATGAAAGATACATCTCTCCTGACAGATGTATCAACATCTTCCACTGTCTGATGGAGATGAAGGACCCCTCAGTAACTCAGGGGATCCAACAGTACCTGGAGTCAGAGAGCATATCAGGGAAGAAACTCTCTGAGATCCAGTGTTCAGCTCTGGCCTCCATGCTGCAGATGTCAGAGAAGGTTCTGGATGAGTTGGACCTGAACAAATACAACACATCAATGGAGGGGCGACGGAGACTGGTCCCAGCTGTGAGGAACTGCACAACAGCCAGGTTAGTAGTCATGTGAATGTCAATATGTTAGAGCAGCTTTCACTCATATACTACATTCATTCATTCAAATTAAATAAAAAAAAATAAACACATGTCCAGAGAGAGAGAGAGAGAGAGAGAGAGAGAGAGAGAGAGAGAGAGAGAGAGAGAGAGAGAGAGAGAGAGAGAGAGAGAGAGAGAGAGAGAGAGAGAGAGAGAGAGAGAGAGAGAGAGAGAGAGAGAGAGAGAGAGAGAGAGAGAGAGAGAGTAGAAGACCTATCTACAAGCTCACAGTGTGATCTAGATTGTGTGTGTGTGTGTGTGTGTGTGTGTGTGTGTGTGTGTGTGTGTGTGTGTGTGTGTGTGTGTGTGTGTGTGTTTTGTTTGGGGAAATGTCTCCCAGGGACCCAAACTAGTGAAAAGATCTACACAAAGTTTGTAGATCGACTAATATCACTACCCAGGCAATGAGAGCCAGGTGGACCAGCTTATAAATAACCACGACTGAGACCTTTAATAAAACACTCGGTTCAGGAAAATAAAAGAAGACATAATACCACACATTGTTTTTTGCTTTGTTGCTTTCTGCTGTGTAAACTCTATAAGTTTATAGGCATCTTGGTTGTCCCATGGTCAGCATCAAGTTAAACAACAGTGACTGTGTATTGTAGAAGTTGAGGCATTACATTTAGTTTGACTCTGTTCCCACAGATAAATATAATGAAAATAGCAGATCTACAAGCTCACAACGCCTCACAATGATCGGCTATTTAAAAAATGTCTAGGTATTAAAAGTCCTTAAATTGTCACTTCACTGTCATGTGGGAACCCCCCACAATCATGTGGACCCAGACCCAGAGGTTGAGAACCACTGGTATAGAGCCCTGGGAGACACTGGTTGGTGAAGGGTTAAGGTGTGTGTGTGTGTGTGTGTGTGTGTGTGTGTGTGTGTGTGTGTGTGTGTGTGTGTGTGTGTGTGTGTGTGTGTGTGTGTGTGTGTGTGTGTGTGTGTGTGTGTGTGTGTGTGTGTGTGTGTGTGTGTGTGTGTGTGTGTGCGTGCGTGCGTGCGTGCGTGCGTGCGTGCGTGCGTGCGTGCGTAAATAGAACATGGTACCACACAGCACAAGAAGTCAAGTCCTCTGTACTATTTACAAGTGTCCGCATTATCAAATGAGTAATGGATCATACCATTAGTGAAGGGGTGTACTGAGGATGGTCTTTTAAACAATGAGCTTCGTCATAACTTAGGTTTAGACGTTACTTAATTTATCAATGCAAGTTCAGTTCCATGCTGTAGTTTAGAGACAACTTTCCATCTCTTCTTACTGACATTGTGTTAATGTCTGAAGAACCAGATAGAAGATATTTTAGGTTTCTTTCACACCTAAGGTTTGCTTAACTATTTTGATCGATCCCGGGCTGGGGCGCTCCCCTAGAGTCAGTGTCGAAGTGTCCCTGAGCAAGACGCTGAACCCCTAATTGCTCCCGATGAGCAGGTTGGTGCCTTGCTTGGTTTCCTCCGCCATCGGTGTATGAATGTGTGTGTGAATGGGTTAATGGCACGATCAATGTAAATCGCTTTGGATAAAAGCGCTTTTTTGGATAAAAGCGCTATATAAATGCACCATTTTGACTGCCAGATTATTTTCATAATGTACTCACCCAGTGCCAAGCGATTTCCGTGTTTATAGTGGTTTTCAAGTGGTCATAAAAAGTTTAGATCCATATTGATCGATCGATTCACTGTGTGTACAGCCAGAGATCGTCTCTGACTGCTGCTTTGTGGAAAAACATTCCACCTGGAGCTTGTGTCCCCTTTGCTACAGACCGTTGGAAACACGTGTTTCGTCGGAACCAAAAACCAAAAAAAAACAGCTGAGTTAAAGAAAAAAAACTACAAACATGGAGTCGACGGGAACGGAAATGACGTTATATCCATTATTTCCGTATCCGTTTGTGCTACAGTTTTACTGCTCCCTTCGGATTCAAGATCAGACCGTGATTTTCTATAAAACAACAAAAGTTACGAACGTGCATCTAAAGCGTCGACGGCCAAGTGGACAAAGTAGCAATTGACTCGAAAACGCGCCGACGGCAGTCAAAGAGTTAAAAGGTTCCAATCAGGGACCAAATGTTTACATTGTTGTATTTTGCATTTGGTCTGGTTAGCGTTCACACAGAACTTTGTTAAGAGAACCAAAGTATGTAAACAAATGACATGCGGTCGTACAAGCTGTTCATCTATTGACAGAACATTTCTTCACTTCACTGCCATAGAGTGGAGCAACAGCAGCGTGTTGTGATCGTTTTTATTATTTAATGTTTGTATTCTAATCAAATGAGAACAGTGGAAAGTTATGAGCACATTTCAGTTAAATATGTGTTCAATCACGGCTGCTTATTTACTTGTCCAGAAAAAACATTTCAGGCAGAACCACAGGGAACCTCCTTGACAGTGAACATGACTGATCTGTTTTGTTCATCTCTGATTTTACATTTAATCTGTAATTACAGACTTGCTGACTGTGGCCTCAGAGAGGAACACATTGAGGTTGTGGCTTCAGCTCTCAGCTCTAATCCTTCCCATTTGAGAGAACTGGACCTGAGCGGAAACGGCTTGGAGGTTTCCGGACTAGAACTCATCTGTGCTGGACTGAAGAGTCCACACTGTTGTCTGGACATTCTCAGGTCAGATACATTTACATTTTGTATTTTGATTTGTATCAGTTCTGTTATAGTAAGTGATTATAATGTAGTTATGATGGTGGTACTTTATTTGAAGAGTGTGGTTAAGGTTGATATCATGGTAATCCACACTGACCATAATATTAATAAGATACAGTGACTAATATATGTAGTCTTTATGCTGAGATACCACATTTACCACATTATTAAGTTAAAGTAGCAATACCACCATATAACAACACATAAAAGGCCTGTATTCAAAATATCACTTGAGTTAAATGGTGCATTTATATAGCGCCTTTATCCAAGGCACTTTACAATGATTGTGCATTACATTCACCCATTCATTCATACACTGATGGAGGAGGAAACCATGCAAGGCACCAACCTGCTCATCAGGAGAAATTAGGGGTTCAGCGTCTTGATCAAGGACAGTTCTACACTGACTCTGGGGGAGCCCGGGATTAAACTGGGAACCTTCTGGTTGCCGAGCGGCCGCTCTACCCCTGAACCACTGCCGCCCTAAAGTACCAAAGTATTGGCAGTATATAGTTAAAGTACAAAAGTATTGGCATCAAAATATACTTCAAGTACCAAAGTAAAATAACTCACACATTTTTGGGTGTTGGACTTATGTAGTTACCTTGCTATGATTAGAAATTGATAATTAAAAAAAATCTCCTCATTGACTCAAAGTCATTCTTTCAGCACATAAACAAACACAAACAAAGCTGATTCAGACAATATCACCAAACCCAGTACTGTTTTTTTATTTTTTATTTTTTATAAAACATGTTAACTTCCTGTTGATTTTACTATTTTGAAGATCTGGATCCACGGATCCAGTCCGGGGTTTCTTCCTAATAAAAATGTCAAAATTAGCAGGAAGTTAACATTTGTTTTTTAAAATGGTACTGGGTTTTGTGATGGTAATGCGTTTGTGTGTGCTAAAAGAGTGACTTTGAGAGCTGTTTCAGTGTACAATGTAAGTTCAACTAATGTATCATGTAATGAACCATAGTTATTCATCTTAAAGCAGTTCATTGTAATGGACACTAGAGGGAGTATCTCACCTCAGAATAGAAAGGAGTGAGAGGGTGTTAGGAAGTGATTTAATGGGTGACAGCAGCACATGTGTGTGAACTTTAAATGTTTGGAACTAAAGAGCAGAGACTCCATACTGTGTCTGTTCATCTCATTCTAAAGAGCAGAGACTCCATACTGTGTCTGTTCATCTCATTCTAAAGAGCAGAGACTCCATACTGTGTCTGTTCATCTCATTTTAAAGAGCAGAGACTCCATACTGTGTCTGTTCATCTCATTCTAAAGAGCAGAGACTCCATACTGTGTCTGTTCATCTCATTCTAAAGAGCAGAGACTCCATACTGTGTCTGTTCATCTCATTCTAAAGAGCAGAGACTCCATACTGTGTCTGTTCATCACATTCTAAAGAGCAGGGACTCCATACCGTGTCTGTTCATCTCATTCTAAAGAGCAGAGACTCCATACTGTGTCTGTTCATCACATTCTAAAGAGCAGGGACTCCATACCGTGTCTGTTCATCTCATTCTAAAGAGCAGAGACTCCATACTGTGTCTGTTCATCTCATTCTAAAGAGCAGAGACTCCATACTGTGTCTGTTCATCTCATTCTAAAGAGCAGAGACTCCATACTGTGTCTGTTCATCTCATTCTTTTTGACTTACACATCATAATTCTGCCAAACAATATCTTCAAACTCTGGAGGTCTTGTGTGTTCTGAAGCTGCATCTCTGAACCATTAACAAGAAACATTTTGAAGTAAAATACAATATGTTTTCTGAGGGTGTGTAAGATTGCCAATTTATACAATAACAGTTTACTGAGGGAGTGTAGTACCAATTAATACAATAACAGTTTACTGAGGGAGTGTAAGAGTACCAATTAGTACAATAACAGTTTACTGAGGGAGTGTAAGAGTACCAATTAATACAATAACAGTTTACTGAGGGACTGTAAGATTACCAATTAATACAATAACAGTTAACTTGAGTATACTGTGTAAAAATACTGTTTACTATAAAATGCTCAACTGATAGCCTTGTGTGTTCACACTATGCATGTTAAGTGCTTGATGCTAAACAGAAGGTGAAGTGATAGCCATTAAAATATGTTATTTATTGATTGACTAAACAATATTTACATTAGATATTTTCTTTCCAACTCTTGGGTCACTAGTCCAAAACCTTGACCAGTTCCTCTATCCAGGAATAATGTATTATACATTTTTATTGTATTATTAATTAATAAATGTATTATTAATTGATAAAATATTACTATTAATTTGTAATCATCCCACACTCTGACTCTCTCTCTCTCTCTCTCTCTCTCTCTCTCTCTCTCTCTCTCTCTCTCTCTCTCTCTCTCTCTCTCTCTCTCTCTCTCTCATTTAGACTGAAGAACTGCTGGTCGTCAGAGAGATGCTGTGACATTCTGGTCTCAGCTCTAATTTCTAATCCCTCCCAACATCTGAGAGAATTGGACGTGAGTCTCAACATGGTGAATGAGTCACTGAAGAAGCTGAAGGAGCTGAAGAATCTCAAGTGAGTAGACTTGGGGCCCTATTTTCCGGGAGAGCCTGTTACGTTACCCGCTGTTTGCGGGTAACATTTGCATGTGGGGCTGTCATCACTATTTGACTATTTTCAGTCATGTGCAACACGCAGCGCTGCCTCTAAACACCTGCGCTAAACTCTAGATTATTCACAGGTGTGGTTTGGCCGTTACATTAATCAACCACTATGCACAGGAATGCTACGCACAACAAAGTCTTTGTAGTTGTGTCGACCCGATTAACTTGTCTTCAAGAGACATAAAGGTGGCTGCACACACTTTATGTTTCTTGAAGACTAGTTATTTTGTTAAATTTAAACCAATCTGAGTATCGGCACAGAAACATCACATTGAAAGGAGAGATATCCAACACAGTGCATAGCCGTCACCATCACTGTAGCCTCTGTCTTATCATGTCTCATGTCCAACATCTCTCTGTGATGTACACAAATAAATCCCCCCCCCCCCCCCCCCCCCCCTCTCTGTCTCTGCCGCAGAAAGGTCCTAGGTTTACATTCCAACTGTAGCATTTGATTGCCTTGCAATACAATCATATTTCATTGCTGGAAAAAGGAAGCACAATTATATCACCCCGGTCCTCGCCTCACTCCACTGGCTACCCATCAGAATTGATTTTAAGATTTTACTGTTTGTTTTTAAAGCCCAAGATGGGCTGGCCCCCCACTATCTGTGTGATCTCATAGAGCCATACACCTCATAGAGCCATACACTCCAGCCAGGGCCCTGAGGTCAGCTGACCAGCTGCTCCTGATTGAGCCCACAGCTAACTACAGGTCCAGAGGTGACCGAGCCTTTGCTGTGGCCGGCCCCAGCCTCTGGAACAGTTTGCACCTACAATACAGTCTGCTTGCTCCTTAGTGGTCTTCAAATCCTTACTAAAAACTAATTTCTTCTCCTTGGCTTTTAACTCTGTCTGATTGTATAAACCTGGCCCTCACGTTTGGCTCACGTCTTGGCCTAATGGTGAAATGCTGTTTTTATTCTCTTTTTATATCACTTTGGTTGACCACTGGTTATTGTGCTTTATAAATAAAGTTTGAGTTGAAAGAACACAGAATTAACACCCACATTCTGCTGATAACAACAATGACAGCAATTGTATCATAATTGCTTCCGGGTATGGATCAATGAAACTGAATTCACCACACACCAGCGGTGGAAGAAGTAGTAGTATCTTTTTTACATTTTATTTTAAGTAAAAGTATCAATACAACAATTGTGAATACTCTTTTACAAGTAAAAGTCTGGTATTCAAAATTCAATTGAGTAAAAGTACAGGTATTGGCATCAAGATATACTTAAAGTAACAAAAGTTAAAGTACCCGCCGAATGTCCCATTTCATAAGTTTTCAAAATGTATAAAAGTATTTTGAAATTAGCTGATCTACAAGCTCACAATGTGTCCTATTGTGACGTTCTAAGGTGGTTTGTGTATGTTTTGTAATAATACTCAAAACCTAGAAATAACTAGTTACTTAACTAACATTCACTACCAATGACGTCTTTTGACGTCTCTAATATATATATATATATATATATATATATATATATATATATATATATATATATATATATATATATATAGTAACGTGTTGGGACCAACGCGTTACTATCGTACTATCGTTACGCAACGCAACTACTTTTTGCGGTAACTAATAGCGTAACGGTTACGCCGTAACTAGTTACCTTTTCCCATTCAGTAATGGCGTTATAGCTACACATGCCTAACCCTAACCCATCTATACAGACGAATTTTAGTTTTTTTAAATCGCCACAGCATGTCACCCAGACTCAACTAAACAGATTGATTGCCATTTGCCAGGTATGTTGTTGAGGAGGACATGCTTCCTTTCGCAACGGTTGAGTTTGTTGCCTTCAGAGAACCAGTCAGCAAAATAGCAGTGAAAGCAGCAGGGCCACTACAGTGCAGAAAGACGTTTAATTGTTCCACTACGTTTCATAATGACTACAATGACTGGGGAGGGAGTGTGGGAGATGTCTTGTGTTCTACAAGTCTTGCACAATATGTACAATCATATCCAGGACGACGACATGCTTTAGTATAGGCTTTATTCCAGACCGATGTACATAACATGTAAACAGGAAGGCTGACTTCCACAGACTGACTCTGTACCTGGGGACACACCCCTTACGTGCGTTGTACCAACCAATCACAATTGCTATAATAAACAGACGCTAGGTGGTAGTATAGTACCAAGTACAAACATATTCTATGAGAATATTACAGGAGATAGCTGGGTTATTGTATTGCTCTGAGTCTAATGATCATTACATCCTGATGTGAAAGAAAATATTTCTAAAGAAGAAACAAATAAACATTATGTATAGCCTATTAAAAACATTTGGAAATAATATGTATTTATTTTATATATATTTTTCTACTTTAAAAAAAGTAAAGTAACTAGTTACTAGTTACTTTCATAATTTAGTAACTAGTAAAGTAACTAGTTACGTTTTTGGAGCAGTAACTATAACTATAACTAGTTACTTTTTAAAAGTAACTTCCCCAACACTGCAGACGAGGTCACAATTAATGACCTCGTTGACATTTGTGAAACCACACCTGAATCACCTCAGTGATTAGCAACCATCAGGGGATCAATCATACTGAAGATAAATATTCTGTGACTACTTTAAAAGGTAAGATAATCGCAAAATCCTGGCAGAGGGTCCACAACGCTTGAAATAAGTCTGGCAGTGAAATTAAGTCTTCAAATAATTGTTGTGGAGTAAAGTACTATATTTGCCTCTGAGGTGTAGTGGAAGTAAGTAAAAGTATTGCTAATTAAAATACGCCAGTCAAGTGAAAATATCTAAAAATTATACTGAAGTACAGTACTTGAGTAATTGTTGAGAATTAGGTGTGAGGCAGACTTATCCATGTTGTGTGAATGTTTAGTGGCAGTTATGAGCTACAAAGACATAACAAGAGGTCCTCAGTTATGAGCTACAAAGACTACAAAGACATAACAAGAGGTCCTCAGTTATGAGCTACAAAGACATAACAAGAGGTCCTCAGTTATGAGCTACAAAGACTACAAAGACATAACAAGAGGTCCTCAGTTATGAGCTACAAAGACATAACAAGAGGTCCTCAGTTATGAGCTACAAAGACATAACAAGAGGTCCTCAGTTATGAGCTACAAATACATAACAAGAGGTCCTCAGTTATGAGCTACAAAGACATAACAAGAGGTCCTCAGTTATGAGCTACAAAGACTACAAAGACATAACAAGAGGTCCTCAGTTATGAGCTACAAAGACATAACAAGAGGTCCTCAGTTATGAGCTACAAATACATAACAAGAGGTCCTCAGTTATGAGCTACAAATACATAACAAGAGGTCCTCAGTTATGAGCTACAAAGACATAACAAGAGGTCCTCAGTTATGAGCTACAAAGACATAACAAGAGGTCCTCAGTTATGAGCTACAAATGCATAACAAGAGGTCCTCAGTTATGAGCTACAAAGACATAACAAGAGGTCCTCAGTTATGAGCTACAATGACATAACAAGAGCTCCTCAGTTATGAGTTTGTCAGGATGAGCTGCCTGGTCAGGATAATGTTAGGAGAAACAGTGTAGTGTCAGGTAGTGGAGACGTTGTGTTATACAGACATTGATGCATTGTTGTTGTTCTACTTCCTACAGAGTGACACATGGAGAAGATTGGCTCAATTCTCATCTCATTAAAGGATGTGAGTATCTGTCAATATTAACATTTTATACACAGATGCACACCTACTATATAGTTTGGTAGAGACTGTGCGATTCAGGGGTTTAGTTGCATTGTTGCATTTTTCATTTGGTTTGGTTTGCTTTCACATTGTACCTTGTCAAGCACACCAAACATTGCTAATAAATGTCACATAGTTGAAACGGGACCTTGTTTATTGGACATCAAAAAACTCACCGTCACTGTCTTGTCTTCCATGGGACAGTAACTATGAAGCTGGATTTAGGGGTTAATGAGGTAACTTCAGGTGAAGCCCTGTTTCAGGGTTACAAGTTAGTCGTTCATTTCTTACTGGGTACATCACCGTGGTAACAGATCAACACATACTACCATCTGCTGACCAATCAATTCTCTTTGGATTACTGTGGAGCTCACTGTGCAGTACAGTTAACAGCCAATAGAGGGAGTTATCTCTGTCAGCTTGCTGAGCTGTGGATCAAAGACATGTCATTGTGCTTTTGTACCCATGTCGTCCTACAAGCAGAGATTGATAAAAGGCTATTTATTGTAGACTAAGATATGAAACAAATAATAACGGGTTATAATTTGCTTCTTTCTCACTGCTCATTATTACATAATATACAACACTTAATCATTCATCTAATTGAGTTTAATAACAGGATTACATTTTGTACAAGGCAGTGGTGTTGAACTGGTTTCAGGATGAGGGCTGCAACCAGTTGTGCAGACGTGCATTTGGGCGTTTAATTACACAGCTGTCTTTTAGCCTGTTGTCTCAGTCACTGCTATAACTTTACATATTTTGTTTATTATTAAGAAGAATAGTTACTTTCATTATTGACTTTCATTATTGCTTATTATGCTACAGGAAATATGATGAGAAACATACAATACAATTCAAAATGTGTTTTTGTACCTTTTTTACGTAGACCTACTTTCAGCAATCAAACTCAATCAATTAGGCCTAACTCAGTTTGTTTTATTGAAGTGACACACTATGCATTCACAGTCACACAGCTTGATTTGATGTAGCAGGCCGGGCATGCAGTTTAAAATCTTCTCAATGGGAGCGTCTTTCTGAGCAACAGTTGTTCTCCTCCTGAGGGTAAAATTGAAACGTCGGAGCAATCTAATAAGCCAGCCGGTAGTCGCCCCAAACACATCCTTCTCTCTATCTCTCTTGTCACTCGCCGTGGAGTACAACTCCTTCACCTTCCCTCCAATCATTGTCCAGGAGATTCTGAGGTTCTGTCCATGCGTGTGTTATATCCACTGACACAAGTTACTTTCCAGCTCCTCACTCACTTTCTTCCTCCCTCCACCTGAAAAGCGATGCCATTCAACGACATTCACGTCCGCCTGAAAAGTCATTTCACTTTTTAGTTTCTTCCATTCTCTAACGCGCTTCAGATCCACGTTAAACTGTCTGGCAGCTGCTTCTCCAGAGTGCTGCTCCGCATATTTAACCACTGATAGTTTGAACTTCAAATCAAACTTACTTTTTTTCTTCCCTCTTAAGTTGATATTTTCATCTCTCTCCTGTCTAGTATTCTCCTCATTCTCCTTTCATCTCTCTCCTGTCTAGTATTCTCCTCATTCTCCTTTCATCTCTCTCCTGTTTAGTATTCTCCTCATTCTCCTTTCATCTCTCTCCTGTCCAGTATTCTCTTCATTCTCCTTTCATCTCTCTCCTGTCTAGTATTCTCCTCATTCTCCTTTCATCTCTCCTGTCTAGTATTCTCCTCATTCTCCTTTCATCTCTCTCCTGTCTAGTATTCTCCTCATTCTCCTTTCATCTCTCTCCTGTCCAGTATTCTCCTCATTCTCCTCCATGTTGCCTTCAAAATCCACTCCACCATGCTCTGTATTACTACTACTCCTACCTTGAGGTCCGATTTAAGGTATATTTAGTTGCACGACAGTGTTGTGAGCCAAAAATAGCAGACCTACAAGCTCACAACGTGACCTACAAGCTTGTAGATTTCCTATATTTTGAACAACATAAATAACCAATCTACAAGCTCACAATGCGTATCATTTTGATGGGTTGTGAGCTAGTAGTTCAGCAATATTTAAAAAATAAATGGTCTACAAGATCACAACATAACATTGTGATTTTGTAGATCGACTATATTCAAACAACAATAGCCAATCTACAAGCTCACAACGTGTTGCTCCATGACACATTACAGTAGCTCACAACGCCTGTATTGTGAGCTTGTAGATTGCCTATATGAAAAAAAGATCTTACGATCTTAAAGATATTACGTGCTCACCATCCTCGGTGATATGAGAGAGGATGGCTCCGAGACCCACTTCGCTGGCGTCCGTATGTACCTGGAATGGCAGGGCGGTATTGGGTTGAGCCAATACCGGTGTACTCTTCAACGCCTCTTTCAGAGCGTCCATGCTGTCCTGGCACTCCATGGTCCAGTTCCATTCCACTCCCTTCCTCTTAAGGTTGTTTAGTCGAGCTGCCATGTCCGCAAACCGGGGTATGAATTTGTGATACCATCCCGCAAGCCCCATGAAACGCTGTACGGCTTTTAGGTCCCGAGGGACAGGGTAGTCCGACACAGCTTGGGTCTTGGATGGATCGACCTCCACGCCTCGGTTGGAGACAATGTGTCCCAGAAACTTCAGCTCCCGCTTGAAGAAGTGGCACTTTTTCATGTTGACGCTGAGATTGGCAGCATGCAACTTCTGGAAGACAGATTCCAAGTCTCGAAGATGCTGCTCTTTGGAGCGAGAATACACAATGATGTCATCGATGTACACAAAGCATAGCTTTCCTCTCAACTCCGCCAAAACACGCTCCATTAAACGTTGAAAGGAGGCTGCAGCGTTCCGCAGACCGATTGGCATGGCCTTAAACTGGAACAGGCCAAGAGATGTTATGAAAGCAGTCTTCGGCTTGCTCTCCTCTGCCATCGCCACCTGCCAGTAACCAGACTGCAAGTCCAAAGAACTGAACCAGGAGGCACCTTCCAGGGATTCAAGGATGTCGTGAATGATGGGCATCGGATAAGCGTCTGGTAAGGTCTTGGCATTGACCCGCCTATAGTCCACACAAAACCTATAGGATCCATCAGGTTTGTTTACTAGGACCACAGGGGATGACCAAGCTGACTGCGATGGCTCAATGATCCCATCCACGAGCATTCTCTCCACATGGTCTTCGATGACCTTCTTCTTCAGAGGGGAGACACGATAAGCCTTGGATCGCACCGGCACTTCATCCTGCAGGAAGATGGTGTGTTTCTCCACCGATGTCTTCCCCAGTCTACTTGAGGTGACGGTGGGCCAGTCTCCCATGAGCTGGTGTAGCTCCTCCTGGCTGTCCGTGTCGTAGGGTGCCACTGACTCTCTCTGGACAGTGGAAGCCCAGCAACTTCTCATATCCCCTGGTGGTAAGGCGTAGTAGAGGCGAATGCCTGGTTGATACATGATGGAGGGAGCCTTGTCCCACAAACTGGAGTTGGGGTTCTGGCTTAAGAATGGATAATAGGTGTAACCTTTACCTGATTTCAACCCATACCTCTTCTTAGCCAGATCAAGAATGGCACCAGTTTCAGAAAGGAAGTCCAGCCCAAGGATTAATGGGAACACAAGATGGCGGTCCTGCATCACATGGGTGTCGATAGTGGTTTTCATACCGTGCCAGTCGAGGCAGAGACCTTTCTTTCCCAGAGCGTGGTGAGCTGTTCCATCGGCTAGGACAAATCCTTGTCTCTCTGCCGGTAAGAAGGTTTCGTCGGGTAACATGATCCGCTTCCACAGACTTTCCCTAATCAGCGTGTATGAACTCCCAGTGTCCACAACGGCTTCTACTGATATTCCCTTGATGGTAACCGGGACTAACAGGATCCTGGGTTATTTCTTTTTGTAGCCCTCGTGTTGTACTACTGAAAGCTCTGCTGTTTTCTGAGACTGCTTCTTCTCCTTCTTTCCCTGTTTTTCGGTACTTGCCTTCACCCTCTGCCAGTACTCCTGGGATCCTGAGAAGTCCTTCTCCACCATGGAACCCACCTTCACCAGCTGGGTCACTGTCGTCACAGTCCCCCTCAGGCAGCCAGCCACTTTTGGGTTGAGATTACTCAGGATGCGTCTCACTATCTCGTCCTCTGGCATGTCTCGCTTCCATTTGAGACATAGTGCACGATAATCTTAAGTCCCTGAGACATTGTTCTGGTTTCTGCACCATGGCCCTCAATCTCTCCTCTACTTCAGTCATGTAGTCGGAGGGAAGGAAAGCAGACATGAAGGCACTCTTAAATGAGACCCAGTCATGAACTTGGCTTTTTTCAGCCTTCCACCAGCTGAGTGCTGGCCCCTTGAAGACAGAAGACAGTGCTCCTAAGAGTTCCGGGTTGGAGAGGGGTCTGAGCCCAAGGAAGTTCTCACACTCTTCGACGAAGGCAAGGACATCAGAAGTTTCAGTTGTGGTGCCGAAGGTAGGAAACTCCAACTTCACGGGAGGTTTGGAGTACGACGGAGAGGAGAGTGAATGTGCACCAGGCAGACTATGGGATCTAGGGGGTGCTATGGAGCTGACATCTGTAGAAACCGCTACATTTCTGGTTCGGTTTGCCACAGGAGTGCTTGTTGGTCTTAAGCCATCAAGCTCCTTCTTCCATTTGTCATCCCTACGTAACATACAGTTCACTGTCTCTCTTTCTAGTCGCTGTATGCTTGCCGCAGTTCCCTTGTCCACCTTGGCTAGGGCAGTGTCAATGGATTTCCTTAGGTGGGTCTCTCTATTCAGGGCACTGTCTACAGAATCTCTGAAATTAGTTTCCAGCTTAACCACCTGTTCCTTCAGAGAATTCACCTCACCTTTAAGTTCCCCATAATCAGCCTTCATAGCATTCACTAGGTCTTTAAGCTGGCCAAAATCAGCCTGTGTAACATACTGTATTCCCTGTCTGTCACCAGTAACATTTGATTCAGCCTCAACCCCAACACCATCACCACCCCCCTCCTCCTCGTCATCATCATCATCATCATCATCATCATCATCATCATCATCATTATCATCGTTATTTTCAACAAGTGCTTTAACGTTTTTTTTTTCAATTTGATTAGGCTGAAAGCAGTGCACTTCAATAAATCAATAGCAAATAAACACAGCCAGAAATAAAGCACGAAAGTTTGTGTCAAGTTTAACCCTTTTATCTAAATCAAATGACAAAAAAATAATACATGCATTGCAAAAGTAGCAGATCGTGAAGCCCGACGGTAAAGTCCGCGTCTCGCGCACGCTCCTATTGTTCAAGGTTCAAGGTCTTTATTAGTGTCCCAAAAGGGCAATTAGGTTTACAGCAAAGAGGTAGTAGTAGTTTAAAACATACAGACAGTACAGGACAACAAGGACGTGAGACATCATAGCATAAACAGAAACCTGGGCGCTCTAGTGCAAGTATAGAAAGACAATAAAAAATAAAAAATAAAGGCTACATCCAGAAAGTGCTTCGATATAAAGTGCTGGCATAAAGTGCTTGTTCGTGCACCATTGTCAGACAAAATAAAAGCTCACAAGGAACTATATTGTTCCAATATAGTTCCTTGTGGCGTCTCCCAAACGCTCCCCCCAAAACAGCACGAAAAAAATTAATCCAAAAGAAATCCAAAAGCAAAAGTAATCCTCTCCAGAAGCGGAATAATCCAAAGAAACGTCAGATCTCCACGGAGAAAAGAAAAGTATATCCACGCTGGATATAAACACAAAATAAACGGTCTCACCAATAGAAGAATGTCCTCAGCGTCTCTTCCCTTTAACGGTGAGTATTGACAGATAATGTGGCCTTTGCTATTTTCCACTGATAGCTTAGAGGAACAGACAAATACTTAATCAAACTAAACCAGGTCTCCCGTGGACTCCCTGACGGTTTGTCTCTGTCATTTCTTTTCCCCCCGAGGGCCGGCAACTTCTGCACACTATATGGTGCGTCCGTCATTCACAGACCCATCAATCAATGTCAATCAATCCATCACAATCCATCAAAATGAAAGCATAAACATATAAACCCCCCGAACAATAACAAAATGAAAACATAACCATCACAAAAGATAGGACCTTACCCTTAAAGGATGGCGTTAATTTAAGGAATATTTTAATTCATAGGCATAAACTTTTAAATGCCATTATAAAACTAAATCCTCTTTTACACATGTGTGGCAGCGCTACACACTGACCGCTGACCACTGACCACAGACCGTTGTCACAAACATAACATCTGGACCTGTGAGGCACCGTTGATCCAATCCACACAGTTGACACAAACACTGTTCAGAGGTCTGTCATGACAATAGTTCCACCTAAAACCTAGATTACACACATATGTGACTACAGCAGTGTTTAACACTTTAAATAGCCATAACTCAGTGACCATTGCTTTGATCAGCGCAATATAGGCGTTAATTTAAAATTAGCCAATCTACAAGTTCACAACTTGTCAAAATGTGTCAGGTTGTGAGCTTGTAAATTAGTTGGGCTATTTAAAAAACAATAGCTGATCTGCAAGCTCACAACGCCTGACATCGTGACACATTCTGAGTTGGTAGATTGGCTCGTAGATTGTCTAAACTTTAAACAAAATACAAAAATAGTAGATCTACAAGCTCATGACGCCTCACATTGTGACACATTGTGAGCTTGGAGATTAGCCATATTTCAAAAATAGCTGATCTACAAGCTCACAAGGCTTAGGATTGAGTTTGTATTTTTGCTATATATGAATCGGCTTGTACATTGTCTATATTTCAAAATAGGAACTGAGAACTTTTCATTTCATATTTTAGACATTTTATTTATTCTAATAATTTAGACAATAAATCAGATCATATGAAATAACTTAATAGTATTTTCATTATTTAATATTTACTTTTACTTCTGCTTGAGTCATTATTTAAAGTTTCAGTTTGTGATTACTATACTGTCTGTCTGTCTGTCTGTCTGTCTGTCTGTCTGTCTGTCTGTCTGTCTGTCTGTCTGTCTGTCTGTCTGTCTGTCTGTCTGTCTGTCTGTCTCAAAGAACCTTCTCTGAACCATTAACCACTTAAACCCCTGCATCCCATGTTGACATGTCTTAATACGTGAACATTCCGCGAAAATAGCAGATCTACAAGCTCACAACGCATCACATTGTGACATGGCTGTGAGCTAGTAGCAGTGGTGGAAAAAGTACTCAATTTGTTAACTTAAGTAAAAGTATCAATACTGCAATGTAGAAATACAATGTTATAAGTTAAAGTCTGGCATTAAAAATGTACTTGAGTAAAAGTACAAAAGTGTTGGTATAAAAATGTACTTAAAGTATCAAAAGTAAAAGTACACATTATGCAGAATGGCTGAAATGCAAATGTCTTAAATGTATAGGGCTGAAGTGGTTAATGTATGTTTTGTAATAATAATCAAAATCTACAAAGTAACTAGTACCTAAAGTTTTCAAATACTTGAAGTAGTGCAGTAAAAGTACAATATTTGCCAATGAGATGTAGTGGATTAGAAGTAAAAGTACAGAAAATTGGAAGTACTCCTGTACAGTAAAAGTACCTCAAAATTGTAAGTACAGTACTTGAATAAATGTACTTAGTTACTTTTCACCACTGGCTAGTAGTTTGGCTATTTTCAGTGGTGTAAAGTAACTAAGTACATTTACTCAAGTATAGTTCTCAAGTACAATTTAAAGGTATTTTTTACTTAACTGGAGTATTTCCAGTTTTCACTAGGCTTACTTTTACTTCTACTCCACTCTCTCATAGGCAAATACTGTACTTTTACTCCACTACAATTACATGAAAACTTTAGTTACTAGTTACTTTGTAGATTTAGATTATTATTACAAAACATACATTAACCACTTCAGCCCTATATACATTTAAGCCATTTGAAAATAGCAGATCTACAAGCAGCTTGTAGATCTGCTATTTTTAAAAGATTTTAAAAGATTTTATACATTTGAAATCTTGTGAAATGGGATATTCTGCATATTGAGTACTTTTACTTTTGTGCTTTGTACTCAAGTATATTTTGAATTCCGGACTTTAACTTGTAACAGAGTATTTTTATATTGCAGTATTGATACTTTTACTTAAGTAAAAAACGTGAGTACTTTTTACACCACTGGCTGTTTTTGACAGAGATTTGGTGTAGAGGGAAAAACTGAGCAGACCAAGTACAGAGCCCTGGGAGACACCGGTCGATGAAGGGTTAAAGTGGTTAATGGTTCTTTATAGCATTGGTTCTCAAAGTGGGGTCCGGGGACCCCCAAGGGTCCTTGGGGGGTTCCAGGGGGTCCCCAGCTAAATGTTTAAAACAGCATCACAATCATTTTAACAAATTTATTAGACCCTCCAGAAAAATGCGTTTATGCGATCGCAGAATTTACCGCATAATCAGCAAAATGGCGCATAATTATGCGGAGGTAACGTTTTTTCAAAAAGGCCGCATCGCATCGCATAATATGTGCATCGCATCACATAGTATGCGCATCGCATAATACGCACATCGCATAATACGCGCATCGCATAATACGCACATCGCATCACATAATATGCGCATCGCATCGCATAATACGCACATCGCATCACATAATACGCACATCGCATCACATAATACGCACATCGCATCGCATAATACGCACATCGCATCACATAATATGCGCATCGCATCGCATAATATGCGCATCGCATCACATAATACGCGAATCGCATCACATAATACGCACATCGCATCACATAATACGCACATCGCATCACATAATACGCGAATCGCATCACATAATACGCACATCGCATCACATAATACGCGAATCGCATCACATAATACGCACATCGCATCGCATAATACGCACATCGCATCGCATAATACGCACATCGCATCACATAATATGCGCATCGCATCGCATAATACACGCATCGCATAATACGCGCATCGCATCGCATAATACGCACATCGCATCACATAATATGCGCATCGCATCACATAATATGCGCATCGCATCGCATAATACGCACATCGCATCGCATCACATAATATGCGCATCGCATCACATAATACGCACATCGCATCGCATAATATGCGCATCGTATCACATAATACGCACATCGCATCGCATCACATAATATGCGCATCGCATCACATAATACGCACATCGCATCACATAATATGCGCATCGCATCACATAATATGCGCATCGCATCACATAATACGCACATCGCATCGCATAATACGCACATCGCATCACATAATACGCACATCGCATCACATAATACGCACATCGCATCACATAATATGCGCATCGCATCACATAATACGCACATCGCATCACATAATATGCGCATCGCATCACATAATATGCGCATCGCATCACATAATACGCACATCGCATCACATAATATGCGCATCGCATCACATAATATGCGCATCGCATCACATAATACGCGCATCGCATCGCATCGCATCACATAATATGCGCATCACATCACATAATACGCACATCGCATCACATAATATGCGCATCGCATCACATAATATGCGCATCGCATCACATAATACGCGCATCGCATCGCATAATACGCACATCGCATCACATAATACGCACATCGCATCGCATCGCATAATACGCACATCGCATCACATAATATGCGCATCGCATCGCATCACATAATACGCACATCGCATCACATAATATGCGCATCGCATCACATAATACGCACATCGCATCACATAATACGCGAATCGCATCACATAATACGCACATCGCATCGCATAATACGCACATCGCATCGCATAATACGCACATCGCATCACATAATATGCGCATCGCATCGCATAATACACGCATCGCATAATACGCGCATCGCATCGCATAATACGCACATCGCATCACATAATATGCGCATCGCATCACATAATATGCGCATCGCATCGCATAATACGCACATCGCATCGCATCACATAATATGCGCATCGCATCACATAATACGCACATCGCATCGCATAATATGCGCATCGTATCACATAATACGCACATCGCATCGCATCACATAATATGCGCATCGCATCACATAATACGCACATCGCATCACATAATATGCGCATCGCATCACATAATATGCGCATCGCATCACATAATACGCACATCGCATCACATAATATGCGCATCGCATCACATAATACGCACATCGCATCACATAATATGCGCATCGCATCACATAATATGCGCATCGCATCACATAATACGCACATCGCATCACATAATATGCGCATCGCATCACATAATATGCGCATCGCATCACATAATACGCGCATCGCATCGCATCGCATCACATAATATGCGCATCACATCACATAATACGCACATCGCATCACATAATATGCGCATCGCATCACATAATATGCGCATCGCATCACATAATACGCGCATCGCATCGCATAATACGCACATCGCATCACATAATACGCACATCGCATCGCATCGCATAATACGCACATCGCATCACATAATATGCGCATCGCATCGCATCACATAATACGCACATCGCATCACATAATATGCGCATCGCATCGCATAATACGCACATCGCATCGCATAATACGCACATCGCATCGCATAATACGCACATCGCATCACATAATATGCGCATCGCATCACATAATACGCACATCGCATCACATAATACGCACATCGCATCACATAATACGCACATCGCATCACATAATACGCACATCGCATCACATAATACGCACATCGCATCACATAATACGCACATCGCATCGCATAATACGTACATCGCATCGCATAATATGCGCATCGCATCACATAATACGCACATCGCATCACATAATACGCACATCGCATCACATAATACGCACATCGCATCACATAATACGCACATCGCATCACATAATACGCACATCGCATCACATAATACGCACATCGCATCACATAATACGCACATCGCATCACATAATACGCACATCGCATCACATAATACGCACATCGCATCACATAATACGCACATCGCATCGCATAATACGTACATCGCATCGCATAATATGCGCATCGCATCACATAATACGCACATCGCATCACATAATACGCACATCGCATCACATAATACGCACATCGCATCACATAATACGCACATCGCATCACATAATACGCACATCGCATCACATAATACGCACATCGCATCACATAATACGCACATCGCATCACATAATACGCACATCGCATCACATAATACGCACATCGCATCACATAATACGCACATCGCATCGCATAATACGTACATCGCATCGCATAATATGCGCATCGCATCACATAATACGCACATCGCATCACATAATACGCACATCGCATCACATAATACGCACATCGCATCACATAATATGCGCATCGCATCACATAATACGCACATCGCATCACATAATACGCACATCGCATCACATAATACGCACATCGCATCACATAATACGCACATCGCATCACATAATACGCACATCGCATCACATAATACGCACATCGCATCACATAATACGCACATCGCATCGCATAATACGTACATCGCATCGCATAATATGCGCATCGCATCACATAATACGCACATCGCATCACATAATACGCACATCGCATCACATAATACGCACATCGCATCACATAATACGCACATCGCATCACATAATACGCACATCGCATCACATAATACGCACATCGCATCACATAATACGCACATCGCATCACATAATACGCACATCGCATCGCATAATACGTACATCGCATCGCATAATATGCGCATCGCATCACATAATACGCACATCGCATCACATAATACGCACATCGCATCACATAATACGCACATCGCATCACATAATACGCACATCGCATCACATAATACGCACATCGCATCACATAATACGCACATCGCATCACATAATACGCACATCGCATCACATAATACGCACATCGCATCACATAATACGCACATCGCATCACATAATACGCACATCGCATCACATAATACGCACATCGCATCACATAATACGCACATCGCATCACATAATACGCACATCGCATCACATAATACGCACATCGCATCACATAATACGCACATCGCATCACATAATACGCACATCGCATCACATAATACGCACATCGCATCACATAATACGCACATCGCATCACATAATACGCACATCGCATCACATAATACGCACATCGCATCACATAATACGCACATCGCATCACATAATACGCACATCGCATCACATAATACGCACATCGCATCGCATAATACGTACATCGCATCGCATAATATGCGCATCGCATCACATAATACGCACATCGCATCACATAATACGCACATCGCATCACATAATACGCACATCGCATCACATAATACGCACATCGCATCACATAATACGCACATCGCATCACATAATACGCACATCGCATCACATAATACGCACATCGCATCACATAATACGCACATCGCATCACATAATACGCACATCGCATCACATAATACGCACATCGCATCGCATAATACGTACATCGCATCGCATAATATGCGCATCGCATCACATAATACGCACATCGCATCACATAATACGCACATCGCATCACATAATACGCACATCGCATCACATAATACGCACATCGCATCACATAATACGCACATCGCATCACATAATACGCACATCGCATCGCATAATACGTACATCGCATCGCATAATATGCGCATCGCATCACATAATACGCACATCGCATCACATAATACGCACATCGCATCACATAATACGCACATCGCATCACATAATACGCACATCGCATCACATAATACGCACATCGCATCACATAATACGCACATCGCATCACATAATACGCACATCGCATCACATAATACGCACATCGCATCGCATAATACGTACATCGCATCGCATAATATGCGCATCGCATCACATAATACGCACATCGCATCACATAATACGCACATCGCATCACATAATACGCACATCGCATCACATAATACGCACATCGCATCACATAATACGCACATCGCATCACATAATACGCACATCGCATCACATAATACGCACATCGCATCACATAATACGCACATCGCATCACATAATACGCACATCGCATCACATAATACGCACATCGCATCGCATAATACGTACATCGCATCGCATAATATGCGCATCGCATCACATAATACGCACATCGCATCACATAATACGCACATCGCATCACATAATACGCACATCGCATCGCATAATACGCACATCGCATCGCATATTTCCGTATATTTCGCAACTTTTAACATATTTCGCATTTTTCGCAACTTTTCGCATATCGCATATTTCGCATATTGCCGCATATTTCACAATTTTCCGCATATATTGCAACTTCCCGCAATTTCATCACATAAAATTGCAAAAAAAAACGCATATTTCGTCGCAAAATAGAGGATTTTAGTCCGCATAATCAAGAGTTTTAGCCCACGTTTTTCTGGAGGGTCTAATTTATACATATTTTATATGTTGGCTGTTTAAAAATAGTAGATCTACAAGTTCACAGTGCGGCACATTGTTATACATAAATCTTCTCTTCTGGGGGTCCCTGGCACAAAACATGTTCAGATGGGGGTCCGCGGCCAAATATATAAAAATGCGGGGGTCCTTGACACTAAAAACTTTGAGAACTACTGCTTTATAGAAGCATTTAAATAGTTAAATAATTGTTCTTTAAAGAACTGTGTGTGTGTGTGTGTGTGTGTGTGTGTGTGTGTGTGTGTGTGTCACTCAGTGAATGATGTGTTTAATGTTTATTGTGTTGTTTTTCTCATCAGATTATCATCCTCTCACACTGGACACAAACACAACACACAGAACCCTCTATCTGTCTGAGAACAACAGGAAGGTGACAAATGACAGACGGGGTCATCAGTATCCTCCTCATCCTGACAGGTTTGATGGAAAGCAACAGGTTCTGTGTTCAGAGGGTCTGACTGGACGCTGTTACTGGGAGGTAGAGTGGGAGGGTTATATGGTTTCTATAGCAGTGACTGACAGAGGAATCAGCAGGAAAGGAGAGGGTAGAGACTGTGTGCTTGGATACAATGACATGTCCTGGAGTCTGCACTGTAGTGGAGAACAGTACGGTAACAGGTACAGTGTCATACACAATAGTAAGCAGACTCTCCTCCCTGTCAGTCCCTCTAGAGGCTCTAAGAGAGTAGCAGTGTATCTAGACTGTTCTGCTGGAACTCTGTCATTCTATAAAATATCAGAGGACATTCTGATACACCTGTACACCTTCAGTGACACATTCACTGATCCTCTCTATGCTGGGTTCAATGTTCTCTCCTCCTTCTCCACCTCCTCAGTGTGTCTGTGTGAGCAGAGATAGAGTCTCTATGTGAGGGTGACATCAGGTCGTCATGGTTACTCCACATGTCTGAGTGAGTCCAGGTTGTCATGGTTACCACGAGTACTTCAATCAGTAAATCAGTGTTTCTCAAACATTTTCATGTCGCGGACCCCCATATGAACATATTCTGTTCCAGGGACCCCCATATGAACATAGTCTGTTCCAGGGACCCCCATAGGCCGAGATATTTTTTTTAAAGTCACATTTTAACCCATTAACCCACATTTTAACCCATTAAGCATCTGTGTCACTTTTTAGATTTCTTTAGGCTATTCAAAAATAGCAGATCTACAAGCTCATAGCGCGGCACCGAGTGCCGCGCTATGAGCTTGTAGATCTGCTATTTTTGTGAAATCATGAAAATGTGTGCAAATCTTTAAATATATATATTTTTTATTTTATTGTATTATTTAGAAATCATTTTTTTATCGGCCTCAGGTCTTAAAGGACGACTTCACCCATTTTCAACCTCTCTTCATATAATAGGCCCTCACTAATGTCCATGATAAAATGTTTAAAAAAAAATCTACTTGGTCTGTGTCTCATAGGAGGACTGTGGACAGTCCAGAAACCCGTCTACCAGTGACATCATCATTAGGCAGGATTTTTTTTTTCCAACAAGATTTAAAACATTTTATTTAGATTTTTATTAACGTGAGAACAATGGCTTCTTTTATTGCATTGCAACTTTCCAGGAATACAAAGCCTGCCGTTTCTATTAGCTTGGATTCCCCATCGATGATGTCACTGGTAGACAGGTTTCTGAACTGTCCACAGCTCTCCTATGAGACACAGACTGAGTAGGAAAACATGGTACCGTTTTATCATGAGCATTAGTGTTTATATTATATGAATATAGGTTGAAAATGGGTGAAGTCGTCCTTTAATGGGTTAATAAGAAAAACTGCCCCTGGGGGTCCCCAGACCACACTTTGAGAAACACTGATCTAGACACTGTTTCTCAACATCAGGTCCGGGGCCCACTAGGGGTCCATATGGACTCTTACAGCAGTGGTTCTCAAACCTGTTCAAGTCAAGGACCCCCAGATTAATATGTGTTTGGGCTGCAGACCCCCATCTGAAAACGTGTTGTGTCAGGGACCCCCATCTGAAAACGTGTTGTGCCAGGGACCCCCATCTGAAAATGTGTTGTGTCAGGGACCCCCATCTGAAAATGTGTTGTGTCAGGGACCCCCAGAAGAGAAGATTTATGTTTACCAGAAAAATCTAAATTATTCTAAATGTTCCAAACTTTTCTCTTTTTGCAGCACTTTGTGCCGCGCTGTGAGCTTGTAGATCTGATGTTTTTGTGTAGCCAACACATAACATTATAAAGTGGTTAAAATGATTGTGATGCTATGATAACTACTTTATCTGGGGACCCCCTGTGTTAACTACTTTATCTGGGGACCCCCTGGAACCTTCATAATGTTTCATTTCATGTGTTATTGTACGATCATTAAAGATGACATCATCTTCTCAGAGAGAGAGAGAGAGATTAAGGTCATTTGTAGAATAAACTGTAATTGTTTAATAAATGTTTTGAAAGTCTGTCGTTGTTCCTGTGTTATTAATATCATTAATACAATACTACAATACTAATATTATTATTATTATTATTAGGACATTATTTATGTTACATGCAGTGGTGGAAAGTAAGTACATTTACTCAAGTACTGTATATATCTTTTTACTTTACTGGAGTATTTCCAATTTATTTTTTACAGTTTTACTTCTACTCCATTATTCAATTCAATTCAATTCAATCTTTATTCAAGACACACACAGGGGGGTCCATAGTGAGGAACACTTAAAACATATCAAAACAAAACAAAACAATAAATAAACAAGGCAGGACTTTTAGCCTTATCTCTGCACACACAGGCTAGAGCGCCAGTGTCTCGATAGCTTAGATGACAGCCTAACAGAGCTCTTGGCAAGATTAGAGAGTGATACAACGATGCTGTTCACCCAATCTATACATCAGGTTTGGTAATACAGCAGGGCAAGTGGGTACATTTATTTCTACAAACATTTGACTGGCACTACAGCATCTTGGGGCTTTGAGCAGGAGCCTCATATCAGTCTTTATAGGTCACTGTCATTTTTTGCAGACTGCCCTTTTTGTAGCGTCGCCACGGAGTGCAGTAAGCTTTAAAAAGTGAGATTTTCACTGGAGCTGAGCAGAAATTGAATTTGCGAACATACGCACGTTGGCTTGAGCATATAGTTTACGGCGCTGTCTAGAAATATCTCTGTCATCAGATAAGGTCATTTGTTATAAAATGACCTAGATATTTGGTCTCCTTGCACTCTTTCAGTGTCATACCAGACAGATAGAAGTCAGGAAAAAACAGCTTACTGTCTTCCTTACTTCTCACCATCAGAGTTATGCTGTTTTTTGCGTTGTACTTGATATCATAATCAATGCCATACTGTGAGCACACTCTTAGTAACTGCTGGAGACCAGCACTACTAGGACATAGGACCACCAAGTCATCTGCAAACATGAGGTGGTTGATGATACTGTCACCAATGATACACCCTGTTTTACAGGCATTCAATTGTACAGATAAATCATCCATAAAAACATTAAAAAGGAATGGAGATAAAATGCTGCCTTGTCTTACCCCATTGGTCACATGGAATGGGGCGGAGATAGAGTTACCCCATTTAACCAGCATAGTCTGGCGTGAATACCAGTAAACCAGAATCCTTATCAAATATCTGGGGGGCCCTCGCAGACATAATTTATTAAAAAGTTTACAGTGACTGACTCTGTCAAAAGCTTTGGATGCACTGATAAAACAACTAAATACAGTGGTGTTTTGACTTGAGTATTTGTCCAATATCTCCTTGAGTGCAAAGATGCACATGTCGGTGCCATGTTTCTGTTTAAACCCAAACTGATTGTCAGCTGTCAGTAAATACTGCTCCAGCCTACTGAGGAGAACTCTTTCCAGTACTTTTGATACAATGCTGGCTATAGCTATCGGCCTGTAGTTCTCAGAGCTATTCAGCTTACCCACCTTGTCCTTAATGACAGGCACTAAAATAACAGATAAAATGGATGTTGGTAGTGAACCATGAACCAAAAACCCAGTAAAACAAATGGCAAGTAAAATGTGCAGTTTCCTGTTGGCATTTTTCAAGTGTTCAGCAGCAATGTTATCCAACCCACAGGCCTTATTGTTGTCTAGTTTCAGGACAGCTTCAAGTATTTCCTGTGGGGTGATAGCCACCTCCTCATCTTTATCGACTGTGCCAACTTGGAAGGGCTTACTTGGGATACAATTAAATAATTCATAGAACCTTTTCTGCCACAGATTGCATTATGTCCTCTGGGCCACTTGCATCATCGACACTTGACGGTTACAATTATTAATAGTTCTGATTTCTTTCCAGAAATCAGTGGCACTATTATTTTGTAATTTTTTAGCAAGTGCATCGGCCCGCATTGTATTTTCCTGTCTCTTCATAAAACAAAGTGCATATTTAAAATTAGCATTGGTCTGTTTTTTCCGTTCAAACAGGTGACCAGACTTATTTTTGCCTGATCCGGCCCATTCTTTAAACGCCCTACTGGCATCCGCATGTAGTTCTGCTACATATTCATTCCAACCTGGCCTGGCCATTACATCTCAAAGGCAGATATTTTTACTCCACTACAATTATTTGAACACTTTAGTTACTAGTTACTTTGTAGAGTTTTATTATTATAACAAAACCACTTCAGATCTTTATATATACTTTGGCAATTTGAAAATAGCAGATCTACAAGCTCACAACGTTGTGAGCTTGTAGATCTGCTATTTTCAAAGGATTTTATACATTTGAAAACTTGTGAAACGGGACCTTGTAGATCTGCTATTTTCCTAGGGGTCATGGACCCCCTGTAGTAACTCTGAGGACGTCTTTCTCTATAGTTATGTATTCATCTAAAGTGAGCTTCATTAAAGGAACAGTTCACCCCAAAATGACTTTTTTTCCTATGGATTATTCACCCCATGGAGACTTTTGTCTCTTTCCTAAGACAACTTGATGACCAGCAGCGGTTCCGGTAGGAGACAGAAAGAGTCTCCTTTGTATCTCCTACCGGAACCGCTGCCTACCGGTCCGCTGGTCATCACATTATTGTCTTTAGGAATGAGACAAAAACTAAAACATATCCATGAATTCAAGTCTCCATGGTGAGACTAATACATAGGAAAAAAGTATTTTTTTTGTGTGAACTATCCCTTTAATACCTGGGGGAAACATCCTGAATACAGGTTATTGTCAGACACTCCCTAAGAAGGCTGGAGGCGGGCTCTTTAAAATCCTCTGGTAGCCCCGCCCCCCCTCCCCCCCACACACACACACCTGTTCCAAACAGACACACAGGTGTTTGATACAAACTCCTTCATGTCTGGAAGTAAAACAGTAAAATAACAACTTATAACATAACTTTCCCCTCATGGAGGTAGAGGAGAGTTGTCAAACTGCTGAGTCACATGAGTGACAGATGGAAGAGAAGTGTTTTGTTTACAACTGATGGATTCTCCATACTGGTGAGTTAGCATACCTGCAGCTAGCCGCTTAGCATTAACCCCTTCAGCCCCAGCATCCATATGCTGGGGGGAACCGTAGACAGAAATAGACACACTGACACACAGACGGCTCAAGGTAGGAACCTTTTTTCTTTGTTGCTGCTTGTGTTGTACTGTGTGTGTGTGTGTGTGTGTGTGTGTGTGTGTGTGTGTGTGTGTGTGTGTGTGTGTGTGTGTGTGTGTGTGTGTGTGTGTGTGTGTGTGTGCTAATGTGTTGCATTGTTGTCATGTTGTGACTCAATGACTGGGTGGCATTGAAACATGTTCACCGACTGTGTGTGGCTCTGGAACTGAAGGCTGTTTCTACACTACAGTATGTGTGCTGTGCTGTGCTGTGCTGTTTCTGCTGTTGAGTGTTCAGTGTTTAAAAATAGCAGATCTACAAGCATCACAGGCACGGTTTGAACTTGTAGTTCTGCTATTTTGAGGTTTGGTGTAGAGGGGAAAAAAGAGCAGAACAAGTAACAAGCCAAAGGTTCTCTCTCAGCTATAGGGGTCCCTGCTTCATCTGTCTGTCAGCTAAGGGGTCCCTGCTTCAACTCTCTGTCAGTTAAGGGGTCCCTGCTTCATCTGTCTGTCAGTTAAGGGGTCCCTGCTTCACCTCTCTGTCAGCTAAGGGGTCCCTGCTTCACCTGTCTGTCAGTTAAGGGGTCCCTGCTTCATCTGTCTGTCAGTTAAGGGGTCCCTGCTTCATCTGTCTGTCAGTTGAGGGGTCCCTGCTTCACCTGTCTGTCAGTTAAGGGGTCCCTGCTTCATCTGTCTGTCAGTTAAGGGGTCCCTGCTTCATCTCTCTGTCAGTTAAGGGGTCCCTGCTTCAACTCTCTGTCAGTTAAGGGGTCCCTGCTTCATCTGTCTGTCAGTTAAGGGGTCCCTGCTTCATCTGTCTGTCAGTTAAGGGGTCCCTGCTTCATCTGTCTGTCAGTTAAGGGGTCCCTGCTTCACCTGTCTGTCAGTTAAGGGGTCCCTGCTTCATCTGTCTGTCAGTTAAGGGGTCCCTGCTTCATCTGTCTGTCAGTTAAGGGGTCCCTGCTTCATATGTCTGTCAGTTAAGGGGTCCCTGCTTCATATGTCTGTCAGTTGAGGGGTCCCTGCTTCACCGGTCCTTAGGCTGATAAACGTTGAAGACCCCTGGTCTTAATACTGTAGGTTAAGGTAGGTTAAGGGTTAAGGGTTGTAGGTTAAAGGTCAACATGTAAACCTTTGGATCTGAGCTCATTACTAAAGCCTGTGTAATGCACCGGTTTAACCAGAGGAGGGCGCCAGAGCCTAAGAGGACTGAGGGTAGAGGGCAGGCAACAACATTCCTGCCTACATCACGTGTTCCATATCGTCGTCTTGCAAAAAAAAGTTTTTCAGGAAAAATATATTTCACCCAAAATGTTTATAACAAATTATTACTATTTAAATAGAAATAACACTGTCTGTCAGTTATGTAACATAAGAGATTTAAATAGGATTAAATCTGACTTTGGCCAACAAAAAAAATACAAAATGGCCTAAATCAGTAAATAATTCACAAAACCATGTGACTTAGGCCAAAAAAAGGCCTATTTTGGCCTAAGTCACACTAGGGAGGCCATTATACTAAAAGGAGAGTGAACAGCATGATCCTTTTCTATTAGGAGATTCAATAAGGCCATTTTACCAGAGGTAACAGTGTCATGAGGAGCTGACTTATAGGCAAACATATCATTTTCCTCAAAAAATGACTTAGGCCATTAGTTTAGCAAGGTGACCATATAATAATAATAATAATATTGTGTCAATGTGTTAGTGCAGGGTGATGCAACTTTGATGATGGAGAGGGACACTATATTTCCACACTCACTCCAGAGGGACACATTACATATACTGTCTCTCCGTATTTTAACTTTTTTTTAAAGCCATTCTATATCACACAAAAGTAGCAAAAAACAACAGATGGAAGAAGTTCCAGTTTTGACTAGCTTGATGGCGTGGATTAGTTCTGATTTGTACCATATTAGCATACCTCCAGAGTCCCTTCCCTGGGTGACTCCTGCTAGCTTTGTAGATGGTACCACAAGTTCTCTGTAGCCAGTAGGACAGCCAGTGGGGCCGTCCCCTTTGTGCCATGTCTCTTGTAGAACAATGATGTCTATGTTTGCAATCTCTTTGGCAAAGTCTGTGGTTCTGCTCTTGATGCCAAGGGCAGTCGACCTCAAACCTTGTATATTCCAGGATGATATAGTGAGTGATTTGTACTCCATTGTTCACATTGTTGTTACATTCCAGGGGTTCTGCCCTGGGCCCATGCTGTGTAGAAGTCCCTGAACATCTGCTCGATACTGTGTGTGCTGGGGATGGCTCTGGTCACCGCCTGTGCGTATGTGTATGGTTGGAGACTAGAGGGAGTGGGAGAGTGGGCGGTGGTGAGGCTGATGCAAGAGTGTATGGGATGGACATCAGTGGTGTAGGTGCGCTGTGTGTGGGATGAGGTCTGGGTGGGGCAGTGAGGGTAGGCCTCAGGGGTGTGGGTGGGCCACCCTGTTGTGTGGCATGGGGTCTGGATGGAGCGGAGAGGTGTCTAGGAGAGGGTCTGCTAGGTTGATAGGGGTGGTGACGTCTAGTAGAGTGTCCTCTGTGTGCAGTGCGGTGTCCTCTGGGTGTAGGATGTTGATACACTTATTTGTCTGAGCTTGTGCTCATTTGATTTTGCTATTTTGTCTCATCTGTTTAAAAAAGTAGGTATGATGTATTGCACTTTTACCTTAGCGCTAGGTATACTCTTGGTTGCTTGTTTTTTTGCAGGAAATGCACTTAAGACTTCTGGTGATTAGTAGTTTTCGTTCCCTACCTATGTTGAATACACTTATTGTAAGTCGCTTTGGATAAAAGCGTCTGCTAAATGACTGTAATGTAATGTCATGTAGCAGGCAGCCACTCAAAGGAGACAATTTCACCCTGTTTAGTTATCCGCCAGGCCTGACAGTCGAGTGTCGGAAGTCAGAACCTCTGCCCCACATGTTTCACATCAGCAAGGTTTTGCAAAACACATTTTGTGTTATTACTCTGAACTGATTTTGTCCAAACATGTAATTAGGTACATATTATCTCTATAGTCATGTGATCAAGACGGAGCTGTCAGATTTTTCATATTCTATACTGGTTGGCTAAGATTGGCTTCAGGAGTGATCCATTTGACATAACATGCCACAAATCATGAGCGTCTGATCACTGTGAACCTTTGAACACACACTCACAGTTGTCTGTCTGTCTGTCTGTCTGTCTGTCTGTCTGTCTGTGAGTCTGCCTGCCTGCCCGCCCCTGAACCTCAAATGTTCTCAATTTGTGCGTCTTGTTACACACACACACACACACACACACACACACACACACACACACACACACACACACACACACACACACACACACACACACACACACACACACACACACACACACACACACACACACACACACACACACACGCTGCTTGCTGCCATGTATGTCTTAAAGACGCACTCCCACAATGCAGTTAGAATGAACACATTCTTATGTCTGTCTCTCCATTACAAATCACTCTTTTCCTCTTTTTAAAACAGTAGAATGTTCTTTAAGGAATCTGGATCTGAAAAGTGTTTCTTATGGTGTGTGTGTGTGTGTGTGTGTGTGTGTGTGTGTGTGTGTGTGTGTGTGTGTGTGTGTGTGTGTGTGTGTGTGTGTGTGTGTGTGTGTGTGTGTGTGTGTGTGTGTGTGTGTGTGTGTGTGTGTGTGTGTGTGGGTCATGACTAGGGGTGAAGCAGTTTGGGCGTGCGTCACAGAACGGGGCGTAACACAGATGTTACCGGGTGGGAAATGCCCGTCACGTGTAAGATACTCAGATACTCAGATAACAACAATGATCAGAATGTAGGAGCGACTCCACAACAACTTGCTGTTGTCACGCACAGAAAACACAGATCTACAAGCTCAGGACGAGTTGTGCTGTGAGGAGTTGTAGCTTGTAGATCTTGGCTACTTAGAGAGAGAGAGAGAGAGAGAGAGAGAGAATGTTTGGTACGCAATCAAGATGAAACACAATGTGTGTGTGTGTGTGTGTGTGTGTGTGTGTGTGTGTGTGTGTGTGTGTGTGTGTGTGTGTGTGTGTGTGTGTGTGTGTGTGTGTGTGTGTGTGTGTGTGTGAATGGGCGAATCTATGTAAAGCGCTTTGGATAAAAGCGCTATATAAATGCACTATTTATTATTTTACCAAATCATAATAAAGCAGGTGAGGACAGTGTTAGTTGAGGAAAGAGGAGATCAGGTTTGACCAGATGTGTGTTTGTCACGGTAGCTTTAATAGCTGTGATTTCTATGCATGTGAACAGGTGTTCTGTGTTGATGAGAGAGTCTTAAAGTATGTAAGGTGTGCTTAAAGGAACAAAGGGAACAGATACTGAACCTGATGACACATTAATGAAGGTATGAGACCTTTTAAAGGAATGCAGTGTCAGTGGTTTGATGCCAGAGCTCCTAACTGCCATCACACTATTATTATTATTGTCTCCGCCAGGCCGAAGGCGTGGCCGACACTATGTAGTGCACCCTGTCTGTCTGTACAATATCGTTAGCCTCAGAGGAACATTGGGGCGGCAGTGGCTCAGGGGTAGAGTGAACTAGAAACCACAAGGTTCCCAGTTTGATCCCGGGCGTGGGGGCTCCCCCAGAGTTAGTGTAGAAGTGTCCTTGAGCAAGACCCTGAACCCCTAACTGCTCCCGGTGAGCAGGTTGGTGTCTTGCATGGTTTCCTCCTCCATCGGTGTGTGTGTGTGTGTGTGTGTGTGTGTGTGTGTGTGTGTGTGTGTGTGTGTGTGTGTGTGTGTGTGTGTGTGTGTGTGTGTGTGTGTGTGTGTGTGTGTGTGTGTGTGTGTGTGTGTGTGTGTGTGTGTGTGTGTGTGTGAATGGGTGAATGTAATGCACAATCAATGTAAATTGCTTTCGATAAAAGCGCTATATAAATGCACCATTTACCATTTTTATTCTACCATTGCCTAACTAAATATATATATATTTTTAACAAGCATTAATGTAACAAGCATTCTGAGAGGCTGACAACATAGGCAACTAGAAAAAGTGCTCATCGGAGCACAGGTCTCCGCCAGGTCAGGTAGGTTATTGTGGGCCAACAATGTTCGGAATTTGCCAATCAAGGAAGCTGGAAAGTGAAAAATCGGTCTTGATAAAAAAAAAAAACTATTCAGATAATATGTACTGATTTGCATGACGTTTGGCCAAAATTTGTAGGAGTAATATAAAACAAATGTTTTGCAAAAATTGGCCTCCTGGTGACACTATAACAAGGCACTGTTAAAAGGGTGGCATTTGCTCCTCGACGTATGAGCGAATAAGCTTGCAAAGTTTCACTGCAATCGGACGCTGCGTTCATGATTTGTGGCATTTTGTTCGAAACGGGCCATTCCTGCAAACTTTAGATGTCAAACTTAGCCAATCAGGATGGAACGCATTGTGAAAAAGACCCTTTTGGTTTAGTGACTGTAGAGATACTGTGTACCGATTAGTGTGATGTTTGGACAAACATCTTTAGGAGTACAGTGAAAAAAAAATGTTTTGCAAGAATTGGCCTCCTGGTGGCGCTATACAGGCCTATACAGACATTTGGGAGACGATAAGGCAGGATGAATCAGCAATGTTAGGAGAGTAGAGTATAGGCAGAAATAAATTCCTCATGATTTCATAAGTCAACGTGTCAACTTTGTGTCAAAGAACTGGTGTTGGGACAAACAGACACATTCTTGGGGACAGAGTTTGTAAAGTTATTGGAGGATATTTTAGGGTCATGTCATGTGGTCTACCTGCATATCCTTTGTGATCTACTGGTAGATCGTGATCTACCTTTTGGGCATCCTGACTTAGACAGATAACCCTAACCCTAACCCTGAGACAGATAGTGATTTCTTCTTTCTTCTTTCCTGAAAACCATTCAAAAAATATGACTTAGGCAATTATGCTATGAGGATAACTAGGTCACTCTGACATAGTTACTGTGTGTGTGTGTGTGTGTGTGTGTGTGTGTGTGTGTGTGTGTGTGTGGTGAACAGGATTACATTGTTAACATAGCATAACGTCTCTGTGTTGTTAGATAAAGAACAGAGATGCTCAACACGTGGGTTGCGGCCCAAACCTTGTTGGGTGGAGGACTCATCATAACTCCTAGTTCATATATTTACATGACGCAAGAATTAACACATTTACTGTATAGCTTTGAAACAAACTCCATTGTGTTATTATAATAACTATATCATATGATTATTATATTTGATTAAGATATATGATATTATAATAATCATGGGGCACGTATAATCATTATCTAATAATCATACAATAATATAATGAATCATCATCATACATCTTATTAAGTAATGTGTTCACAGAGAGACAGACAGGCTAGGTATAGATAGATATATAGATAGATAGATAGATAGATAGATAGATAGATAGAATATTTGTTTTATGCTGATGGATAGATAGATAGTACATTTGTTTGTACTCAAGTACTGTACAAATTTGAGGGGCAGTAATTTTAACTTTACTGGATTATCTTCAATTTTCAGTACTTGTACTTCTACTCGACTACATCTCAGAGGCAAATATTGTCCTTTTGTAAACTGTAGATGTGTATAATTATTACAAAACCTGCATTAACCACTGTATCCCTATTTACTTTGGCTATTTTAAAATAGCCGGTGTACACTCTCACAGCGCGTGGCTTTGCGAGTTGTTGTGAGCTTGTAGATCAGCTGTTTTCTAAAGATTTTTCACATTAACTCTGCAGCCGCACCGTGTCTCTCCAAGGCTGGTGATCATTTGGACGTGACATTGGGTGCGTTCGAAAATTACCCACCGGAGCACACTCGCCTATTAGTTTGTATTGGCCAGTGCGCTCAGTGCTGTATTTTCGAACGCACCCAGAGTGTCACAAAAACCCACCAAATACACCAAAATAACACTGTTCCACGGGCTAATTAGTTAGCATTGATGACATTGACCACACTAACGTTCATACAGGTTGTTGATAAGATGTTTAACATAGCCAGCTCAGCTCGCCCTACTTTCACGGAGCCCTGTTGTTTCTGCGTCTGCCTGTAATGGCGACAGCAAGCTCTCTGTGATGCCAATGCCATTGTCTGGAAACTGGCCTCAGGATGACACGACCAATGAGAGTGAGCGCTTTCGTTGTTGCTAAGATACGGTGTATGGCACATGGCGTCTCTGCCCCATAGCTTGTGGATCTCTGTCACATGATTGGCGTAGCCTGCGTTGCCAGGTCTGCCTTTTGTATAATCGATTTTTGTCTTATTTGGGCGCGCATTTGGGCTCGTTTGCATAGACCACGGCAGCGCTTGTTTCTTTCCCGTTTGACTGATGTGGCAAAGGTGCTCAGTTTGGTGATTGAAACGAACCATCCGGAAGTAAATTGCGAGCTGGCGAAGTGATTTGCATAGTATTGGGGCATAATGCGTTTCATATTAATTGTACATCGTGCAAGTAGAGTAACGGTATGGGAAGCAGCTGGTGTTACAGGCAGAATATTGAGGAATTTTGGGGGAAAATGTGGAGTTGGTTGGGCCATGTGTGTGCTTGGAGACTGCATTCATAGACTTGTGTAGCCTCCATGAGTTTGGCCGCCAATTATAGTAGGAGGATGATGTCATTTCCATTGTGTTATTATAATAATAAGGATGTCATTTCCATTGTGTTATTATAATAATAAGGATGTCATTTCCATTGTGTTATTATAATAATAAGGATGTCATTTCCATTGTGTTATTATATCACATGTTTACATGGACCTTAAAGGTTCTATGACATTCATTTTCACTTTTTTTATTTTTTGTTTTTTGGGTGGTTTTATGACCTCAATTACACCCAAAAAATCTGAACTTTGGGTAGTAGTAGGAATACCACAATAACGCGATGGTGATTATTATGAACTACGTACCCAAACCCGTTAAAGGCTGCTTTTCCCAAGCTGAAATCTCCACTTAAACTGCAAGGCAACGTCAGGAATGTTACATGACTCACTCGCCCAGGTGGTGTCAATAATAGGCTACTAATCACCGTAATCGTAACAAAATTCAGAATCACAGCGCTGCCTGTTTCGGATTCAGCACGCTAAAGTATATTAATTCATTTGTTCGTCTATTTATTAACTGCGTCTGCTACTACAGTCCCTGCTGTACATGAAAACTCCTGTTACAGTCAAGGATCACCTTCAACCTGGTGTTTTTACCCCATGGCCATGTTACAATTATGCACGGGACTCTCAAAAGTACCCGTACATTCTGTATTGTTCAATGAAAAGCATTTTAATCCGATCAGTGGTCATTTTTTCATAATGTATTTGAGTGCAATACACCTACCAACCGATAGGGTCACTCAGTTGAGGAGAAAATGGCCACCGATCAGATTAAAATGCTTTGTATTGAACAATACGGATGATACAGGTACTTTTGAGAGCCTGTATATACATGTTACCTCCGTTGCCATGGGATGAGCACTTTATATTTGAAATATGAACGTTTATGTAGATGTCCGGGCCATAAATGGAGAAAGTGCAAACACCAGGTTGAAGTTCATCCATGACGGTCGTGACAGTCCACCGTCATATCCATGGCTATTACTCCCTCTAACATGTCCCATGTTTTTAGTTTATTGAAATAATGTCATGCATATTTGTCCAGTGCATAGCCTACTGCAGGCCTTGTTGACTAGATTTAGATGAGATTTTTAAGCTCCTGCTCCTGAAATGATCGATTATTTTTAAGGGGAAACGCCATCATTTAACATGCAAGTCAATGGGTGAGAAGCAGAGATTGCCAGGCGCAAATGGTAGTGTAGGTAATTCATGTATTTGTGCAAGATGACCCTGCTACTGTATATAAAATGTGTATATTACTCGTTCATCATAGTTCATGTTCAAATAGCTCAATCCAAAATATAATGCTGTAGGCGTAAGTGTTAGGCTGTATTTACGCACCTGCTTAATTGTAATTAATGCTTAAACATAATTATGACCGGTATTTTTTATCAGATGTCTGATAAATTTGATTCATTCCAGACATTGGGACCAGCAGGTTACAATCCTATAGCGCGACCCCTGGTATAGACCACATTGCTTAGCAGAGTTCAGTGATGCAAATGCATGTCAAGTTGATCAACAGATTGTATTATTCTCCAATGCAATAACAGTACTGAAATGAAGGCTATAAGGGCATTAATGGGAGCCCTTTTTAGCGGTGCCAGCCGCTCTACATTTGACCGTGTCTGTGTGTCCGTCCGTCCGTCCGTCCGTATGAGCACGAGAAGCAACACATACAAACCACATGAACGCAGTGTGCAATTTCCGTGAAACTTTCCACACATATTCCCACTAGGCCCAGGAAGAATTGCCCCCCTTTTCACATTGCCACCAGGAGGCCAATTTTGGCAAAAAAAACCCCAAAGGCACCGCTTCCTTCACACAGGGTGTGATTCTTTTTTAAGTAACTAAAAAGTTACTTTTCACAGTAACACATTACTTTTTGGTGTAAGTAACTAGTAAAGTAACTGAGTTACTTTTAAATGAAGTAACTAGTAATGGTAACTAGTTACTGGTTTTCAGTAACTAGCACAACACTGCTAACAGTGTGTGTGTGTGTGTGTGTGTGTGGGGGGGGGGGGCTGTGCTGCTGCTGCTGCTGCTACAACGTGTGCGAGAGACTCTCCACACAACCGAGTTATACTTCTCCAGTACAACGGTGTCTAACCGAGTTATACTTCTCCAGTACAACGGTGTCTAACCGAGTTATACTTCTCCAGTACAACGGTGCATGTCTAACCGAGAGTTATACTTCTCCAGTACAACGGTGTCTAACCGAGTTATACTTCTCCAGTACAACGGTGTCTAACCGAGTTATACTTCTCCAGTACAACGGTGCATGTCTAACCGAGAGTTATACTTCTCCAGTACAACGGTGTCTAACCGAGTTATACTTCTCCAGTACAACGGTGTCTAACCGAGTTATACTTCTCCAGTACAACGGTGTCTAACCGAGTTATACTTCTCCAGTACAACGGTGCATGTCTAACCGAGAGTTATACTTCTCCAGTACAACGGTGTCTAACCGAGTTATACTTCTCCAGTACAACGGTGTCTAACCGAGTTATACTTCTCCAGTACAACGGTGTCTAACCAAGAGAATCCATGCAGATCACAGTTGACAAATATTATATATTATCGGAGCTATTATTAATGTTATCGGTTTTATCAGGATGACGTCATAATTCCTGATATCGAACCGATAATTATCGGGCCGATACTTATCGTCCACTAATAATTATATCGCAAATTATTGTTATATTTTTCTCTGTTGTTGGTGACAACTCTAGTGCGTCCCATGGACGACACGACGGTGTCATGAATGCGTCCTTTCACAATAGTGTGCGTCAGCGACGCCGGACGCAGGCCTATGAGCACCTCTGCTCAGTGCGGCTGCAGAGTTCATGTGCAAAATCTTGCATGCGTGGCTGTGGCTGTACAGTTTTCCTTCGCCGTGTCTGTAGGTCACCCCCAGGGACCCCTAAGGGGGGGGGGGGGGGGGACATCCTTTTTTCCCCCCCTCCCATGATTTTGTACCCCCAAACGCTATTTACTTTTTTTTGGGGGGCGGGGGGGGGGGGGCCCTTTGCCGTCCACCATGACATCTATGTCATTCTTTGTTGTTTAAAAAGAGTCGATATACAAGCTCACATGTTTTGATGTGATATTTTTCCCCCTATTTGAACAACAATTTGAATTTGTTTGAAACATTTTAACAACACAAATCTTGTATGGGGGTCCCTGGAACAAAATGTTTTCAGATGGGGGTCCGCAGCCACATGCACATTCATTTGGTGTCTTTGACATGAAAACAAGTCAGAACCACTGCTTTAATATACATTAAAACACATACATGGTGCATTTATAAAGCACACACACACACACACACACACACACACACACACACACACACACACACACACACACACACACACACACACACACACACACACACACACACACACACACACACACACACACACACACACACAGTTATCCGCCAGGCCTGACAGTCGAGTGTCGGAAGTCAGAACCTCTGCCCCACATGTTTCACATCAGCAAGGTTTTGCAAAACACATTTTGTGATATTACTCTGAACTGGTTTTGTCCAAACATGTAATTAGGTACATATTATCTCTATAGTCATGTGATCAAGACGGAGCTGTCCGATTTGTCATATTCTATACTGGTTGGCTAAGATTGGCTTCAGGAGTGATCCATTTGACATAACATGCCACAAGTCATGAGTGTCTGATCACTGTGAACCTTTGAACACACACTCACAGTTGTCTGTCTGTCTGTCTGTCTGTCTGTCTGTCTGTCTGTCTGTCTGTCTGTCTGTCTGTCTGTCTGTGAGTCTGCCTGCCTGCCCGCCCCTGAATCTCAAATGTTCTCAATTTGTGCGTCTTGTTACACACACACACACACACACACACACACACACACACACACACACACACACACACACACACACACACACACACACACACACACACACACACACACACACACACACACACACCCACACACACACGCTGCTTGCTGCCATGTATGTCTTAAAGACGCACTCCCACAATGCAGTTAGAATGAACACATTCTTATGTCTGTCTCTCCATTACAAATCACTCTTTTCCTCTTTTTAAAACAGTAGAATGTTCTTTAAGGAATCTGGATCTGAAAAGTGTTTCTTATGGTGTGTGTGTGTGTGTGTGTGTGTGTGTGTGTGTGTGTGTGTGTGTGTGTGTGTGTGTGTGTGTGTGTGTGTGTGTGTGTGTGTGTGTGTGTGTGTGTGGGTCATGACTAGGGGTGAAGCAGTTTGGGCGTGCGTCACAGAACGGGGCGTAACACAGATGTTACCGGGTGGGAAATGCCCGTCACGTGTAAGATACTCAGATACTCAGATAACAACAATGATCAGAATGTAGGAGCGACTCCACAACAACTTGCTGTTGTCACTGTCGTGTCATATCGGGTCCTGTGCTTATGAAATATGAAAATATTATGCTATTAATACATTATAACCCAGAAATTGTTAAAGTGTCCCAAAGCATGAGGAGACGAGAAAATTACCAAGCTATTAGTGGTGAATGCCAGCTGCAGAATTGGTCAAGATAACACTGCCAGGTTTCCTGTCCATTGTCTGGGGTGTGAATCTATGACACCCGGGCCGATTTCTTTTGTTTACTCAGAGAGCACTCAGAGACTAATAAATGCAGGAGAGCCTGACGCCTGTTGTCTCTCCTAAATCAGCAGATTGACTCAAGAATCAAGTAGAATTCATTATACAAATGTGTACTAGTTTGTTCTAAATTCACAGATAGATAGGACTTTAGTTTTAGTAAAATAGATCTGAGGGAAAACCCTTAAGTGAGACAATATGATCACTTTGTGATCCGACGTTCCCAACAGCTACAGAAGAATGCGTTTCTTTTAAGTCATTTTAATCATCTAAATAATTTATACAACGTCAGACATGTCACTGTTTAGACTTATTTCAAAGCTAATAAAATGTTGAATAATAATGTTATAATGTGAGCTTGTGTAAAAGTACAGTTTGATAGATAAATGTTATGTGCTGACTAAGATAGATCCAGTGTGTGACTTTTAGGCCCACCCCAAGAAATCCATTGTCCTTAGCAACCTGTATTGTGAATGGTCAGGAAGAGGGCCCGGTGCTTGCATATAATGTGATGTATTTGTGAGAATAGGGGCTCTGTAATCTGGACCACCGCAGAGGCCATGCCCAACAGAATAAAGGAGATTCTATGGGCCGCGCCATATATTGAATTGACTTGGATGTATGGATTGCTGAGAACTTTGACAATAAAATGGAATTGTATGAGAAAGAAAAACTCTGGTCTCTGAACGCTGATCTTATTCCCCGCCACCGGATACGGACTCGTATTTCCGCCGTTCCTTTATGGTCCAGATACGGCATCACGCACAGAAAACACAGATCTACAAGCTCAGGACGCGCTGTGCTGTGAGGAGTTGTAGCTTGTAGATCTTGGCTACTTTGAGAGAGAATGTTTGGTACGCAACCAAGATGAAAAGGTGTGTGTGTGTGTGTGTGTGTGTGTGTGTGTGTGTGTGTGTGTGTGTGTGTGTGTGTGTGTGTGTGTGTGTGTGTGTGTGTGTGTGTGTGTGTGTGTGTGTGTGTGTGTGTGTGTGTGTGTGTGTGTGTGTGTGTGTGTTTAACTATTCTTGTGAGGACCAAACAACAGTAGAAGATGACAAATAGACAGAAAATAACATTGTTTTATGGATAAGAGAGATTTTTAGAGACATGTTTACATTGTGAATAGATTGATGTTAGGATTATGACTAGACATCTAGAGGTTTGGTTTAGTGATTAGAGATATGAGTTATGACTCATTTACACTTCATTACATGCTGGTGTCCTGCACCTAAAAACAGCTGATCTACAAGCCCTTATAGATCAGATGTTTTTAGACTCTTGGCTTATATGAACAGATACTGAACCTGATGACACATTAATGAAGGTATGAGACCTTTTAAAGGAATGCAGTGTCAGTGGTTTGATGCCAGGGCACCTAACTGCCATCACATTATTATTATTATTATTGTTGTCTCTGCCAGACCGAAGGCGTGGCCGACACTATGTAGTGTACCATGTCTGTCTGTCTGTCTGTCTGTCTGTCTGTCTGTCTGTCTGTCTGTCTGTCTGTACAATATTGTTAGTCTCACTATGTAGTGTACCCTGTCTGTCTGTACAATATCGTTAGTCTCACTATGTAGTGTACCCTGTCTGTCTGTCTGTCTGTACAATATCGTTAGCCTCAGAGGAAAATGGCTTTAGTCATTTTTTGGCCAAATTGACATTCCTGCCTAACTCTACTCTCCTACTGCTGCTTCATTGTGCCTTATTGTCTATGTCCTCAGCCTATCAGAATTCCAAGGCAGAAAGCAATATTAAGTCAACTTTCTGAGAGGCTGAGAACAGGCAACTAGAAAAAGTGCTCATAGGAGCACAGGTCTCCGTCAGGTATAGGTTATTGTGGGCCAGCAGTGTTCGGAATTCGCCATCAGGATGGAATGTGAATAATCGGACGGATAAGTCTTGATCACTTGACTATAGAGATAATGTGTACTGATGTGCATGACGTTTGGCCAAAATATGTAGGAGTAATATAAAACAAATGTTTTGCCAAAGTCGGCCTCCTGGTGGTGCTATAACTGGGCAATGTTAAAAGGGTGGCATTTGCTCCTCAACGTAGTGCGAATGAGCTTGCAAAGTTTCACCACAATCGGATGTGCAGTCGTTCATGATTTGCAGCATTTTGTTCAAAACGGGAAATTCCTGCAAACTTTAGATGTCAATCTTAGCCAATCAGGATGGAATATGGATGGAATATGAAAAGTCAGGATGGATGGAATCTGAAAAATCTGAAAGACCTGTTTGGTTTAATGACTATTGAGATACTGTGTAGATTTGTGTGATGTTTGGACAAAAATCTTTAGGAGTACTGTCAAAAAATGTGTTTTTGCAAAAATTGTCCTCCTGGTGGCGCTATACAGGCCGATCTGAAAAAATTGGGACGGACGGACGGGCGGACGGACGGACAGGGTGCAAAACATAGTCTCGGCCATGCCTTTCGGCCTGGTGGAGACAATAAGGCAGGATGAAATGTTAGGAGAGTAGAGTTAGGATGAATCAGCAATGTTAGGAGAGTAGAGTTATAGGCAGAAATAGATACACATGGAGATAGACGGGAACGCCCAGGAATAGTTTTACAGCATATGAGTTTGAAAACTCCCTCTGTCTATACCAGCTGGGGGAAATCTGTGTTTTCCCCCGAGCCGACTCCCCCCCCCCCCCCTAGTTACCACCCACTGATGACACTACGCCGTGTGGATGTATAAATAAAGAGAGATAAACATGACTTAAGGCCTTTGCAGACAGGGTGTGATTTTTCGCACAGAAAAAACGGACAACATCATTTTTTTAAATAACACATGGTTCTCTATGACCTCATGCACATCGGCTCCCTATTTGCCGTGCGGTGATGCCTTTTGTTTCAATTGAACCCAGTTGGATTCGTTTTGAATTTTGCATGAGGTAAAAACTGATTAACTAATCACACCCTGTCTGCAAAGGCCTTTAGGCAAAACTATTTGTTTTAAGTCAACTAGATGACTTATAGGGTGACCACACTTTTCTGACTTGAGAACTACTTTTAAAATGACCAGCTCAACAAGATCTAACCACCAAAAACATATAATCCCATTGCTGAAAATAGTTAATTACCTGATGGGAAATAGAGGGGGGAAATAGAGGGGGGAAATAGAGGGGGGAAATAGAGGGGGTGAAATGGAATTGGTAGTTTTTTTATTGCGAACGCGGAAGGAGGCGCGCCTCCGCCCAAGTGGAGCTTACTATGTAATCCTGCTCGGCTTGTGTGTGTGTCTGTCTGTGTGCGTGCACTGCCTGTGTGCAGCCTCTAGAGTGCGCCAGAGTGCCGAGCAGGGTTTCATACACACACACACACACACACACACACACACACACACACACACACACACACACACACACACACACACACACACAGACGCCTGCACTACAGTGTGGCCATGAAGAACGCAGGAATGTAGACAATGCTCTGATTAAAATGCACACACCTGCAACATATTTCGAGCTGCGTTCGCTTCCAGCGTTCGCGCGTCTTACTTGTGTAATACTACTGACCTTTTTGTAACACTCTTGAACACAGAGCATTGCATTGTGGGTTTGAGCTGACAGGCTCTTTCTGATGTCAATCAATCAAGTCACCTTAAGGGCAGGAACACATTGTAGGATATTTGGTCCGATTATGCTGTCGGGGACCTTTTTTGGGGCTCGCCGACAAAAAAACCCGATCTGACGCGGATCGGGCTGTGATCGGCGAGGTTTTGGTCGCTGTGTGTGAAAGGCTTTGCGAGAGGACACGGCCACGATAATTACGCTCGGCGATGGCTTCCCGACCGTTTTCAAATATCTAGCAGGTTAGATATTCGGCTCTGTCGCAGACTGGACATCAGACATTATCATACAGTATGAAAGGGGACTGAGACCACCCTGCGAGGAGATAAACGCTACAGCCAATGAGAGCACATTACAGCCACTGTGGCTATAGTATGGAGGGTCGCTGGTCCTGACCTCAACAAACAGATCCCCCTCATAGTTACCGTCCAGTCCTGTATTAAGTTAACATTATTATAAAACAGCATGAGAGTGAGCGAGCGTGCTCGAAGGGGGATGTTAATAAACATCTCAAGTAAACAGAGGAATTGCACACACAGGGAGAGAGAGCGAGAGAGAGCTTGTAGCCTCGCACACGAAGCCTGTCTGAAATGTTGCCAGATTTTGCGAGAGAAATAAGCAACCAGATCTATGAAAACAATTCCAACAAAAGCGACTATAGGCCACATGAGCACTTTAAACCTATACAAATACATTGCATATTTGAAAATAGCCGATCTATTTTCAAAGAAGAAAATCTTGGGAAAAAATGAAAATTGTGGAATATTTTCCAAATCCACACAGATCTTGTATGGGGGTCTATGGCACAACATATTTTCAGAAGGGAGAGGTCTGCGGGCACATATTAATTTGGAGGTCCTTGCCATGAAAATGTTTGAGAACTGGTTCAAACAACATTAGGAAACAAGGCCAAATAAGCACCTACACTTTCAAGCAACTTTACAAAAAAAACAAGCCCAAAGTCGCTTATAATAGGCGGACATGGCAACACTGCTTCCGTGCACTTGACGAGAGAGATAGATATGCATATATCACAGGAGACGTTTGTTAAAATGAATTGGAATAAAAACAGATGTATGTATTGGGTCTGACTCTGGACAGCACCCTAGTGAACTATCTCCTACAGTGTGTAATCCCTGGTCGGGGATCAATCTATAGGGTGAAAACCACAACTAAATTATATATGACAGCCCATTTCAAGAAATAAACTTCTGCAGTGTGTAATGCTTCACGTTCAGATGGCTCCCAGACCACTTTAAAAGTCCTACAGTGTGTACCTGCCTTAATTCAAGTGGCAGATGCTCAAAATATATTTTTTAATATATTTAAATGATATATATATTTTAGGGGCATGTCACAGGGTCTACATGCACTGCCTTTGTGATCTACTGGTAGATCGTGATCTACCTTTTTGGCAACCTGTTTTAGACAGACTTGGAGCGTGTGTGTGTGTGTGTGTGTGTGTGTGTGTGTGTGTGTGTGTGTGTGTGTGTGTGTGTGTGTGTGTGTGTGTGTGTGTGTGTGTGTGTGTGTGTGTGTGTGTGTGTGTGTGTGTGTGTGTGTGTGTGTGTGTGTGTGCGCGCGTGTGACCAGCCACCTTTTGACTGATTGGTATTAAACACACACACTCCCTGGAGGCCAGAGCACAACCTCTGCCCCACATGTTTCACATCAGCCTGTTATAGCGCCACCAGGAGGCCAAGGTTTTACAAAACACATTTTGTGATATTACTCTGAACAGTGGCGTAGCTGAGGGGTAGCAAGTGATGCGGTGCGGGGGGGCCACCAGCAGGGGGGGCCCCGCCTGCGCTGATACAAATATTTTATTTTACAACAAACCGGAAAAATGTTGATTTATATTGGTCAAACAGAACCGAATTAGACCCGAATTAGACCAAGTTAGACCCGATTTAGACCCGAAAAATTTCGCGCACGGGCGCGTGTTGTGCACGAACATGCACGCGCGCGCAGCGTCCCCGCGAACAGGCTGTTCGCGGGGATTCCCCGCGATTCTGCGCTACGCCACTGACTCTGAACAGATTTTGTACAAACATCATGTAATTGGGTACATATTATCTCTTTAGTCATGTGATCAAGACGGATCGGTCAGATGTTTCATATTCTATACTGGTTGGCTAAGATTGGCTTCCAAAGTCTGCAGGAGTGATCCATTTGACATAAAATGCTACAACTCATGAACGCAGCGTCTGATCACCATGAACCTTTGAACACACACTCACAGTAGTCCAAGGAAGAACCTACACCTCACATCTTGTCGGCCTCAAGGTGGCGCTACAACAGCCCACTTCATGTTTTGGCCTATAGCTCTTAAACCGCAGGTCATACAATCAAAATGTTTTTTTCCCCTGGATTCCTTGGATTATCGTTCTCCATAGAGACCCCGGCCATTTGTGCCAGATTGCATTTTCCGCC